>NC_063258.1:12274377-12874377 GCF_019578655.1 Ricinus communis
ACACAAATGCTAAGAAAAAGTGGTAATATGCAAGCAAAATATGTAAACCTATGCATATTAGGCCTACCTCATAACACTTTAGCAAAATTACTTAATTATATGTGTCCTAAACATCAAAACTTGTTTGTGGATTTATGTCCTCCCGCTTGATCATTAAGTCTCATGCCTCAATGCCCTGTGTTAAGCTTCCAATTGCATTCCCATGATTCCTTATGCCAATCCTTATGTCATCGCAAATTGTGCCTTAAGGAATAAGCAATGATGGAGACCCTAATCGCCGCAAATCCCGAATCGAGATATTTCATCGTCCTTGATTCATGTAGTTTCTCTCCTCCAAAAGAGACGCATAAAAGAATCGAACAAAATAAGAACATAGATAGGATTATGGATCCGATAAGGAAAGAAATTACAAGTTCGTTATTCTATTCGATATCGCCTAAGTGTAATAATCAAGTTCTTTATTCTCTTAGTCCAAAATCTACGAGCTAGCTTAACAAAAACAAAGAAAAATTTGTGTGGGCATACCTAATAACATTGCGATCCAAACTACTTCATAACATGCATGCCAAACATTAAACACGTGCAGTCCCACTTACATTAATCGAAAGCAACATGAAATCTCCCTTACGTGTGTGGATTTGCATCTCATCCTGCTTGATCATCAAGTCACGCCTCAATGTCGCAGGTCAAGCTTCACAATTGTGTTCCCATGATTCCTTACGCCAATCCTTGTGTCATTCGGAGTCCTCGTGCCTAAAGGAATAAGGAATGATGGAGACCCCAACGGTGCTTGTACTCAATCAACTAATTTTCTTTCTTCGCTTTTGTCCAAGCATTGGATCAATGCCTATGACTACTACTTCTAAGAATAACGGTTGATGCCACACTCAAGAAAGGTAGAAGGTGAGTGATAAGTCTTTATTTGAATGCCACAAGAATAAGTTTTTGATAATTTTGAAGTTCTTCCAAATAACCAAGCAAGAATAAACTCACAATAATTTTATTTCAACAATGATCAATCCCTTTGCCATTCGGCTACATAGGTTTTAAATAGATAAAAGACATAACTTAATTTTCTATTTGTATAAAGAAAATAAATGAATTAGTTATAAACTAAAGTATATCCTAAATAGATGTTTTCCTAAATAACAAAATAAGGAACTATGCTTAATTAGGGAATAATAAAACTCTATTCTAAAAGGAAATAATAAAGACTTCCAAAATAATAAAATAAGAAGCTTGATTGATTTAGTCAATCCTAATCAATAAAGATATGACTAAATCAATCCAGATATATTCCTAGATAACTAAATAAGGGATGCCCATTGTTTCCTCTTTGGTGTAGATGTTCCATTAGGTCAATGAAGCACTAAAGTGGCACCTCCTAGAGCTCACCTTTTGGAAAATTGTATGCCCCCCTTCCTTTCGAGCCTAAATCATGTCATGGCTTGAATAAGTCCAAAAACAAGCCCAAATGATCATGCAAGGTTTGGCCAATCTTGGGCTTGATATTTTCTTGCCTTTATCCATTATGTCACGCCCCAAATCCACCAATCTTGTACATCTATATTTTCTTTCATAATTGGATATTCCACTAAGGTATTTAACATTGGCATTGCATTAATTTGCCTAAATAAGGCAAATTGATTTCTTTCAAATAATCTTGCCATACACAAAATCTCATGCAGTTCAAAGGCTTTAATTATGCTTATTAGATCTGCATCATCAACTCTAGTGTTTATACTCACCAAATAAAACCAAACCATCATACTATATAGAGATTAGAAAGAGAGGCAACATGACATGAACAAAATGATTATATAGGTGGGATTTTTGATCCGATAATAGAAGAAATCAAAACTTGTTTATACTCTTCCATTTATGTGTAAGGATCAAATCAAACTTATTTCTAATCCTTGTACCATTAGGAGTCCTAGTGCCTAGTGGAACAAGTAACAATGGAGATCCCAATGGTGTAAATCCTGAATAAGAATATTTAGGCAAGCTTCGATTCTCGTCGTTCTTTCTCTCCTCCAACAGATTTGTCTGTGATCATTCTAAGAATAATATCAACACTCAATCAACTATTTTTATTTTTCGCATTTGTCCAAGCATTAGATTGGTGCCTATAATTGCCGCTTCCATAAGCTTTCACTAAACACTCGTGTTTATGGTCCCGAAATAAAACCAAACCCTTATACTAGACAAAGATTAGAAAGAGAGGCATGAAAGAAATGAACAAAATGAGAACATGGGTAGGATTTCACTAGTTATTTATTCTCTTCTATACAACTAAGCATAAGTATGAAATAGAATTGGTTTAAACACAATAGTAGACAAAAAACAGAAAAGACAGGAAGGGCGTAAGTGATAAGTGAAAGTTCATTAGTGCGAGTCTTGATAGGTTTGAAAAGCTCTTAAAAGAACCCATAACATGATCTCCTATAATGTAGAAAACTTAAATAATATGCTCACAAGCCTCAAATATTCAGTTACATGTAGTTTTTATAGTGCTAAAGCCCTCATTCCAGTAGAAGAAGAAATTGGAAGCTAAATATGAATAAATAAATATAGAAAGATGAATAAACTATGTCAAACCAATAACTAGATAGTAGTTTATTGGTTAACTCTTGTATACCAAATTCGGTGAGCCAGCTCAACGAAAATAATTAAGAATTCACGTCGGCAACCTAATAACACTTCGACCCAAATTAGTTCATTATATGCATCTTAAACATCAAAGCATTTACTTTGCTGCTTGTATTATGCTTGGATTAATCGAAAACACCATGATTTATCCCTTACACGAGTGGATTTATGTCTTATCCTGTTTGATTATTGAGCTAAGCCCCAATGTCACTGGTTAAGCTTGTCAATTGTGTTCCACTGATCCCTCACCGCAATCCTTGTGTCATCATGGAGTCCTCCTGCCTATAGAAATATGGAATGATGAAGATCCCAATGATGCAAATCTCGAATTAGAATATTTGGGCATGCCTTGACTCACATTTTTCCCTCTATCTTACAAAAGATTCGTCCGAAATCATTTGAATGGTATCAATACTCGATCCACTGATTTTCTTTCTTCTCATTTACCCAAGCATTAGATTGGTTCCTATAATAGTTGCTTTCACATGCTTTAACTCAACACTCCTATTTATGCTCGCCAAATAAAACTAAATAATCATACAAGACATAGATTAGAAAGAGACAAACAAAAGAAATGAACATTAAGAAAATAGGTAGGATTTTAGATTCGATAAGAAAAGAAATTACAAGTTCTTCATTCTCTTCCATGGCTAAGCGTAAGGATCAAATCAAAGTGATTTAAACATAAGAGTAGTCAAAGAACACAAAGGAAAGGAAGTACGTCAGCGATAAGTCTAGGTTCGCTAGTGCAGGTCTTCATAAGTCTACAAAGTTCTTGAAAGAACTCATAACTTAATTCTCTACAAGGTAGAAAACCGAAATAATATGCTCACTAGCCTCAACTATTCAGTTGCATGCTGTTTTCATAGTGCGAAAGCCCTCATTCCATAAGAAGAAGAAACTAGAAGCTAAATATGAATAAATAAATAAAGAAAGATGAATAAACCAAAGTCAAATCAAGAACTAGAGATGAGTTGAGTGGCCAACAACTCTCATAGTCCCAAATTTTATGAGCCAACTTAATAAAAATAAAGGAAAATTCATGTAGGCCTGCCTAATCACACTCTGACTTAAATTACATTATTACATGTGTCCCAAAGATAAAAATGTTTGCATTCCCACTTGTATTAATCGAAAGTAATATGGTTTCTCTCTTATGCGCGTCGATTTGCATCTCATATTGCTTGATCATCAAGTAATGCTCCAATGCCACTAGTCATGATTATCAATTGGATTCCCATGATTCCTTAACAAAAATAAGGAAAAATTAGTGTGCACGTACCTAATAACACTCTAGCCCAATATACTTCATTATATGCCTCCTAAACATCAAAACACGCTCACTCACGTTGGTGTTAATTGAAAGCAACATGATTTCTCCTTTATACTTGTGGATTTATTCTTCATCTTGCTTGATCTTCAAGCTAAGCCCTAATGCCACCGAACAAGCTTGTCAGGTACGTTCTAATGATCCCTTATGCCAATCCCTGTGTCATCATGTAGTCCTCGTGCCTAGAGGAACAAGGAATGATAGAGATCCCAATGGTACAAATCCTACATCAGAATATTTAAGCGTGCCTTTATTCACGCTGTTCCTTCTCTCTTTTAAAAGATTCATCCATAATAATTCTGAGAATTATATCCATACTTGATTAGCTAATTATTTTTCTTCGCATTCATCCAAGTATAGGATCAGTACATATGATTGTCGCTTTCATAAGCTTTCTCTTAACAGTTGTGTTTATGCTCCCCAAATAAAACCAAACCATCATACTAAATAAAGAGAAGTTGAGTGGTCAACAACTTCGGTTGTCCTAAATTCTGCAAAGTTCTTGGAAGAAACCATAACTTGATTTTCCAAAAGGTAAAAAACTAAGATAATATGATCATTAGCCTCAACTATTCTATTGCATGGGGTTTTTATAGTGTGCAAGCCCTCATTCCATAAGAAGAAGAAACTAGATGCTAAATATGAATAAATAAATATAGAAAGATAAATAAACTATGATCAAATCAAGAACTAGAAAAGAGGTGATTGGTCAATAACTCTCGTAGTCCTAAATTTTTTATGAGTCTGCTTAATAATATCAGGAAATAATTTGGGTGGGTATACCTAATAACTCTTCAGCCCAAATTACATCACTACATGCATCCCAAACATCGTAACACGTGCATTCCCATTTGGATTGATAAAAAGCAACATGATTTCTACTTTCCGCGTATGGATTTACATCTCCTCCTGCAAGATAATCAAGTCACTCTCCAATGCTACTGGTCAAACTTGTCAATCGCATTCCTAGGATTTCGTACGCCAATCCTTGATATGGAACCTCCATGAATAAACTTGAGAACTCCTTTTGAATTGTAGGCCCCCAACATATTAACATGAAAAGTTCTTGAAACAAATCCGTAACTTGATTTTCCACAAGGTAGAAAACTGAAATAATATGCCCGCCATTCAAGTATTTGGTTGCATATGACTTTTATAGCGTGAAAGCTCTCATTCTATAAAAAGAAGAAACTAGAAGCTAAATATGAAAAAAATAAATAAAGAAAGATGAATAAACTGAAGTCAAATCAAGAACGAGAAAGGAGTTGAGTGGTCAACAACTCTCGTAGTCCCAAATTTTATGAGCCAACTTAACAAAAATAAAGGGAAATTCACGTGGGCATACCAAATAACAGTCCAATCCAAATGACTTCAGTATATTCATCCTAAATATTAGAGCACTTGCATTTCCACTTGTATTATGCTTGGAATAATTGCAAATAACATGATTACTCTATTACACGTATGGATTTATGTCTCAAAAGAGAAAAAAAAAAGAAATAAATAAAATGAGAATATAGCTAGGATTTAAGATCTGATAAGGGAAGAAATTACTAGTTCTTTATTCTCTTCCATATGGCATATGCAAGGATCGAATCAAAATGATTTAAAGACAATGGTAGATAAAGCACATAAAAGAAAGAAAGGACGTGGGTGATAAGGAAGTACATATCCCAATAGTGCAAATCCTGAATCAGAATATTTGGGCGTCCCTTAATTCTCGCTGCTCCCTCTCTTCCAAAAGATTCATCCACGATCATTGTAAGAGTGATATCAATACTCTATCATCTAATTTTTTTTCTTTGCATTGGTCCAAGCATTGGATCGGTACTTGTGATTTCCACTTCAATGAGTTTTACTCAACACTCGTGTTTATGATCCCCAAATAAAACCAAAACCTCATACTAGACAAAGATCAGAAAGAGAGGCACAAAAGAGATGAACAAAATGAGAACATAGGTAGGGTTTCAGAATCGATAAGGATCAAATTGAATTGATTTAAACACAATGATAGACAAAGAACAAAAAAGAAATGAAAGACGTAAGTGATAAGTCAAAGTTCGCTAGCGCGAGTCTCCATAAGTCCGAAAAGCTCTTAAAAGAACCCACAACTTGATTTTCTTAAATGTAGAAAACTAAAATAATATGCTCATGATATGCATAGTTTTACACAGATTTACTGACATGTTACCGCGCATTTATTGTATTTTCATTCCAATATCACCCGTGTTTTGTGTCCTTTCGTGTTTCAGGAGATTATATAGGTCCATCATCAATGCTTTAGCAATTCTAGATCAATTTCGGGTGAAAACTGACAAAATCAGAAGCTTTTGAACTTGGGTTGACTTTTGGGAAGTCAACATGGCCCGTGTTGGAGCCTGTGCAGGAATTTCAAGCCGTGTAGCTTAAGCACTTTGAAGCAGCATGTTTATCGAGGGTACCACGCCCTAGACCACGGCCTGTGTTGGTTAACACAGGCAAGAACACGGCCATGCTCAATTTAGTTTATTATGTCAATTGGAGTCCAACATCAACACGGGCTAGAACATGCCCGTATTTGTGCAATAAATAAAAGGAACGAGCCAAAAAGAGAAAAGAGAGTTCCAGATCGGTGATTTGACTTTTGATCTTCCATTGTAACTTTGCTAGACGTGTTGTCAGGCATTTCAGGGGGCTTCCAAGAAACTTATTCTACATTGGAACGTCATATTTGTGATCTGGGTTTTGGATTGAAGGTTGAGGAGGAGTTTTGGAGCAACTCAAGAAGCAATTATGGAGATCAACCGGAGTGTAGATCAAGACTTTGAGCTGTTCATCCAATTCTAGGAAAAAGGGTATATATCTTACGATTTCTTTATTTTTTCTTTGTAATTGAATTCATATTTTCTTTAGACATGAACATGTGTAACTAGATTGCTTGAACTAATTGGGGTTCCTTACTATGTTGGCTTTGTACTGAATTTTTGAGATTGATTGAGCTTCCTTTCTTGTATTCTTTTTGCAATTAATAATTAAATCCAGTTCTCTTTACATCGAATGTGTTGATTACTGTTCATAGAATTCTTTTAGCAATTAAGAAATTCTAATTGAGTTTGGAAATTTAATCGCAAGATCAGGTTAATTTTCATTTAGAGATAAGATTAATTAATTTGCCAGATTAAAGCTTAAGGCTAACTTAATAATCAATAGTTAGGAAGAGATTCCAACTTTAGGTTCTTAGGTTTAGGAATTTGGTTGTTTCGAGAGGGAAACCGAATTCAGTTAAGAGTTCATCCACGGGTAGCATAATCGAATTCAACAATTTGTTACCTTTTATTTGATAGACAACTAGTCTAGGTCCCCTTTAGGTTTGCTTTCTTGTCTTAATTGGTCTATTAACTCATTCATTTTCGCATTCCATTTAGAACTTAGCTTTTAGTCAATAGTAAACCTATAAACCATCCAAGGGTGTTAGGGCTGTTTACTCTCATCTAAGGGTGTAATCGAGATTTCTCTACCTTTACTCATTACTGTAATTGAATTCTTGTGGATTTTTGATAATGAACATGATTAGCTAGAGTGATTAAATCCATTAGGATTTCTTTACTATGTTGGCTTAGTATTATATTGTTGGATTGTTTAGGTTAGTTTTGTACTCTTCTTGTTTTCAGTATTAATAAGATAATGCATTATTCATGAGACGTTGTGAATTGTGTGTTTAGATTGCTTTGTGTGATTGAGAAGTCCATTTGGTAATTGGAATTTTGAATAGCAAGAACTGGTTAATAATCGCTTAGAGATAAGGATAATTAACTAGCCGGATAAAGAATTAACAAAGATTAATAGAGGCGGATTAATGCTTAATGCTAATTTAAGAATCAATCGTTAGGAAGAGATTCCAACTTTAGGTTATTAGGTTTAGGAATTTGGTTATCTGGAGAGAGAAACCAAATTCTGTTAAGAATTCATCCACGGGTAGCATAATTAGACTCACCAATCCTTTATCTTTTGTTTGATTGCCAACTAGTTTAGGTTCCCTTTGGGTTTACTTTCTTGTCTTGGTTATTTTATTTATCAATTACTCCTGCATCTCCCTTCGAACTTAGCTTATAGCTATTTGTTAGTTTAGAAAGTATTCATCACTCATTTTAGGTTAATATAACAAAGAACAAAGGAGTAACTCTGGGCTTTCATTTTCTTGAGGAATACGACCTTTATTCTCGCCATTAGTGCTAGACTGCATCGATGGGTACACTGCCTTAGATTGTAGCTAACACAAGTAGCACACATCAAGTTTTTGGCGCCGTTGCCGGGGAATGTTCGAAAACTAGAGTGAAACTTGCTATTTGTTAATTTAGCCATTTTGTTTTTTTATTTTTTTTATTTATATTTATTTCTGTTTTGTTTGTACATATTTATTTAGTTAAGTTTATGATTAAGATAGTGGATGATAAGGAGGTTCAATGCTAAACTCATTGTATGACAAGTTGGAAAATGGGATTAGGAACTAAGACAGTGCTAAAAATTGGGATACCCGTGCATCTTTAGAAGCTCGAGTGGAATCGTTTTGCAGGGCTACCGATCAACTCTCCACTCCTATCCTTTCATCTCAAGTTTTTTGTGAATTTTGTTATGGTTTACATTTGAGTAATGATTGTCCATTATATAGTGATGTTGCTCATTGTTCTTAATACTATCAACAGGTGAATTATACGGGAAGTTGGCCAAATGACTCCTGTGGAAGCACCTACAATCAAGAGTTGAGTGCTCATTCACCCTTTGGATGGAGCTTAGATGGCCAAGAACCACTAAAATTTCAACAGCCTAATCTTGCACCATCAACTCAAGGTGAAGAGTTAGTGTCAAAGGAGCTGATGATGAGGTTTATTACAAGTCTTGAGGATAGATTCTAACAAACATAGAGGATACTTGAAGATCAACAAGCCTCGATTAAGAACATAGAGCATCAAGTAGGCTTAATCTTCAAGTTACTAGCTGAAGAGCAATTGGGAACTCGATGAAACGCTACTAAATCTGAGGAACAGTTGAGCACCGTCACTTTGAGTTCAGGTGAGAATTTTTCTAGGTTATCTATTATGTTTGACGATGATGCTTTTGTGTAGGACGACTCTTTGAACATGGAGATAGAACCAGAAAAAGAAGAGGCAAACATGATCCCTCTGAAAGACTACCAGCGAGGAGCGTCTGATTGATGATCTTTGAGTTGTAGTTAGAGGAATTTTTGGTGGATTTCCCACAAGTCCCTTCGATGATGAAAGATGAGCATGAGTTATCCAATGAAGAAGTCTTGGAGGAGCTCGAGTTTCTTCTAGCAAGTGAACCAAGCTAAGGACTAGAGAAAACCATCGATGTTCCTGAAAAAATTGCCCAACCGTCGATCCTTCTGATTCGTGAAACTCTAGCTTTCAAATTGGAAGAGCCCCTAGAGCATCATGACTACGTGCAATTATACGAGGAGCGAGTTTTGCCCATCATACTAGCAGCTTGCTTGATAGTCGGGATGAGGAAATTGAGGATTATCCCTCTAAGCGGATACTTGAAGACATTTTCTTAGAAGAAGGATCGATGGTCATCAATCCCTACCGTTTGCTTTTCACCATGAGTCCAGCTAGAAAGACTCATCACATCAAAAAGAAGCGCTTTTGGGAGGCACCCCAAATTCTATTTTTCAATTTTAATAATTTACCCTTTATTGTGAACTTAGTTTGATTAGATTTTACAGTTTGTTTTTAGTAAGTTTTATTTATGTTGAGTGTATGAGCTGAGGACTTATTGGTTGTGCAGGTGAGAAAGAGTGAGAAAGTGCTGAGAATCGCAAGTTTTGCATTTTCTAGAGATCAACACGGGCGTGTTCAAGACCATGTTCATTAACACGAACTGTGTTCTAATTGAAGAAAATCAAATTAAGATGAACACGTTCACAGTTGGCCACACGGGCATATATGCCCGACCGTGTCCCCAACACGTTCCCGTGTTCCAGAAACACTGGCATGTTCTCAGAAGTTGGTAAGTCAGAACGTTTAAATTCGCTTAACACGGCCTGATATCCAGACTGTGTTCCTGAACACGGCCCCTGTTGGTGAACACGGGCGTGTTCCGTACACTGCCTATATATACCACTTCACTTCGAAATGGCCAAAAATTTTGCTCTCCCTTTAGTTTTAGTAATTCTCTCCTCTCTTACCCTCTCACTTCTTATTTCTCATCTTGAAGGCTTTGGATATTGCGTTTGTCAAGTAAGTACCCTCCAACTTCATTTTTCATATTTTTTTTTTATTTTGATATTAGTTCGAATTTATGTGTTCTTTGTGTTTTAATTTTTTTTAGTTTATTTCCTTATTTTATTATTTGTTGCATGCATTTACATTCATGTTTGTTCTTAATTTTCTTTTGTTTTCTTTAATTTAGTTTATACACCTAACTTGCTCATATTTTCCATTTTTCTTTTCTACCATTATTCATGATTGTGATTAATTCTTTATTTTCCTCTTTATTATTATTGTTGGCAGCTAAACAATAGGCTCTGTCAAATATAGTCGACTCTGTTGTATCTGTTTTATATTAGCATGTTGGTTTGCCTTGGGATGGTTTATGGCGAAGTTAAACTCCATGTTGATGAATTGAAAATTTAATTGGTTAGCATTGGTTGGTAGTGTTGTGGATTGAATTTTCTTTGCAAGACATTGAGCGGTTTAATTTTATCAAGTTAAATCGTCCGGTTTGTCCATTTTATCGTTGATCCTTAGTACTAAAAATTTCTTTTTCAGGTACCATGTCCACCAGACGAGGATCAGGAGTTTACAAAAGGAGGCAGACCGATGGTTCCTCTTACTCTCGATCATCAGGCACTGCGCCGACTAGTTCAAGCCGAATTAGACCACCGCAGCGCCATCGATTCCTACTTTTCCAAAGCCAGTGCACCTTTAAGCAGAGATATCAATCAATGAGGCACAAAGATTTGGGAAAGGGGCGTAGGATAGACTGGCTAGCACTAGAGACCGTCGGACTTGCAGCTACAGTCTGCTGATATCTTGAGACGCCCCCATTTCAGCATTTCTTTTAGATAGTTGAACCAACATATAGAGAGTTGACTGTGGAGTTTGCCACCACTTTCTTTCTGCAGAGCCAGTTGCATGACTTCTAACAACCGGATGCGATCAGTTTCAGACTAGCAGAGCAGACTTTCACGATGAGTGTGCAGCAGTTTGGGGTACACTTGGGCTTGTGGTCTGACGAGGATGTAGCTGGGGAGGTTTACAGTCGTTGTATACACACGCCTGGTGTGTCATATCCGCATATGTGGGTCAAGATTTCTCATGACACTGAGGGGTACAGTGCCAACCAGTCCAAGGCATCTAACTTGCCTGAGGGACTGCGGTACTTGCATGCATTGCTGGCTAGGACCATCACTGGCAGGGGAGATAGCGGTGGTGTAGTTACCCAACCGAACCTATTTATACTTTACAGCATGCATCAGCACTAGTCCGTCGACATGGGATATTTGTTGGCCAGATAGATCAGTGCCTTCTGCAACAACTCAAAGAAGGTATTTTTCTATTTTGGGACTTACATTACTCGACTGGCTAGGAGCTTAGGAGTCTTGGAGGAGGCGATACCATATTTGATAGAACTGGGGGTGATGGAGACTTTGGGACTTCCCCAGTTGATTAGTATGGGGATGGTGACTCGTAGGCAGGGTCCGCTAGGACTAGAGTATAGACTGAGGAATGCTCTCTCTTAGTAGCACTCAGAGAGGAGCGACATGCCCCACGAGCCCATGGTACACAGGATGTCCCACCTTCTTATGATATTTTGAAGTCTTCCTCCAGACCATCTACTTCAGCTCCTTCTGGCTCTTTATCAGCTCTTTTAGAAGTCTCTCCAATTGAGTTTAGAGAGCTGCAACTTACAGTGTAGAGGTTGGCAGAGGAGCAGCAGTAGCATTTCATTCGACAAGAGGCTTTTCAGCAAGACCTTTTACAGCATCAGGCTACGTTTCAAAGCCAGATGATGGCTCAGTTTGAGAGATAGAGGGCTATGCTTCAGGCCCTGATTGAGTAGGGAGGTAGGTTAGAGGCCTCTATGGCCAATGACATGTTTCATGATATTTTTGCTACAAACTCTGCACATGCCTGTCCACAGAGCCGAGTTCTAGAGCAGAGCCATTTTGACATCCCTTTAGTGGATGATCCAGCTGGCCCTCCCTCTCTGACTGAGCACGCTTCAACACAGCAGCCTGACGAGCCTCCTATTGATGCTGCTCCTGCTGATCCACTAGCTCCTGCATGTGATACTACTTTCGATCCTCAGAGAGCAGCCACTCCTCCACCATAGACCAGCCAGCGCCCTGATATACCTGCTGATGAACCTCTTTTCACTCTAGAGCTATAGTGAGGGCAATATTAATTCTTTTTCTTTTCTTATTTCTTATATTTTGTACACTGAGGACAGTGTGTCCTTCAAGTGTGGGGTGGTGATATTTATATACACTTATTTTCATGTTTTTATTATTTTGTATATGAAATTCAGATCCTTTTCTAGTGTATATATCGCATTTCATTTATCCCATCTCAATTAATTGTTTATTTTTTATGCAATTTTTTATAAAAATTTGAAACTTTTTCACTTTGTTTCGATGCTCGTACTGTTGACTTACTTTTGAAATCCTGTTTATGTCCATGTGATCGGGTAAAACCAATAGTGTTGAGTTTTGCGAAAGAATGTACGATAATTAGTTTGAGTTTTGCACTAAGTTGCTTTGGTTTATTTAATTTTGTTTTGATGATTTTTGTTTGGAACCTACTCAAAAGCACACTTGTGAGAAATTGATCCTAAATTATAAGCATACACTTTATATGCTTGTATTTATTTCTTATTGAGAGTGCCAATTACTGTCTTTACTTTTAGAACTTGCTCGGTAATGCTTATGAGGGCCACACGGAGAGTTTAACACTTTGGTATGATAGAGGCACTTAGGTTTTTTATTCTAGCCAAATAGCCTTCATTCATTTATTAATTATGTAGATAACCCCTTCTTTTACCATTTTTTTTATCATATTCCATTGCCACTTAGTTTTATTCTGCTTTGGGTTATGATTTTGCATATGAGTTATTTTTATTGGGAATTTTTATCTTGGGAATAGTGTGGAATCTTGTAGCAGCTTTCTTCAATCCAAAAGAAATTCACTCTATTATGTGAATGTTCTTCCCTTATGAAAAAAAAAAGGAGAAGAAAAAGAAAAAAAAGAAGAATCGAGGGAAGGGTGATGAAAAGAAAGAAAGTAAGTGAGCTAATTGTTTAATTACTTTTGGGAGTTCACATTTTGACTTGATTCCTATTTCCCACCTTGGACTATTGTTTATTGTTTACCCATTGTGATCATTGTGGCTTGTGTGCAGGTCATGTATTTCATTGCAGAACACCATAGGTTCAACTCTTACCAAATTTACCTACCCCTACCTAATCCCCATTACAACCCTTATAAAGACCTCTTGACATGGTTGTTGACTCTCCACAAGTGGTAGAAGTAGGATTTAAGAGTAAGTATAAAGTAAGGCAGTAGTTGATGCATTGAGCGATTAAACACTACCCTTTAAAGACTTTGACTGATTTAGAGTGAATATGGTGAGGAGTTGGTTCTGAATAATTTTGTTGAGACAGTATTTTGTGAATTATTGGCATCTTAGTTGTGATACTTGAATTGATTGCTTCATTTATTTTTGTTTGACTTACGCTTGTTAAGGATATGTGCACGAACTCTCTAGCTTGTCTGTCAGTTTAAGTATTGTTCCTTAGTGGTTTATTTTCCTTATTTTACTTTTGATTGCTTGAGGACAAGCAATGAGCTAAGTGTGGGGTTATTTGATGTGCGTAAAATACACACATCTAAATGGGATTTTTAAGATTGATTTTATGGACATTTGGATGTGAATTGGTCCCAACACTCACCTTATGTGTTTGTTTGTGTGCATTAGGTTCAAAAGAAGTCAAAAAATGATAAAGGGAAGAATTGGAGCATAATTGGACGTCAAAGCTGCCGAGACAAGCTAAGTACGAGCATGAGGACGCTAAACAGGGCCGTGTTGGTTTCAACACTGGCCGTGTTCCCAACACAGGCACCAACACGGCCATTTTGGGTGCATTAGACATCAAAGAAGAAGAGGCGTTAGGGAGCACGACCACAGAGAGTAACATGGCCAGGAACACCAAACCATGTGCCCAACACGGTCGGAAAGGAAGAGAAGAGCAGGGGAGAACATTCCAAACACTAATATTTCTCTCTCTATAGGTTTTCTGAGCTGCAACCAAGGGAAAAAGAGACTTGGCTCAAGGTTTCAATCAGATTCCCTTCAAAGGTTGAAGATTGGGCATTGATTGGTTTTCAATCGAGCAAGAGGAACAAGGATCGATTCAATTCGACCTAGAGGAATTGGGTCTGTTTACTCTCATCCAAGGGTGTAATCGGGTTTTCTCTACCTTTACTCATTGTTGTAATTGAATTCTTGTGGATTTTGATAATGAACATGATTAGCTAGATTGATTAAATCCATTGGGATTTCTTTACTATGTTGGCTTAGTATTATATTGTTGGATTGTTTGGGTTAGTTTTGTATTCTTCTTGTTTTCAGTATTAAAAAGATAATGCATTATTCATGAGATGTTGTGAATTGTGTGTTTAGATTGCTTTGTGTGATTGAGAAGTCCATTTGGTAATTGGAATTTTGAATAGCAAGAACTGGTTAATAATCACTTAGAGATAAGGATAACTAACTAGCCGGATTAAGAATTAACAAAGCTTAATAGAGGCAGATTAAAGCTTAATGCTAATTTAAGAATCAATCGTTAGGAAGAGATTCCAACTTTAGGTTATTAGGTTTAGGAATTCAGTTATCTCGAGAGAGAAACCGAATTCGGTTAAGAATTTATCCACGGGTAGCATAATTAGACTCACCAATCCTTTATCTTTTGTTTGATTGCCAACTAGTTTAGGTTCCCTTTCGGTTTGCTTTCCTGTCTTGGTTATTTTATTTATCAATTACTCCTGCATCTCCCTTAGAACTTAGCTTATAGCTATTAGTTAGTTTAGAAAGTATTCATCACTCATTTTAGGTTAATATAACAAAGAACAAAGGAGTAACTTTCACATTCCCGAGGAATACGACCTTGATACGCGCCAATAGTGCTAGACTGCATCGATAGGTACACTGCCTTAGATTGTAGCTAACACAAGTAGCACACATCAGGAACAAAAGAAACAAACAAAATGAGAACATAGTTGGGATTTCATATTTGATAAGGAAAGAAATCACAACTTCTTTATTCGCTTCCATACGGCTAAGCGAAAGGATCAAATCAAATTGACTTAAACACAAGGGTCGACAAAGAACACAAAAGAAAGGAAGGATGTGAGTAATGAGTCTACGTTCGTTAGAATGAGTCTTGATAAATTCATAAAGTTCTTGAAAGAACCCATACCTTGATTCTACAAGGTAGAAAACTCAAATAATATGCTCACTACCCTCAAGTATTCGATTGCATGTTATTTTTATAGTATGAGATAATAGTTGATTGGTCAACAACTCTTGTAGTCCCATTTTTTCTGAAATCAAATTGACTTAAACACAAGGGTCGACAAAGAACACAAAAGAAAGGAAGGATGTGAGTAATAAGTCTACGTTCGTTAGAATGAGTCTTGATAAATTCATAAAGTTCTTGAAAGAAACCATATCTTGATTCTACAAGGTAGAAAACTCAAATAATATGCTCACTACCCTTAAGTATTCGATTGCATGCTATTTTTATAGTATGAGATAATAGTTGATTGGTCAACAACTCTTGTAGTCCCATTTTTTCTGAGCCAGCTTAACAAAAAATAGGAAATAATTTCATCAGCCTACCTAATAATACTCCGACATAAATAGAGGATTGATGAATACTTTCTAAACTAGCTAATAGCTTGTCGGCTCCTAGAGGATTGCCATTGATAGTTGTTCATGGCCATTTCCTCTATCAGGTTCTGAGCCTACTCGGGCGTCTTACTGTTTAGCGTCCCACCTGCTGCAGCATCCACCATCTGCCTTGTTGCAAGGTTCAACCCACTGTAGAAGGTCTGAACCTGCATCCACACTGGCAATCTGTGATGTGGGCAGCATCTCAAAAGATCTTTAAACCTCTCCCATGCATCGTACATGCTTTCATCATCAAACTGCACAAAAGAAGATATGTCATTTCTAAGTTTAGCAGTTTTAGCGGGAGGAAAATACTTATATAAAATTTTTTCAGCCAACGCCCTCTAGGTAGTAATCCTTTGCTGTGGAAGGGATTGCAACCATCTATTAGCTCTGTCCCTCAAAGAAAATGGAAACAATCTCAGTCGAATGGCGTCATCGGTTGTTTCGTTTATCTTGAATGTGTCACAAATCTCTAAGAAATTAGAGATATGTGCATTGGGATCCTCGCTGGGCATTCCTCCAAACTGCACGCTCTGCTGAATCATCTGGATCACGTTGGCTTTTATTTCAAAATTGTTGGCTGCTACAGCAGGTCTAACTATACTAGTTTTCGTCCCATCCAAAGATGGTCGAGCAAACTCGTACATCATCCTTTGATCCTCATTGGCCTAGGGGTTGAGGTTCTCCATCGCGTCAGTTCCTTGAACCTGAACTGTAACTCTGTCCTCCTCCTCAACTGCCTGCAAATGTCGTCACAATAATCTGAGAGAGCGCTCTAGGCCAGATAAGGGTGCTGTAGGATCAGGGTTAGAGCTCCTGGTCATGTAGTACCTGAAACCGATAACCAAACAACCACTAATCAATCAAAAATAATATAACAATAAATAAAAAAAATAAAGAATAAATGAATAAACAAATAATGACTAAATTAACACAAAAACAATTCATTCTAGTTCACCGTTACTATTTCCCCGGCAACGGCGCCAAAAACTTGATGGGGTATTTATGCAACCTATACCTAAGGCAGTGAACCTACCGATGCAGCCTAGCACTAGTGAGTATCAAGGTCGTATCCCTGGAGATCGGGTGAACCTAGAGTTACTACTGTTTGCTATGTTATCTAGTCTGAAATAGTGTGTGAAAGTTCTAACATTACCAGCTAATGGTTATGAGTGCAAATAAGTAAATGAAGGACAACGAACAGTCAAAGAAAATAATTGCAAAGAGAGAAACAAACCCAAAAGGGGGTCTAAGTGATGGAATTCTAGAAATGAATTTTATGGATTGCCGATCTTACTTACCCGTGCCTAAATCCTGAATTGAACCCGGTTCCTCTCTTGAGCTTACCCAGTTCCTAAACCTGCACTAACCTAATGGAATCTCTTCCTATCGGATTACTACAGATTTGCATTAAGCATGATTTAAAACTATTAAGAGTTATTAATTCTTAATCCGGCGAGTAAATCAACCTTATCTCTAAGTGTTAATTACCAGTTCTTACTATTCAATGTCCATTTATAACAAGCATTTCTCAATGTCAAGAAACAACCACAAACAATTAATTCAACGTCTCAAATTAACTGAATCAAACATTTATTACTAAATAGCAAGAAGATTGCAAGAATGACAATTACAAATTTAACAATTAAGCATAATTCATCAACAAAGGTGAACCCCAATGGGTTTAAAAGATCTAGCTACTCATGTTCATGGTTAAAGCAATTAAGGAACAAAATAAGGAAAAGAAAATTAAAGGCATGTACACCCTTCTCTTTCAAGTTGAATGAGAAACCCTAAATTTGCAAATTCGAAATCTCAAACCTTAGTTGCCTCTTGAATGCTCCCAAAGTTTGTCTTGATCTTCAATTTGATGTTGGAACAAGTGAAATCCCTCCTTCAATTGATGAATTTTTTCTCTGAAGGTCTACAATTGAGGTGTAGGAAACAATTGATTAAGTGTGTGACTTTGAATTGAGTCAAAAATTCGTGTCATTTCCAAAAGAATTCAAAATTGCCTATATAGTTGATTCATCATGGCCAAAGTCGGTGTGATGATTGACCTTCTTTGGAATCCAGCGATCTTGAATCAGGAGTCTATTGGCCGACTCCTTCCAAGTCATGCCCAAGCCGGTGTTGATCCACGCGGGCGTCTTTGGAGGCCGTGGTGGCTTCGGCCGTCTTTGAAATGGCACAATTGGGGATAGCTTCTTGGCAATTCAACACGGCCGGAGTCAAGGCCGTGTTCAACCCTCGGGGTGCTAGTCCACGCCCAATTTGATGGATTTTGGTTCGTAATCACACATATTTCGCTCGATTATTGATGGTGTCCTTCGAAAATGACATGAAACGAGAACGAAAATAAAAGACAGGTGATTCTAGCATAAAACGGGATAATCATGCATAAAAATGTAAACAATCGGGCATGAAAACATGTGTAGTATGATGTTTATCAGTAATCCATAATGTCACCGGTTAAGCTTGTCAATTGTGCTCCCATGATTCTACATACTAATCCTTGTGCCATCAAGAGTCCTCATCCTTAGAGAAGCAAGGAATGATGGAGATCCCAATGGTGCAAATCATGAATAAGAATATCTAGGCGTGCCTCGATTCTATTCATTCCCTCTTTTCTCCAAAAGATTCGTCTGAGATCATTTAGAGAATGATAGCAATACTAGATAAACTAATTTTCTTTGTTCGCATTCGTGAAGCATTAGATCAGTACCTATGATTGCCGCTTCCACGTGCTTTCACTAAACACTCGTATTTATACTCCTCAAATAAAACTATGTCATCATAGTAGACATAGATTAGAAAGAGAGACACAAAAGAAACGAACAAAATGAGTCAAAATTTGGATTTCAGATTTGATAAGGAAAGAAATCACCAATTCTCTCTTCTCTTCTATATAATTAAGAGTAAGAATCAAATCAAATTGATTTTAACACAAGGGCATATATAGAGCACAAAAGAAAGGAAGGACGCGAGCGATAAGTCTATGCATGCTAGCGCGAGTGTTGATAAGTCCACAAAGTTCTTGAAAGAACCTATAACTTGATTTCCCACAAGGTAGAAAAAACTAAAATGATATACTCATTAGCCTCAAGTATTTTGTTGCATGCATTTTTTTATAATGCGAAAGCCCTCATTCCATAACAAGAAGAAACTAGAAGCTAAATATAAATAAATAAATAAATAAATAAAGATGGAAAAACTCAAGTCAAATTAAGAACAAGAGTGGAGTTGTCTGGTCAATATTATTTCTGGTGGGGCTACTTGATAAAAATTTTACGATCAAACTTAATAAAAATAATGACTCTAACCTAAATTACTTAGTTATATGCGTCCTAGACATGAAAACATTCAAATTCTCGATTTATTATGCATGCATTAATCGAAAATAATATTATTTCTCCCTTATGCACATGGATTTACGTCTTGTCCTGCTTGATCATCAAGCTAAGCCGCAATGCCACTAATCAATCTTGTCAATTGTGTTCCCATGATTCCTTATGCAAAATCATTAGTCATAAGGAGTTCTCGTGCCTAAAGGAACAAGCAATGATGGGGATCCTAATGGTGCAAATCCTAAATTAGAATATTTGGACATACCTCAATTCGTCGTTCCCTCTTTCCCTTAAAAGATTCATATGTGATCATTCGGAGAATGATATCAATACACGATCAACTAATTTTCTTTTTTCACATTTGTCGAAGCATCGGATCGGTGCCTATGATTGTCGCTTCCATGCACTTTCACTCAATAGTTGTGCTTATGCTTCCTAAATTAAACCAAGCCATCATACTAGATAAAGATGAGAAAGAGAGGCACAAAAGAAACAAACAAAATGAGAATATAGGTAGGATTTCAGATATGGTAAGGAAAGAAATCACAAGTTCTTTGTTCTCTTCCATGCGGCTAAGTGTAAGAATCAAATTGAATTAATTTAAATACAAGGGTGGATAAAGAACACAAGAAAAAGGAAGGACGTGAGGGATAAGTCTATGCTCGCTAGTGCGAGTGTTGATAAGTCCAAATAGTTCTTGAAAGAATCAAAAACTTAATTTTCCATAAGGTAAAGAACTAAAATAATATGCTCACTAGCCTCAAGTATTCGGTTATATACGGTTTTTATGGGAAAGCCCTCATTCCATAAGAAGAAGAAACTAGAAGCTAAATATGAATAAGTAAATAAAGAAAGATAAATAAACTAAAGTCAAATCAAGAACGAGAGAGGAATTGATTAGGCAACAACTCTCGGAGTCCCAAATTTTATGAGCCAGCTTAACAAAAATAAGGGTAAATATGCGTGGGACTACCTAAAAACACTTCGACCCAAATTACTTCATTATATACATTTCAAACATCAAAGTGCTCGAATTCTGGCTAGTATTATACTTATATTAATGCAAAACAACATGAGTTCTCCCTTACACGTGTGGATTTATGTCTCATCCTACTTGATGATCAAGGTTATCCCTATTGACATCAATCAAGCTTGTCAATTAGCACCCAGGATTCCTTATGCAAATTCTTGTGTCATCAGGAGTCCTCGTCCTTAGAGGAGTTAGGAATGATAGGGATCCTAATGGTGTAAATCATGAATAATAATATATGGGCATGCCCCGATTGTCGTCTTTCCCTCTTTCCTCCAAAAGATTCATCCACGATCTTTTGGAGATTGATATCAATAGTTGATCAACTGATTTTCTTACTTTACATGCTTATAATTGATGCTTCCACGTGCTTTCACTCAACAGTCGTGTTTATGCTTGCCTAATAAAACCACACAATCAAATAAGACATAGATTATAAAGAGGCAAATAAATAAATGAGAATATAGTTTGGATTTTAAAAAGGAAAGAAATCGCAAGTTCTTTATTCTCTTCCATGTCTAAGTGTAAGGATCAAATTGAATTGATTTTAAACACAAGGGTAGATAAAGAACACAAGAGAAAGGAAGGACATGAGCGATAACTCTAAGATCGCTAGTGCAGGTCTTCATAAATCCGCAAATGATACGAACATGGCTAACTTATGCCAAACCAGTATTCCAAGTTGATGTCTTCACCAAGGATCGTTCACCTGATCAAGCAAATAAACTCTAACTCGCAACCTTAATTATAAAGAATTAAAGGTTGTTTAACATAAATAAAAGTTTAGATTAACCTAAATTTGTAAAATACCAAGCCTTCACTTGATAAATTCACCAAGTTCATAAAGAACAAAGAAGAGAATCAACTCCAAAATAATCAATATTCAACACCCTTTACATAGAAATTCATACTAGTTTATATATGCCTTAGAAAAATCTAATTATATAATGATAAGGAAGCAAATAACAATAAGACTAGGAGTATAACTCCTAAACTATAATGATAACTTAAAACAAGATTCCTGACTATTAAAAGACTTCTTTAAATGAAGAAATACTCCTAAAATTTGTCCAGACCAAGCCTATATAATAAACATGACATTTGGGCTTAAGTTACATATAATAAGAGGCCCATTCTTGAGTACTGAACTCCAATTACCTTGACTTGTTTATTTTCAGCATATTTTGACTTGTTCATGCCTCCATATATTGAACATCCTTGAACTTCTTCATGCAAGCTGTAGTCATTGGTCCATCATATTTGAGTGGCTCGTGCACAATCCTAGTTGGATTAACTAGGATTCCTAGTTGAAGTAGGATCCTATTTAAAGTAGGACTCCTTGTGGGACTAGGATTCCTAGTCGAAGTAGGATTCCTAGTTAGAGTAGGACTCCTAGTCGAAGTAGGATTCCTTATGCTTGTAGGATTCGCATCAGCAATGTTCTTAGAAGAATCGATAACTTGATTCCCCGCAAGATAGAAAACTAAAATAATATGCTCATTAGCCTCAAGTATTCAATTGCATGTAATTTTTATAGTGCGAAAGCCCTCATTCCATAAGAAACAGAAACTAGAAGCTAAATATGAATAAATAAATAAATAAAGATAAATAAACAAAAGTCAAATCAAGAACGATAGAGGAGTTGACTGGGCAACAACTCTCGTAGTTCCAAATTTTATGAGCCAACTTAACAGAAATAAGGGTAAATTCGTATGGGCCTACCTAAAAATACTTTGACCCAAATTACTTCATTATATGCATTTTAAACATCACATCGCTCGAATTTCGCTATTATTATGCTTGGATTAATAAAAAACAACATGAGTTATCCCTTATGCGCATGGATTTACATATTGTCCTGCTTAATCATTAAGCTAACGCCTAATGCCATCCGTCAAGCTTATCAATTTGTGCTTCCACATTTTCTTATGCCTATCCCTGCATCATCAAGAGTCCTCATGCCTAGAGGAACAAGGAAGGATGGAGATCCCAATAGTGCAAATGTTGAATCGAAATACATGGTCGTGCCAAGATTCTTGTCATTCCCTCTTTCTTTCAAAAGATCTGTCGGTGATCATTTAGAGAATGATATCAATACATGATCAATAATTTTCTTTCTTACATTCGTTGAAGCATTGGATCAGTGCTTATGATTGCTACTTTCACACACTTTCACTCAAGAATTGTGTTTATGCTACCCAAATAAAACCAAACCATCATACTAGACAGAGATTAGAAAGAGACACACAAAAAAATACAAATAAAATGAGAACATAAGTAGGATTTTAAATCCAGTCATGAAAGAAATTAGAAGTTCTTTATTCTCTTCCATATGGCTAAGCATAAGGATCAAATCAAATTGATTTAAACATAAGGATAGACAAAGAACACAAGAGAAAGGAAAGGACGTGATGGATAAGTCTATGCTTGCAAGCACGAGTGTGATAAGTCCATAAAGTTCTTGAAAGAACCTACAACTTCATATCCCACAAGGTAGAAAATTGAAATAATAGGTTCTCTAGCCTCAAGTATTCGATTGCATGCAGTTTTTATAGTGCGAAAGCCCTCATTCTATAAGAAGAAGAAACGAGAAGCTAAATATGAATCAATAAAAATGAAATGATGCGAATCCTATTGGCACTAGGATTCCTACTACAATAAGGAATCTTACTTCAACTAAGATTCAAGTTCCACTTCATATCCATGGAAGCCCAATTACAAGGTCCAAGGCTAAGAAGATAAAAAAAGCTCTTAATAGGCTTATTCAAGATGTTTAGGCTAAGGACACATCAACGCTCGAAGAGTTGGATTCAAATTCAAGGCTCATTAATCTAATTCAGTTTATTAGGCTTGAATAAATCTAATATAGGCTTAATGAGCATAAAGGAGCACATAAGAGAGTTTGGGCCTAATTAGCTCCACCAAAGGTGACCCAAGCGTGTGGCTTAAAGAAACTAGGGTTTCTTACTCCTAATGGATGGCTAAACAGTATTTTGGGAGTATTGGGACTTTATTTTTAGCTATCTATTTTAGTTGGATGTTTATCTCTATCCTATTTGAGTTGTAATTCCTTAATAGCTTAGAATTAGGGTTTGCTAAAGGCTATAAAAGCCTAGTACGAATTTTCAAGTTGGTTGATTGATGATTAATACATTTTGTAAGATTATACTCTATTCTTAGTTATTGTTTAGAGCTAATTCAATCTGATCAAGCAATTCCCTATTTATGGCATTCAAATCCGACTTATCAATTTAGAATCCATAATAAATTGTGGCATCTTATACCTTTAATACCTTAGATTTAATAGTTTAATATACTTGAAGGGTCTAAGGTTTCCATTGATCTAGTTCTAGATAGATCTTGGGCAATGAAATCAAACTTGCATACGGGTTTAATCCTTTGATATAGGTTAGGTTCGTATCATTTGGTATCAGAGCTTTGGCTTCTCAATCTCTATATCTTTACTTGTTCCAAATTCTTTGGTCAAGTGCCTTTAGAAAAAAAGAAGAAGAAGAGGAGAAAGATCCAAGATAAAAAAATCAGACAAAAAAAGAAAAAAAGTTGTTGTCAATCGGCTCTACGACCGATTTTACAACCGGTTCTAAAAAAAAAATTATGCCTTTTATTTTCTTCATTTTGTTAAGCTTAATTAGTCTTTTATTACCTTTGTTCTTATGTCATTCATTACGTATAGGCTTAATCTTGTTCATTAAGTCTAGTTTAGTCTTCTTATTTTGGTTTTCATATGTGTATTTTAAATCTAATTTGTTGGTTATTGAATAGTTACAATTTTGGTTGTTTGATAATTGATCGTTTTAGCCTTTATAAGAACCAAAGAGTAGAGATTGAGTGGTAAACAGCGAGTAGCGAGTTCACTAGAGGGCAAAAGCCTATTTAAGTAAAACATGAGCGTGAGTGATGCAACAAAGACAAGAACTACAAATGGTCCTTTAATCTTTCAAGGAGGTCTAATGCCAAAATCCAATTCCAAAAGGATGCAAGAAGCTTTGTTGGGCTTAATTAAAGACATTTGAAGGGCTCAACCACAACAAGGCTTAGCCCAAGGTTTAGGATTGCAAAAAGGGACCAAAATCATCAATTTAGTGCAATAAGTTTGGGTTGAACTCAAAGGTCTAATACAATTCATTTGAAGCCTTTTTATTTTCATTTTTATTAGGTTTTCTTAAGTTAATATATGATTAGTTGTCATTTAGAGTTATACAATGGATGCACATGATTAGTTATAATTTGGAGTTACAAAATAGATGCATATGATTAGTTGTCATTCGGGAGTTACAAAATCAGTGCAATCAATGTAAAAACAACCACTTTTAATCAGTTTTAATGGTTGTTTAGAATTTAGTCTTACCAAATTTAAGTGTCTTACCTATTTCATTCTAAACAACTTTTAACATTTAATGGTAGAACCACTTTTAATAAGGATTCAAAACGAGCCTAGAAGAGAAGAGGTACGTAAGAGAAAGCATGAGTCCATGTGCGCTACTTATAATGGAGGATGTGTGTTGATTGTCGTGTCGTCAAGAAAATAATAATAAAGTATCACCATCCTATACCTAGTCTAGCTGACATGTTGGATGAATTCCACGGTGCTTATGTGTTTTCTAAAGTGGATTTAAAATATGGATATCATCAAATAAGAATGTGTGAGAGTAATGAATGGAAACTACTTTCAAAAGAAAACACGAATCATATGAGTGGTTAGTCATGCTGTTTGGTTTAACTAATGCTCCAAGTACTTTTATGTGATTAATGAATCATGTTCTGTGCACTTTCATTGGAAAGTTTATAGTGGTTTATTTTGATGATATTCTTATGTATATCAAATCTTTAGATGAGCATATAATACACTTAAAGCTTGTCTTTTATGTGTTAAGGCAGAGACATTATATGCTAATCTTAAGAAATGCACTTTTTGTACTAATGGACTTACTTTTCTTGGATATATTATTAATGACAAGGGAATTCATGTTGATGAAGAAAAAGTAAAAGTAATTAGAGAATGGTTGAAACTTACTAGTGTGCATGATATTAGGAGTTTTTACAGTCTTGCTAGCTTTTATAGGAGATTCATTAAGGATTTCTTTATAATTATTGCACCTTAAACTGAACGCATTAAAAAGAATGTAGGTTTCAAGTGGGGAAAAGAACAAGATGATGTTTTTAACTTGCTAAAAGATAAACTTAGTTTAGCACCTTTACTTGCTTTGCTTAACTTTACTAAAACTTTTGAGGTTTAGTGTGATGCAAGTGGAATAGGTATTAGTGGAGTCTTAATGTAAGAAGGAAGACCAATTTTGTTCTTTGGTGAGAAGCTAAATGGAGCAAGTGTAAACTACCTAACTTCTAACAAAGAGTTTTATGCTTTCATAAGAGTTCTAGAGACATGGCAATACTATCTTTAGTATAAGGAATTCATTATACATACCGACCACAAGTCTTTGAAATATCTCAAAGAACAAGGGAAGCTAAGCCGTAAGATGCTAAATGGATGGAATTTACTGAATCCTTTCCATACATCATCAAGTACAAATAAGGTAAAAAGAATGTCGTTGCCGATGCTCTATCTATAAGGTATGCTCTAATTTCTACACTTGATGCAAAATTACTGGGTTTTGAGTTCATTGAGGAATTATATAATTTAGACCATGATTTCGCTAATGTATATGGGGCATTTGAGAGAGGGGGTTTTGACAAGTTCTATAGACATGATAATTTTCTTTTTAAAGCAAACAAGTTATGCATGCCTCAATCTTCTTTAAAGGAGTTGCTTAGGAGGGAGGCACATGGTAGGGGTTTGATGGAGCATTTTGGTGTGAGAAAGACTTTAGGTATTTTAAGTAATCATTTCTTTTAACAACAAATGGAAAGCCACGATTGTCATGTGTTTATATAGAAGTTATTTCCCATAGCATTTCATGCTTGTAAATGTGTGGCAAGCTATGAAAGAGTTAAGCCTTTTTTTTCTTCTTCAAAGATTTAGCTTTAACCACAATTAAAGTGCTAAACATGGAAAGACTTGAAAGAGATTCTAATAATGGCTTATTTTGGGCGGCCACACATGTATTTTAGCCTAATTAGGACTTTATTTTAGTTATCTGTTTTAGTTAGGAAGGTTATATTTATTCTAGATAGGATGTAAATCCTTAATATTTAATTTAGGATTTTCTAAGGCCTATATAAGGCTAGTACAGATTTTGATGTATAGAATTAAGTTGAATTTGAATGATAATTGGTTGTTAAACCTAAAAGCTATTTTGCTTTTGTCTTTGTGTTCTTGTGTAGAATGTGTGCTTAAGAAACATTCAAGTAGATTGATGATCTTTTTTTAGAGTGTATGTGTATGGATTTACATCTGGTCTTACTTGATTATCAAGCTAAGCCCTAATGCCACCAGTCAACCCTGTCAACTACATTTCGATAATTCCTTATACCAATCCTTGTATCATTAGGAGTTATTGGGTCTAGATAACAAGGAATGATGGAGATCCTAATGGTGCAAATCCTGAATTAAAATATTTGGGTGTGTCTCAATTCTCGTCATTCCTTCTTTCATCCTAAAGATTCATCTCCGATCATCAGGAGAATGATACTAATACTCGATCAACTAATTTTGTTCTTCGCATTTGTGTAGGCATTAGATTGGTGCTTATGATTGCCGCTGTCACACCCAAACTCAAAACATCTAAATAAATACTGAAATATGTAATTAACTTGTAAATAGCATTATAAGGGTTTTAAATCCAAGCTAAGTTGATACACATATTAAATATGGCCTAAAAATATTTCATTAAAAAAAATATAGTGAAAATTTTACCAAACTAGTATTAATGAGATCAATATCTTTAACTTTATAAACATATATTATTACATAATTCCAACATATATTTATAAATTTATGTAGCATCACAAGCTTAATATACATAAGTTAAATACACACAAGTACCCAAAATGCTCCTATGCTCGAGATAACTCCTCTGGCCCACATGATAATGCTAACCGATGCAAAAGGAAGCAATGCTCAGCTAAAGCTATCTACAACTGCGCTAACCTAGAAAGAAAAAAAATATTGCCAAGGGATGAGCTGGCAACTCAATAAGCATTTAATTTACTAAACAATAATATATTAGGCAAAAATTACCGAAGTTATATATAGCACATAGATCATACAATTAATTCACAAATAACTTCAAACTCAACCAATTCAATATTTCAACCAAACAAACAATTCCATTTTATATTAATTCCCATAAAAGTAGGCTCGAATGATTTAATCTCACATTTCCTCACTTAATTCACGTTCTGATGGCTACTTGACGAGACTATCCACCTAGCTCAATCTCGCCATCTCACATACTCGGGTAGCTATCCGCCCGGCTCAACTTTCCTGATCGCAGATGTATCAATTCGAAAGTCATCCTTTCCCCAAATCATAATTAATTCACTTTACTTCACAATACGTCACAATCAATTATCTTCACCACACATCACATTCAATTCACAAAGTCTCAACTCAAGTAATATCTCATCCAATTCATAATTCACAAGTAACAATTTATTCATTACCAACTCAATCAACCAAGAACATGTCAAATAATCAAACATAGCAATTCCTACTCAATATACATAAAGTTTAGTCTATTAAATACTTACAAAAATTTATAGGATAACAAGGTAGTCCTATTCCTCTCTTCTCATTACTTCTTTGCCCTTGGACACACCTTTCACATATTCAATACAAAGTACAATTCAATAACAAGGCATATATATATATATATAATAGGCAGTCTCTGACAACTGTTTGATCAATTGTAAGAAATCTTCTTCTGTTTGAGCCGCCGCTAGCTTTGGAATAATGAAAGACTTCTGTGCCAGGAAAGTGGTATGTTCTTTCGGAGGTGGCAAGAAGCTATTTTTGGAAAAGAAACTTTGTACCATCTTTAGAGATAATTTTTCTTGGTGGTTGAATTTATTCCACCATTTAACTTTAAATCTTCGGGCAAGGATGATTTCTCCATCTGCTGCTTGGTTGAAATGGAAATACCATACGCATACCCACGGGAGGAAGAAGTTTGAACAAAATAGAAGTAAGAGAGGAAAACGTCTTTCTATTTTGTTGGGTTTATAATATGCTTTGAATAGATTAAATAAACGGAGAACTTCTGGAATTATGGTTTCTGGAATGCTGCCATAATAATTCCACCATTGTTTAAACCAATATGGGATTTTTGAAGTTTGGATTGTGCTTGTGTCGAAGTAGAAAAGCCAAGAATGGCTTTGTCCTTCGTTTTGTAAAAGAAAGGTATTAAACGAAGCTTTGCTAGTAATCCCAATAGTTGAAAGTTGTATTTAGGGTTGAAGGGTAGGTGCTTTGGAGGGAGGTTGCAAAAGATCTTGGCGAGTGTAAATCCATTCCCCAATCTGAAGGGTGAAGGATTCTTTGGATGGTGCATGTGGAATATGCTGGGTCTTTGTGGTCTTTATGCTTTTTGAAGTCTTTGAATTTTGCAGAACCAATTACCTCAAGGATAGACTAGTAGTAAGATTAGGGTTTTGATTTATTCCAGGGTTTAAAGTGCCATCCTGGAGGAAAAACTTTTGAAACTAGGTTGGAAGGGTTTTCTGTACAAAATCCTTCCTCAATAGTTAAAATGCTTTGAAAGTTTTGCTTTTCTACATATTCATTGGTTTTGAAAAGTTTTGTTTGAGACAGAACTATTTCTTATGAGTTAGGCTTTGAAATACTTTGAGAGCTCTGAGATAGGTTTTGAGGAAAAATTACTATCTCAGGTTTTAAAAAAGGAATAGAGAGTATACCTTTACCTTTGTTTGAAGAGGAGGATGACTTTGGAGAGATTTCTAGTTGGACTTCAGCCCTTGGTACTTGCTTTGAATATTCTTCAACGATCTTTAAAAACTCGGGAGTTGGTTGTGCAAGCTACTCCTGAATTTGGAATTGCTTTTGGGCCGAGTCTTCTTTGCTTTTATCTATTTCTTCTTGGATGATCTCAGTGCAGGTTTTGATAGGCTCTGAAGAGGAGGGTAAAATCTCATTTTTTGTGCTTTGAACAACTTTTATATTTGCTGTTAGCTTTTCCCAATTTCTCTTTTGCTCTCGATTTTCTTGACATTGTCACTCCTGTTTTTGAAGGAACTCTTTGGTTAGAAAGTCTGGAATTGAACTCGAATCTCCTCTTATGTATTTGATTTCAAAATTAAAAATGGAAAGAATGGCTTGCCATTTGGCAAAAATCTATTTTGAAGCTATATTTCGAACATCTTTTTGTAATACTTCTTTCGCGGATTTACAATCAATCCTTAAAAGAAATTTTTGATTTAAAAGGTCACTTTGGAATTTTGAAATGCATAATACTATCGAAAGAATTTCTTTTTTGATAGTTGAATAATTCTTTTGTGTATCAATCCAGTGTGCAGAAGTAAACTGGACAATGCATTCTTTGTTGTTTTGAACTTGTTTGAGAATTCCACCATAACCTAAATTTGATGCATCAGTTTTAACAATTTTGAATGCAGATGGATCAGCTAGGTGTAAACATGGAATTTCAGAAACTTGCTTTTTAATGCTTTAGACAATCTTTGTATGCTCATCCATCCATGCAGGGGGATTTTTCTTTAATCTATCATGGAAGGGTTTTGCTAAACAGTTTAAATTTGGATAAAAATCCATGACATAATTTAAACTGCCATGGAACCTTTGCAATTAAGTTTTTTCCAAAATTTTATCTGGAAATTTTGCAGTAAAAGCTAGAGACCTTTCAATTGGGGTGCTAGTTCACCGGGAGATATAGTGTCCAAGAAATCTAATTTTCGTTTGGAATAAAGATACCTTGGACTTTGAAACAACTAGACCATTTTTCTTAACAACATAGAAAAATGTCTCCAAATGTTTGAAATGTTGCTCTAGAGAATTTGAAAAGATTAACACATCATTGATGTAAACAATGCAAAACTTTGAATAAGGATTAAAAATATCATTCATAATTTTTTAAAATTCAGAAGGAGCATTTTTTAATCCAAAAGGCATCACATTCCATTCGTACTGGCCAAATGGAACTGTAAATGCAGTTTTGTACCGATCTTTAGGATGAATCTGGATTTGCCAAAATCCTAATTTCATATCAAACTTTGAAAAAATAAAAGCAGAATGAAGCTTTTGAAGAAGATCATTTTTATTTGGAATAGGGTATCTAATCCACTTTAGAGCTTTATTAAAAGGTTTGTAATTAATCACCAATCTTGGAGTTCCTCTTTATATTTCACTATTTTTGTTGACATAGAAAGCTGCATACGACTAGGGGGATCTGGATTTGGTAATTAAACCCTTTTGTTCTAAATCTTTTATTTCTACTCTATAATGGCTTTCAAGGGTTTCATTCATTTGTATAGGCCTGGCTTTGGTAGGAATTTATTTGTCACTAAAATCTTTTTCATATGGTAAATCCACCATATGTTCTTTCCTTTTCCAAAAAGCATTAGGAAGATCAGAATAAACTTCTTTTTCGATTTTCTTTTGTAAATCAGAAATTTTTCTTTGGACAAATTCATTTTGCAATTGCCTTTGGATTCCTTTTAAACTCGTATCTTGTCTTAGATGGAAAAGCTGGGTTTGTTTTCCTTTAATCAAAGCATTTAACTCAAAGTTATAAATTGAGTGAGCTTTTATAAGATTGAGATTTCTCTTCTTGGGTTTTTCTAAAAAAGGAAATCAATTTTTGAATCTTTAGCTTTAAAAATGATACAAGCAGTAGTTACTTTGAAAGGAGTATCAAGGTTGTATTCCTCGGGAAAGTGAAAGCCCAGAGTTACTCCTTTGTACTTTGTTATATTAACCTAAAATGAGTGATGAATACTTTCTAAACTAACTAATAGCTACAATCTAAATTCTAAGGGAGATGCAAGAGTAATTGATAACTAAAATAACTAAGGAAAGAGAGCAAACCCAAAGGGAACCTAAACTAGTTGGCAATCAAACAAAAGATAAAGGATTGTTGAATCTAATTATGCTACACATGGACGAATTCTTAACCGAATTCGGTTTCTCTCTTGAGATAACCGAATTCCCAAATCTAATAACCTAAAGTTGGAATCTCTTCCTAACGATTGATTCTTAAATTAGCATTAAGCTTTAATCCACCTCTATTAAGCTTTGTTAATTCTTAATCCGGCTAGTTAATTATCCTTATCTCTAAGCGATTATTAACCAGTTCTTGCTATTCAAAATTCCAAATGCCAAATGGACTTCTCAATCACATAAAGCAATCTAAAGACACAATTCACAACGTCTCATGAATAATGATTATCTTATTAATACTGAAAGCAAGAAGAATACAAAACTAACCCAAACAATCCAACAATATAATATCAAGCCAACATAGTAAAGAAATCCCAATGGATTTAATCAATCTAGCTAGTCATGTTCATTCTCAAAATACACAAGAATTCAATTACAGCAATAAGTAAAGGTAGAGAAAACCCGATTACACCCTTGGATGAGACTAAACAGCCCTAAATCCTTTTGCTCCAATTGAATCGATTCTTGTTCCTCTTGCTCGATTTGAAAATCAATCAACGAACCTCGCCCAATCTTCATTCCTTCAAGGGAATCCGATTGAAACCTTGATCCAAGTCTCCTTTTCCCTTGGTTTCAGCTCAGAAAACCCTTAAGGAGAGAAAAATTAGGGTTTAGGACGTTCTTCCCTGCTCTCCTTTTTTCTTTCCTCTCTTCTTTCTTTTAACTAATTCCCCCTGTCGCCGCCAAGACGGCCGTGTTGGTTCCCGTGTTCCTAACATGGGCTGGTTTTGATGCCCGTGTTACTCTCTGTTGCCGTGCTCCCTAAAACTTATGTTTCTTTGATGTTTAATGCACCAAGACGGCCATGTTGGTGCACGTGTTGGGAACACGGCCAGTGTTGAAACCAACACGACCCTGTTCAAATTAGGGATGCGCAAACTCGACTTGTTTTGGCAACTTTGACGTCCAATTCTTCCTTTTATCACTCTTTGACTTCTTTTGGACCTAAAACACACAAACAAATGCATAGGGTGAGTGTTCGGACCAATTCACATCCAAATGTCCATAAAATCAATCTTAAAAATCTCATTTAGATGTGTGTATTTTACACACATCACTTTGAAAGGAGTAATTAGATTGATAAAAGGGGTTCCCAAAATAACAGTTTGCTGTAAATCCTTTGTAAGAATAAAAATATTTTTCAGAGCAATATTGTTGTTTAGAATTGTAGCTTCAGTTTTCCCCGCAATTCTGATCTTTGAACTATTGACTGAGGTGAGCCTTTGTTTTGTTTCTTGATGATATCTTTTAGGAACTAGCTCGTAATTGATACAGTTGAGGTCTCCTCCCGTATCAAACAAAGCTATAGTTTCTATCTGGAAATCACCAGGGAAAATGAGTTTTATTTGAATCAGATATTTTCTTGAGGTTATTTCTTTTAAAACATTAATGAAGTTTTCTTGGACATTTTCAGAAACCTCAAGGTTTTGAAAATCATTTTCTTCTTCAGAATCAGAATCCCTATTTTGTTTAAGAATCAAGCTTTGGAGCAAAACAGAATCATTTTGTTGCTTTTATTTCAACTCTTTCAGTTCAGCTTTGACGGTTTTAGTTTCTTTTTGAAGTTCTTGGATAGTAGGGGGAGGTTTTTTAGCTTTTTCCCTTTTTTCAAGATCATAGTAAGATCATAGGTGTTCTTACTAGAAGAAGGGATGATGGTTTCAGTTTTTAGAATTTCTTTCAAAACTTGTTTTTGGATTTGAGGGTCATTAATATGCTTGACGGCTTCAAGAAGAGCTTCTTGTTGCTTAGTGAGCATATTAATATTTTTTGGAATTTCATCTGATTCCGATTCAGAATAATCGGAAGAGGTTTTAATTTCATCGATTTGCAACTCTTCCTCAGTATTTGAGAATTCTGATTCAGAGGAATCAATAAGAAGAGTTGAAATTTTGCTCAAAATTTCTACTTCTATTTGGTGCACATGAAGTTTTTTAAAAAACTTGTAATACTTTGAAGTGTGTCCCTTCTTCCCACATTTATAGCAAGTAATTTTGCTAAAACCTTTTTTAGAATTTTGTTTTGGAAATTTAGAAGAGGATGGTCTTTTGTAGAAATTCTGTCTGTTTTTGGGCGCTTTCCTATTTTTGAAAAAACGTTTTTTCTTAAAAGGTTTAGAAAAATCTTCTTTGCATTTTCCTTTGCAGGTAAGGGAAGGTTCTATAGGATTATACTCAAACTGGTTACAAAAACTACCTAGCTCCTATCTAGTCTTCTTCGTTCCCCATTTGAGTTGTCTTTGGAGTTTAAGGTCATGGCAAATTTTTAATCCCTCTTTCTGAGTAAGGCTAACTAATTCACCATAAGTGTAGAAATCATAAGGGATCTGACCATTATGGGCTTCTCTTATGGTATTCCTATCCCTTCCACTTAGTATCTTAGGTAAACCAGCTAAGAATTTTTCTTTCCAGAAAGGTTGGTTTGAATCTTCCCTAAGCATTATGGTCAAGAAAGTATCTTTATAAGCTTGGAAGTTGCTAAGTTTTTTGCAGGTTAGATTGCTGAGGAGCTTAGCATTCTTATCTTTTAGAAGAGATGGGTCTCCTATGAAATGGAGGGAAATCGTGAAGATTAAGATTGACACAGCATCCTCAATAGGATTTCCTAGCTCATCTAAGATGGGGGGTCCCTTCTATGGTGGTTTGGATGGCACCTAGGATTTGGAGCTGCTGTGTTTAGGTGAGATGATAATCCCACCATCCTTTAAGCTGGCTAAAAAATCCAGCTATATAAGGAGCTCAACTATAGCTCTATTAGAGGTACCGCTTTGGGTTTTGTAGGCATTGGCTGCCATAGTCATCTGTTGTAAGAGACCAGGAATGTTGTATTCGGACAATCCATCTATATTCCATTCATAGACGGAAGAAGTTGATGTGTGCTACTCGTGTTAGCTACAATCTAAGGCAGTGTACCTATCGATGCAGTCTAGCACTAATGGCGAGTATCAAGGTCGTATTCCTCGGGAAAGCGAAAGCCTAGAGTTACTTCTTTGTTCTTTGTTATATTAACCTAAAATGGATGATGAATAAATTCTAAACTAACTATTAACTACGAGCTAAGTTCTAAGGGAGATGCAGGAGTAATTGATAAGTGAAATAATCAAGACAAGAAGACAAACCCAAAGGGAATCTAAACTAGTTGGCATCCGAACAAAAGATAAAGGATCAGTGAGTCTAATTATGCTACCCGTGGACGAATTCTTAACCGAATTCGGTTTCTCTCTCTCGATAACCGAATTCCTAAACCTAATAACCTAAAGTTGGAATCTCTTCCTAACAATTGATTCTTAAATTAGCATTAAGCTTTAATCCGCCTCTATTAAGCTTTGTTAATTCTTAATCCGGCTAGTTAATTATCCTTATCTCTAAGCGATTATTAACCAGTTCTTGTTATTCAAAGTTCCAGTTGCCAAACGGATTTCTCAATCTCATAAAGCAATCTAAACATCACAATTCACAACGTCTCATGAATAATACATAATCTTATTAATACTGAAAACAAGAAGAATACAAAACCAACTCAAACAATCCAACAATATAATATCAAGCCAACATAGTAAAGAAATCCCAATGGATTAAATCAGTCTAGCTAAACATGTTCATGTTTAAAACAATCTAGGAAATCAATTACAATGAAAGAATAATGAAAATAAAACATGTACACCCTTTTCTCTCGAATTGGATGAACAGCTCCAAATCTGGATCTACACTTTGATTAATCTCCCAAATCGCCTCTTGAATTGCTCCACTACTGTTTTTGCACTCGGAATCTTACGATTAAGGATTCTTACTCAAACTCTCTCTACTCGGTTTGTGCGAGAACCGAACCGACCACTAGGGCTCAATGTCACTCTTTTCTTCCCTCCTCTTTTTCTTAAGAAAAACTCATTTTTTCTTATATATTTAACTCGACGGCTGTTCAAGGCCGTCTTTGGTTAGCACTGGCCAAGTCCAGGGCCGTCTGTGGATTTCACCAAGTAGGGTTTCACCACGGCCGTGTTCCTCCCCGTGTTAACCACCACGGGCCGTGTTTCTCCCCGTGTTGGCCACCACGGGCCGTATTTGGAGGCCGTGGTGGCTACGAACCGTGCCCAAAGTGCCAATTTCAAGAATCAAAGCCAATGGTTGAGCACGGCCAGAGTCCAGGCCGTGCTCAATGTATGCATTGCGGGCTCTTGTCCGATCTTGATGAATTCTCATCCGTTTCCGCACGTATTGATCTATAATTGCTTAAACAACGATGATGGTCCTATAAATGTTCCTGAAATGCAAAAGAACACAAAACACGGGTGATCTGGGAATAAAAGCACAATAATTGCTAAGAAAATACGCAATAATATGCAAGCAAATATGTATAAAACTATGCTCATCAAATTACCCCACACTTAAGCTATTGCTTGTCCTCAAGCAATTAACAACTCACCTCATAAAACTACAGTTAGCAATTCCTTTCAGTTTATGCCCCTAGTCCACAACAGAGAGTATTCAACACATCTCAAAGGATACTCAATCATAAATCAAATTACAAATCATTAACAAAGAATGGAAATAATATTAATGCATGAGTAACTTAAATGACAACTCAACACCAACATCATGAACCAATGCCTCACAGGGATCACTCAAGTCGCTCAAAGTGTATATTAGGTAAATAACAAATCCCTCAAAGCAAATGCACAAGACCCGCTCACCATAAGCTTACTTATAAATCATATCTTCGCTCATCGTGAATAAGTAAATACCAAAATCAAAGGGTCTTTACCAAGGTTGTAATGGGGCTAGGGTAAAGGTACGGAGATTTGGACAGTATGAAAATGTTTGGAATTCGTGCGATAAACAATATTATATGCTCAAAGGATTAAATGCCTAAGATCACAAAAAGAATCATTCACTAAAATCCCTACTTCATAGAATAGCCGCAAATGCTCTAAATCCAATAAAAAGATAAATAATTAAAGAGATTTGTTTATTATATTTTTTTTTTCTTCTTCTTCATCTTTTTTTTTTCTCTTCTTTTTTTTTTTTTTTTTGAATAAAGAAATGAACTAGCAGCTTATTAGCGACCGCCGCATACAACTCGAATAAACATAAAGAATAACAAATACAAATTGGATCAAGGGGAGCATTTAAAATATCAAAAAGATTTAGTGAATTTACCAACATAGCAACTAGCATTTTAATCCCACATAAAGTCGAACATATCACAGAAAGAAATTCCAGCATAAGGGTAAAGGAAAGATAAATGTAAAGAATGGTATAATTAAAGTGTATAGGTGTAGATTATGAAGAAAAGGTTAAGGCTCAAAAATTGGCTAACTAATGGAAACATAAGGTGGTAGGCTTTTGGTCAAATGTGGGGAATCCTAAATCGCCCAAATCATCTCATGGTATTCACAATATTCATGTAACTTCAACACGCATTACAAAGCAAGTTCTAGAAGCAAAGTTAAGTACAATGCACACTCAAACAAGAAATATAAAGAGCATAAGCAAAATGAATGCTCAACTGGCTCAAAATCTCACTTTCAAGTGTGGTATTAGGTGTAGTTGGTTCGCAACATCATTAATTGAATCATTATTTAAGAAACACATGCATATGATATTATCAACGTTCTAAGTTAAAATTCGACAATTCAAAAAATAATTAAATAACACCGGTTTAGCCCGGCAGGGTTGATGTGTAAAACACCATAAATTGTTTTCCAAGGACAATGAACAACAAAGAAAAGTAACTACAATTCTATAAATCAAGTCATCAATCAGCTCAAAATTAGCATACTCAACTGCATAAAAACACAATGTCCTAACATCTCCTAAAAATACACAACACCTAGCCATAGCAATTAAAAATCCATATGAGAGATTAGGGTTTACCCAAAAGCACCCCACACTTGAAGAACACACTGTCCTCAGTGTAAAATGTTATGGATACCCCGCATGGAATGCTCAACTAAGAGAACAAAGGCAATACAATCCAAGTGCATGACATGTATGAAAAATAAAGTAAATAAATGCGGAAAATAAAAAGATCTAGGGGCCTTACGATCATCCATCGAGGCTGATGTTGTGGAAATTCAGTGCCTCCTCGGTAGAATCTGAAAATAATAAAATAAAGAAATAAAATCAAAACTGAAAATATGAAAACTAAAACTAATAAAATGTTTCAAAACAAAAAGGTTAAAAAAAAAAAAAAAAAATTAGAAATTAAAGATAAAAATTAGGGTGCCTCCCAAAAGCGCTTCTTTTTTATGTGATGAGTCTTCTTAGCTGGACTCATGGTGAAAAGCAAATGAGCGTGATCGACGACCATCCATCCTTCTTCCAAGCAAATGGCTTCAAATATCCGCTTAGAGGGATAATCGTCAACTTCCTCTTCCCGACAGTCAAGCAAGCTGCCAGTATGATGGGCAAAACTCGCTCCTCGTATAATTGCACGTAGTCATGATGCTTTAGGGGCTCTTCCAATTTGAAGATCAAGAGTGTATTTTGATGTGCGTAAAATACACACATCTAAATGGGGTTTTTAAGATTGATTTTATGGACATTTGGATGTGAATTGGTCCCAACACTCACCCTGTGTGTCTGTTTGTGTGCATTAGGTCCAAAAGAAGTCAAAGGATAATAAAGGGAAGAATTTGAGCATATTTGGACGCCGAAGCTGCCAAAACAAGCTAAGTACAAGCATGAACATGGCCATGTTCCCAACACGGCTGTGTTGGGTGTCATCAAACATCAAAGAAATAGAAGTTTTAGGGAGCACGGCCACAGAGAGTAACACGGGTATCAACACTGGCTGGTGTTGGGAACACGGCCACTAACACCGTTGTGTTGGCAGCGACAGGGGGAATTAGTTAAAAGAAAGAAGAGAGGAGAAAAGAAGAAGAGCGAAGGAGAACGTCCCAAACCCTAACTTTTCTCTCCCTAAGGGTTTTCTGAGCTGAAACCAAGGGAAAAGGAGACTTGGATCAAGGTTTCAATCAGATTCCCTCTAAAGATTGAAGATTGGGCGAGGTTCATTGATTGGTTTTCAAATCGAGAAAGAGGAACAAGAATCGATTCAATTTGAGCAAGAGAAATTGAGGCTATTTACTCTCATCCAAGGGTGTAGTCGGGTTTTCTCTACCTTTACTCATTGTTATAATTGAATTCTTGTGTATTTTGATAATGAACATGTTTAGCTAGATTGATTAAATCCATTGGGATTTCTTTAGTATGTTGGCTTAGTATTATATTGTTGGATTGTTTGGATTAGTTTTGTATTCTTCTTGCTTTCAGTATTAATAAGATAATGCATTATTCATGAGACGTTGTGAATTGTGTGTTTAGATTGCTTTGTGTGATTGAGAAGTCCATTTGGCAATTGGAATTTTGAATAGCAAGAACTAATTAATAATCGCTTAGAGATAAGGATAATTAACTAGCCGAATTAAGAATTAACAAAGCTTAATAGAGGCGGATTAAAGTTTAATGCTAATTTAAGAATCAATCGTTAGGAAGAGATTCCAACTTTAGGTTATTAGATTTAGGAATTCGGTTATCGAGAAAGAGAAACCGAATTCGATTAAGAATTCATCCACGAGTAGCATAATTATACTCAGCAATCCTTTATCTTTTGTTTGATTGCCAACTAGTTTAGGTTCCCTTTGGGTTTGCTCTTTTGTCTTGGTTATTTTAGTTATCAATTACTCTTGCATCTCCCTTAGAACTTAGCTTGTCACTTATTTTAGGTTATTTTAGTTATCAATTAGTTAGTTTAGAAATTACTCATCACTCATTTTAGGTTAATATAACAAAGAACAAAGGAGTAACTCTGGGCTTTCACTTTCCCGAGGAATACGACCTTGATACTCGCCATTAGTGTTAGACTGCATTGATAGGTACACTGCCTTAGATTGTAGCTAACACAAGTAGCACACATCATATTTGAAGGAACTCAAGAGGCAATTTGAGGTTCATCATTCAGATTTGGGGATTTAGGACTGTTCATCTGACTTGAAGAAGAAGCGTGTACATGTTTTCAATTTGCTTTTCTATATTTGTTCCTCACTTTGTGTTATTTATTAGCATGAGTATCTAGAACTGTTGAACCCTTTGGGGTTCCTTTCTTGTTGGATTGCATTTAATATTTATGAGATTTTGATTGTCAATGGTTGTATTCTTCTTACTTTCATTATTAATGAGAAATTGCATTATTCATGAAACATTATGAATTGTGATGTTTAGATTGCTTTATGTAATTGAGAAGTTAATTTAGTAATTGGAAATTTGAATAGCAAGAACTAGTTAATGATCACTTAGAGATAAAGGTAATTGACTAGCCAGATTAAGAATTAACAACTCTTAATAGTAGTGGATTTAATCTTAAGGCTAACCTAAAATCAATCATTAGGAAAAGATTCCATCGTTTAGGTTCTTAGGTTTAGGGGAAAGCAAATTCAATTTAGAAATACGCTCAAAATAATCTCTACCTTCACTAAAATCCAACTAGCTTAGGTCCCCTTGGGTTTGCTTTTTCCCTTGATTATTTCACTAAATCTTTGCAGACTGTTTGACATTTAGTTAATCACTTAGCTTGCACCTAGTTATAGAATAGTAACTTCATCGACTTTGTTAAGGTTAGATAACATAAGACGCTATAGTAGCTCTAGGATCATCCTTTCCCAAGAATACGACCTTGATACTCGCCATTAGTGCTAGTGTGCATTGTATTCTTCTTATTTCTAAAACTTCCTTGATAATTCCTGTTGAGGTCACATGAACAATCAAATGTTATGAAATGATAAGGGCACTTAGGATTCAACATTCTAGCAAAATGCAACCTATGAATATTTCCCATTAGTTAGCCAAGTTGAGCATATCCACTTTCTTCATGTTTACCATTATGCTTAATCATCACACTTTGTTAAGCCTTTCATTTGTCAATCCCTACCCTATTTCTAGAATTTTTGCAATGTGTTGATTGAGTTGTTGAGTAAACTTTGCTTTAGATGCACCCTTCAATCCAAAGTAATTCTATTATATTGTTTCTTCTAAAGAAAAAATAACACAACACACAAACAACATAGTCCTTTATTGAGTGTTAATTCATTTCTCACTCTTTGAGCATCTTGTTTTAGAGACTTGGAACTATAGTGAATTTAATTATCTTTGTTTGAAATTTAGTCCTTTTTGAGCTGAAATTGTGGGTAAGGCATTGCAAAAGTCCAGAAATTTTTATACCTCACTTCTAATTCTCCATACCTAAACCTAAGCCTTATTACAACCCTTGTGAAGACCCTTTAATTGTGATATATGATTGTTTGTAGCAGTGGAGATGGGATTTGATGTATGCTAAACACAACTAGCAATCTATAGGCAGCTGCACCTATCGAATGTAATCTAACTATGGAAGTATCAATATCATATCCCACGGAAACTAAGAAACTACTGCTAGTACGCTATTCCTATTATCTAACTGATCAGAAGGTGGTGAAACTTAGTAACTAGAAATGATCGAGAATGCAATTGAAAGCTAAGTCTTAACAAAGAGAATGAGAGTTAAAGAAAGACAATAAGATGAGTTAACCCAATTGGGGATTACTTTACCTAGCCGGCTTACAAACAACAAATTATAAATTGATTGATTAAGAATTGCAATCTGTTGATAATTTCTTGAATGAATTGGCTTCTCTCTCGAGTTAACAAATCCCTAATCCTAAAGATCTAAAGCTGGAATCTGTTCCTAACAATCGATTTTAGAACAACATTAATCTCTAAAATACTGCTAATAAGAGTGTCTAGTTCTTATTCTAAGTGGGTTTGCTAGAATTAGTTACACATGTTCATGATTAAACTAAAACAAGAATTGAATACAAAGTAGACAAGAATCGAAAAGAACATGAACACCCTTTTCTAAAATGGTGAGATGCTATCCTCTCTTGGATAACTCTGTATCAACACTCTACAGCTTAGATCTTTTTCTTCTTTCCTTTGACTCTTCGACCCAATCCTTAATGAGCAGCTCTCTTAATAATGTTGAAGTGGAAATCGTCTTGTTTTCCTCTTCTTGATCGTCTCTAAGTTAGCCCTAAAGTTTGTCTTGGATACTTCAAAGTTATGCTTTTTTTCTCTTTGTACGGCTCTCTTTTTTCTTTCTTTTTCTTCTCTTTTAATTTAGGTTTCGGGACTCAACACGACCTGGATTTGGGTCGTGCTAACCATGCCATGTTGAGCCAAAAGTGTATTGATTTTAGAACAACATTAATCTTTAAAATACTGCTAGTAAGAGTGTCTAGTTCTTATTCCAGTAAGCTATTACTCCTATCTCTAGGATGCAAATCACCTAATCACACAAGTAGTTAAACTCAATTGAATTTCTCAATTACAAAGGAGTTCTTAAATTAATTCAACCTTGAAGAAGAAACAATAAATTTATTATACTTGAATGAAAATTACAATCTTAAATCAATAATCTAATCATTTAAGCACAAAGCAAGCCTAATATGGCTAAAGATCGCCCCCAAGTGGGTTTGCTAGAATTAGTTACACGTGTACATGATTAAACTAAAACAAGAATTGAATACAAAGCAGACAAGAATTGAAAAGAACATGAACACCCTTTTCTCAAATGGTGAGATGCTATTCTCTCATGAACAACAATCTTCTTTCCTTTGATTCTTCGACCCAATCCTTAATGAGCAGCTATCTTGATAATGTTAAAGTGGAAATCGTCTCTATTTTTTTCTTCTTGATCGTCTCAAAGTTAGCTCTAAAGTCTGTCTCGAATACTTCAAAGTTATGCTCTTTTCTTTCTTTTTCTTTTCTTTTCATTTAGGTTTCGGGACTCAACATGGCCTAGATTTGGGCCATGCTGACCATGCCGCATTGAGCCAAAAGTGTACTTTTGCCTTTTTTTAACACAGCTTGGATTCTCCCCGTGCTCCTCAACACGGCCATGATCCTAGGCCGTGTTACTCATGGAAATCATGTTGCAGATCACTTCTTTTTGCCCTAGGTAAGGCATTTCAACACGCCTCTTGACCCTGACCGTGCTCCTCAACACGAGCGTGTGGCTAGGGTGTGTTGAACAGTCTAACGCGCCCGATTCATCTGTTTCTTCCCGATTCTGGTATGATTTCTCTCTAACTTAGATGATATGCCTAGAAAAACACCTGAGATACAAAGGAAACTAAAACAGGGTGATTCTAACACAAAAACAAATAAATTGCTCTAAAAATAACTCAAGATCAAGCATGCAAAGATATGTAAAATCAAGGATATCAAATCACTCCCATACTTAAGCTATTGCTTGTCCTCAAGCAATCAACAGTTTAGATCATAGGCTTGCAATGAACCCTTCTTAAAGTTCATCAATTGGATTACAATTAAGCAACATTCAATCTATCCCAAATTGAAACTCAACCAAAAACTAAACCAGTAATCTAAACAAGAGTAATTATCATGTTAGTGGATGAAGAAGTTAAATAGTACATTCAACATGAAATATTCAAGAAACCATATGCCTCATAATGAATCACTCTATGCATTAAGTGTTTAAAAAGTAGTCATCAATCTCTCGACGCAATTATATTTAACCAACTTACCATAGGCTTGCTCATAAATCCTATCTCCGCTACTGCAAACAATCAAATATCATAATTCAAGGGTCTTTACAAGGGTTGTAATAGGGCTTAGGTTTAGGTGTGGAAACTTTAGGAGTCTGTAAATAATTTCTGAACTCTTGCACTGCCTCCCCCATAATTTAGCTCAAAAAGGACTAAATGCCAAACAAAAGTAATTAAATTCACTATAGTTCTAAAGTCTTTAAAACAAGATGCTTAACGTGAAGAATGAATGAATACTCAATAGAGTACTATTTATTCTGTTTGTTTCTTTTTTCTTTCTTTTTTTCCTTTTTTGAAGAAGGAACAATTAATTTGTTTTTGGATTGAAGGGAGCATCTAATCAAGATTTTTGAGGGACTTAGTAAATTCAATAAAACTGGCATTTCATCCAACAACTCAATGAACATATTGCAAAATTTCTAGAAATAGGGTAGGGATCAAAAAAGGGAAAGACTTAACAAGGTGTGATGATAAAGCAAAGTGGTAAAATGTAGAAAATGGATAGATCCAAACTTGGCTAACTAATGGAAAATATTTACAGGTTGGATTTTGGCTACAATGGTGAATCCTAAGTGCCCTTATCATTTCATAATATTTGATTGTTCATATGACCTCAACAAGTATTATTGAGCAAGTTCTAGAAATAGGAAGAATGTAATGCACACTCAAATAAAAAGAAATGAGCATTTATGATGTATGCTCAATTAGGTTCAAAAACTCACAATTTAAATGTGTATATTTGCATAAGGTGTCTAAATACTGTTAACCAAATCATCATTTAATCAATTCATACACAAAACACAACAATTAATCAAATTCAAATTACCAACTTAAAGAATGGTCAAGCAACACTGGTTTAACCTAGCCACTTGCTCAATAATATGCCAAAAGCAACAAACAACAAGGAAAAATCTCGTGCTCATAATCATAACTATCAATCCTTCAAAGATAAACAAAAAGCTAATAAACATCCTAAGTATCCTAAATTATATGCATCATCAATAATACAATAAATGACAATTGGAAAACATAAAAAAAGGAAGAGGAAAGCCAAAACAACGGCTTACCCACCCCACACTTGTAGGATACATTGTCCATAGTGTATAAAAGAGTTGGGAAGCAACAAATTAAGTACTCATAAAGAAAAGGAGATATTGCCCTACTTATCTTGCTGGGCTGGTGGCTGAGGTGGTATTGCTGGAGGGGGTGTATTATCGTCTGCTGGAGTTGGGAAGAATTCATCAAAATCAGCAAAGTCAAAATCATTTGTCCTATTCTTCTACAAGGCTGCCTCTATCCTGTCTCCCTGGGCCAACTGCCTATTTAGGAGATCTAGACTCTGCCTCTGTATAGCATTAAAATGTTGGAACTGCGCTCGAACCTCCTGCTCAAACCTGTCGAGCCTATTTGTGTGTTGTTGCTGCATGTTAGTGATCTAATAAAATCTCACAATCAACTTATCAATCTGCACACTAGACAGCTGAGGATCTGATGAGGATAAAGGTTGGGAGGAGCCAGGAATATCTGTAGGTCTGGGGTGCTCCCCTTGCTCCTCCCGAGCTTCCCGGGCTATTGACCGAATAAGTCTGCATTCTGGCCCCAAGGTCCCTGTCCATTGGGTGATCATCCTCATATGCTGCATAGTAGATAGGCCAGCAGGGGTCATCTCGCCTACGAGCATTAACTCATCCAACAAATCTCTGTCTAGTAGCTCCATCCTCCATCAACCTTGGAATGCTAGTCCTTATTCAATTTGATGGATTCTGGTCTGTAATTGCACGTATTTCCCCCGATTACTAATAATGTCCCTCGATAATGACCTGAAACGTGAGAGGAACCAAAACACAGGTAATTCTTTATGCTAATCCTTATGTCATCAAAAGTCATCATGTCTAGAGGAACAAGGAATGATGAAGATTCCAATGTACAAACTTGTATCAGAATATTTAGCATGCCTCGATTATCATTATTCCCACTTTCAAATAGAACATTTGTCCATGATCATTTAGAGAATGATATTAATACACGATCAACTAATTTTCTGTCTTTGCATTTGTCCAAGCATTCGATCGTTGCCTATGATTGCCGCTTCCATGTACTTTCACTCAACACTCGTACTTATACTCCCTAAATAAAATAAAACCATTATATTAGATAGAGACTAGAAAGTGAGACATTAAACAAACAAACAAAATGAGAAAATAGGTAAGATTTCATATCCAATAAGGAAAGAAATCATAAGTCCTTTGTTCTCTTCTAGACAGCTAAGCGTAAGGATCAAATCAAATTCATTTAAAAATAAGGGCACATAAAGAAAACAAAAGGATGAAATGACGTGAGCGCTAAGTCTATTTTCACTAACCCGAGTGTTGATAACTTCGTAAAGTTCTTGAAAGAACTGATAACTTGATTTTCCACAAATTATTACATTGAAATAATATGCTAACTTTCCTCAAGTAGCATTCAATCTTTATATTTTGAAGCCCTCATTCCATAAGAAAAAGAAACTAGAAGATAAATTTTAATAAATAAATATAAAAATATGAATAAACTAAAGTCAAATCAAGGACCAAAGAGTAGTTGACTGGGCAACAACTCTCATGATCGCAAATTTGATGAGCTAACTTAACAAAAATAAGAGAAAATTAGCATAGGCCTACTTACGCTTGGATTAATTGAAAATAACATGATTTCTCCTTTACGCGCAAGGATTTACGTCTCCTTCTGATTGATTATTTAGGAATCATGGGAACGCAATTTACAAGCTTGACCAGTGGTATTGAGGCATGACTGAATGATCAAGCACCACGAGATGCAAATCCACACTCATTAGGGAGAAATCATGCTACTTTCGATTAATACAAATGGGAATGCACAGGTTTTGATGTTTAAGAGGCATATAATGAAGTAAATTAGGCTAGAGTGTTATTCAGCATGCCCACACAAAATTAACCTTATTTCCGTTAAGAATTCATGGGAACATAATTGACAAGCTACACGAGTGGCATTATAGCATGACTTGATGATTAAGCGGGACGAGATGCAAATCCAAGCATGTGATGGAGAAATCATGTTGCTTTCAATTAAGCCAAGTGAGAATGCACACATTTTGATGTTTGGGACGTATATAATGATGTAATTTGGGCTGGAGTGTTATTAGGTAGGCCCACATTAATTTTCTCTTATTTTTGTTAAGCTAGCTCATAAAACTTGAGACTACGAAAATTGTTAGCCAGTCAAATCCTTTCTGATTCTTGATTTGACTTTAGTTTATTCATATTTTTTATTTATTTATTCATATTTAGCTTATAGCTTCTTCTTCTTATGGAATAAGGGCTTTTGCACTATGAAAATTGCATGCAACCGAATATTTGAGGCTAGTGAGCATATTATTTTAGTTTCCTACCTTGCAGAGAAATAAGTTATGGGTTCTTTCAAGACCATTACAGACTTATGGAGACTAGTATGGGTAATACCTAATAACACCCTAGCCCTAATGACATAATTATATGTGTCCCAAACATCAAAATGTACGAATTCCCCTTGGATTAATTGAAAGCAACATGATTTCTCCTTTACGCATGTGGGTGTCTCGTCCTGCTAGATCATTAAGTCACACCCTAATGCCACCAGTCAAGCTTGTCAATTGCATTCCCATGATTCCTTAGGCCAATCTTGGTGTCATCAGGAGTCCTCGTGCCTAGAGGAACATGGAAAGATCGAGATCCCAATAGTGCAAATCCTAAATTGGAATATTGGGGTGTGCCTCCATTCTCAGCGCTGCCTCTATCCTCCAAAAGATTCATCCCCGTTCATTCTAAGAATGATATCAATACTCGATAATTTAATTTTCTTTCTTCACATTTGTCCAAGCATTGTATCAGTGCTTATGATTACCGCTTCCATGTGCTTTTACTCAACACTCGTATATATGCTCCCTAAATAAGATAAAAACATCAAACGACATAGATTAGATTTAATGGAATAAAAGGAATGAACAGAATGAGAACGGGGATAAGAAAAGAAATCACAAGTCTTTATTCTCTTCCATACGGCTAAGCAAAAGGATCAAATCTAACTGTCGCTTGTATTACACTTGATGAATAAAAAACAACATGATTTATCCCTTACGCGCATAGATTTACATCTCGTCTTGCTTAATCATCAAGCTAAGCACCAATACCACCGGTCAAAGCTTGTCAATTGAGTTCTCATGATTCATGACGCCAATCCTTATGTCATTAGAAGTCACTGTGCCTAGAGGAACAAGAAACGATAGAGATCCCAATGGTGCCAATCCTTAATTGGAATATTTGTGCGAGACTTGATTCTTAGCATTCCCTCTTTCCTTTAAAAGATTTGCCCGAGAACATTCTAAGAATGATATCAATACTCGATCAACTAATTTTCTTTCTTTGCATTTGTCCAAGCCTAGGATCAATGCCTATAATTGTCGCTTCCACATGCTTTCACTCAACACTCATGTTTATGCTCCCCATCACAAGTTCTTTGTTCTTTTCCATACGGTTAAGCTTAAGGATCAAATCGAATAGATTTAAACATAAAGGTACACAAAGAACACAAAAGAAAGGAAGGATATGAGCAATAAGTTTAGGCCGAAGTGTTATTTGGTACGCCCATGCAAATTTCCGCTTGTTTTCTTTATAGAATCATGGGAGCACGATTAACAAGCTTGACCGGTGGCATTGAGCTGTGACTTGACATTCAAGCAGCATTAGATGCAAATCTACACACGTAAGGGAGAAATCATGCTGCTTTCAACTAATACAAGTGGGAATGCACGTGTTTATGATGTTTAGGAGGCATATAATATAGAGAACTATATCAGAGTGTTATTAGGTACTCCCACGCGAATTGTCCTTTATTTTCGTTAAGAAATCATGGGAACATAATTGATAAGCTTCATTGGTGGCATTGGAGTGTGACTTGATGATCAAGTAGAAAGAAACACAAATACAAGCGCGTGATGGAGAAATAATGTTCCTTTGGATTAATCAAAGCGAGAATGCACATGTTTTGATGTTTAGGATGCATATAATGATGTAATTTTGGCTGGAGTGTTATTAGGTGGGCCTAGAGGAATTTCCCCTTGTTCCATTAAGCTTGCTCAAATTTTGAGACTACGAGAGTTGTTAGCTAGTCAACTCCCCTCTAGTTCTTAATTTGACTTTAATTTATTCATCTTTCTTTATTAATTATTCATATTTAGCTTATAATTTCTTTTTCTTAAGGAATAAGGGCTTTTGCACTATGAAAACCGCATGCATCTGAATACTTAAAGCTGGTGAGCATATTATTTTAGTTTTCTAACTCATAAAGAAATAAGTTATGGGTTCTTTCAAGACCTTTGCAGACTAACGAAGACTTGCACTAGCGAACCTAGTCTTATTCCTCACATCATTCCTTTCTTTTGTGTTCTTTCTCTACCACTAAGTTTAAATCAATTCAATTTGATCCTTATGCTTAGCCATGGAAGAAAATAAAGAACTTGCGATTTCTTTTTTTATCGGATACGAGATCTTACCTATGTTCGTATTCCTTTCCTTAGAGGAACAAGCAAGGATGGAGATCCCAATGCTACAAATCCTGAATCAGAATATTTGGCAGTGCCTCAATTCTCATTGTTCCCTCTTTCCACTAAAAGCTTTTTCCATGATCATTCAGAGCATGATATCTATACATGATCAACTAATTTTCTTTCCCCGTATTCGTCGAAGTATTGGATGGGTGCTACGATTGCCGCTTTCCACGTGCTTTCACCCAATACTCATATTTATGCTCCCCAAATAAAACCAAACCATCATACTAGACAGATATTAGGAAGAAAGACACAAAAGAAACATATAAAATGAGAATATAGGTAAGACTTTAGATCCGGTAAGAAAAGAAATCATAAGTTCTTCGTTGTCTTCCGTAAGCGTAAGGATCAAATCAAGTTGATTTAAACACAAGGACAGACAAAGAACACAAGACAAAGGAATGACATAAATGGTAAGTCTATGCTCACTAGCATGAGCGTTGATAAGTCCACAAAGTTCTTGAAAGAACTAATAACTTGATTTCTCGCAAGGTAGAAAACTAAAATGATATGCTCATTGGCCTTAAGTATTTACTTGCGTGCGATCTTTATAATGCGATAGCCCTCATTCCATAAGAAGAAGAAACTATAAGCTAAATATTAATAAATAAATAAAGAAAGAGAGTCAAATCAAGAACAAGAGAGGAGTTGACTGGGCAACAACTCTTGTAGTCCCAAATTTTATGAGCCAAATTTATGTCTTAACTTATTTAATAATGCATAATAAACACATTTCTAGTTATAATCATTGGAATGAAACATCATATTAAAAAATATTATCTATTTTTCATTATTATGATTTCAAATACATTATTACATATACATATGTAAGTATGTTATAATTCAACTAAACTAAAAAGATTTTAGAAAGCATTTGGTTTTAAATATCCATCTTGGGCTACGTGAGATGAGGTGTCATATCTATATAATTCCCAATGCCACTAGTCAAGCTTGTCAATTGCACTCCCATGAATCCTTATGCCAATCCTTGTGTTATCAAGAGTCCTTGTGCTTAGAGGAGTAAGGAATGATGGAGATCCTAATAGTGCATCTCATGAATAAGAATATCTAGGCATATGCCTCGATCCGTTGGTCAAGCAATGCAATATGGAGATGGATAAAGCTGGTTCACAAAGAAGATTGCAACTACAAGAGCTAAAAGAAATTCTTCTAGATGCATATAAGAGTGCACAAATTTACAAGGAAAAGACAAAGAAATTTCATGATAATATGATTTCTAGAAAGAGCTTTTGTATCGGAGAAAAGGTTCTTCTTTATAATTCTAGACTCAAATTATTTCCAGGTAAGTTGCGTTCTAGATGGAGTGGTCCTTTTACTATCACTAATGTCTTTTCTCATGGTGCAGTAGAAATTCAAAGCCAAGACACTGCAAAGATGTTCAAAGTTAATGGTCAACGCTGAAAACCTTTATATGAGGGATTTCAACTTGATAATATCGCGGAAATTAACTTGGAGTGTCCAAGTTATACATAGCGTGCGGCCTTGTCTAGCCGGGGGGATTAAATAAAGGCGCTTTTTGGAAGCAACCTAAATTTACTCTCTAGTTTGATTTATTTTCTCATCATTCTACGATTTTTATAGTTGATTTTCGTGTTTCCTTATTAAATGTCTTTTCACGAGTTTTGGGGTAGAAAAGAACTATGTTTAGCATGCGGGCACGCTACATTTTGAGTTAACATAAAGATAGCAGAGTGTGCCCATGCTCTATGGAGAAGATCTTATGTTCCAAATTCTTAAGAATTTTAAATTTAAAAAAAAAAGAAAAATTTATTATCAATTTTTTCTGTTTCATCAAATTGTTTTTTACCCTAATTATGCAGCACACACCAACGTCGCACACCAATCTCGTAGCACACCGGGCCTTCTCCTTGCTCCACAATGGCGCTAGCGTTTCCCCTCGCCAGCAGTGCATCCTCGCTAGCAGCGCCTCGCCCAGCCTTACTAGCAGCAGCGCATTCTTCTCATTTGTCCTCCTTCTCCATAAAAAAAAATCAGTCCAACGGTTAAAAAAAGGATGGTTCACGAGCCAAAGCTAAAGGCAACTCCACAACAACCGCACAAGGCCAAATCAAATACTTCAAGCTCACGAGCACGAATTAGAAAAGGGATGCATATTTTGCCCCCATCCGAAACTAAATTGAAAGAAAATTTGATATTCAGTAAGCAAGTCCACAAAAAAAGTCTACAGGTCCTATCGCGAAGAACATTTCAAAGCGAAAACTCTGTCAAGACGAGGATGAGGAGGAGAATTTAATTTCCAACAATGAACCATCTCCTCCTGAATCATCCTCCCAATGGCGATATACTGAACAACTCCAACGCCTTGAACATCGACAAATAGAAATGGAATTGAAGATGATGGTCTTCTTCAAGCACATGGGTTTCACTCTACCATATCCACCTTGCTGTTAGACATTTTCGCTATGCCTAGCATACTCAGGGAAGTTTCACAATTCCTATCTTTTATTTCCAATTTGATATGTTAGGCATTATATAAATACATTGGGGACAATGTATGAGATAAGTGTGGGGTGTTTATAGGCTGTTTTTGGGTATTGTACATGCATGTTAAATTTTTTTTGGAGTATTGTTCTATGATTGTGACTTATGAATCCATGATTTAAATTGTTGAGAATTACTTGATTGAGTTAAAATATAATAAAAGATTTGCATAAATGATTGAGTTTTTATGTGCTACATTGTGAGTATTATTTTTATAATTGATTTGAATGAAAAAGTGCATAGAACTTAACACACAATCACTTTTTGTGAGCTTTTGAGCCTAAGAGCATTCATCAGAATATGCTCCATATTTTTCTTGATTGTGTGATTGTCATGTGTAGATTGATTTTTCTAGAACTTGCTTTATTATACATATTAAGGTCACATTAAATGGATTGAATGCATTAAAATGATAAGGGCAATTAGGGATAACCGATTTGAACGTCTAAAAAACCACCCTGATTTTACCCCTAGTGAACCAATTTTGAGCCTTAAACCTTTTGTTTGTTTATTAATCCCCATTTAAACTATTATAGCCTTTTCTTTCATTTTAACTCTTTTGTAACCTAAGTTGAAGGATTTTGTGAATTTATATGCATGAAACTTTTGGATGTTTATTAGGATTTCAAGTTGCAATTATATTGTGCTATTTCTCAAGTTATGGAAGAAACTAAATAAAATCTTCTTCAAAGATATTAAAAAAAATGAGAAAAGAAAAAATAAAATATGAGTCGAAAAGAAAAAAAATGAATAAAAAGGAGTTCATGAGAAATATGTTGTGTGTCAGAATGTAACTTGAATTGAATATTATTGTTCCTAAAGGTTAAGTTTCATGTATGTATGTTTTCGTAAGAAATTCTTCAAGTTATTCATAGTCAAATTTCCTTATTACCTACCCATTACCTAAGCCTCATTACTACCTTCTTAAAACCCTTTGATTTTTGCATTTGATTCATTGTTTAGTGGTGGAGATTTGATATATAAGCAAGCTTATGGTAAAATTCTTTCTATGCATTGACTTGAGAGTTTATAATTACCCTAAAACACCTTGAGTGCATTGACAGAAATCCTTGGGAGGGTGTTAAAGTTTTATTGCACCTTGATTTTGAATTTAATAAGAAAATTGATACTCATTTGTATTAACTTGTCAAGACTCATTTATGGATTGCATTTATCTCTTGCTATATTTTGATTCAAAAAAATGAGACGTGATAATTTATATCATGGATGAATATGTCATGAGAGGAGTTGAAGAGAAAATCGAGCATGCTTGATGATTTTAATGAATACTTGAGAACAAGCATTATTCAAGTGTAGGGTATTTTGATAGTGTGCATTTTATGCATACTAATTATCATATTTTCTTGGTTATTATTGAGTATTTATGCTTAATTGTGGATCTTAATTGTGATTATTGATTTTCATGATAGACAGAACGTTTTGATGCAACATGAAGCTGAAAAGATGATATTTGATGAGTTTTCATAGAGATTGATGCTTTGGAGAGTTTTGGATAAAAGGGAGAAAAGATGGCAGAAGATCTCTTTAGTTAGAGCGTGCCCACGGCGTATTCCAGAAATCTGAATTTGTAGAAAGAGGCTTAAAGTGATATTATTTGCCATGTGGCTTTTTAATTTGTTTTTGGGAATGTTTATTTACTAAAAATCCCTTACTACTTAAGGTTATTTTAGGAATGAATGATTCCTTCTTTAGACACATCATCTAATATTTCTTAGGGGGCAAGTTTTCCTATAAAAAGAAAGAGATGAGAAGATAGGGAGAGTTTTTAGGTTTTAGAGAGTGAAAAGGGGGCTGCAGACAATTCTCTTCTGCCTCTCATCCATTGTTTTATCTTTCTTCTTTGCTTTATTTTCTCTATAACAATTATGTGTGGCTGAACTCTTTATTTCCAACTCAAGGTTAATTAAGGTTTGAATTCATATGGGTTGTGAGATTTAATTGTTCTTCATTATTTTCTCAAACCTATTAATATTCATTTATCTTCTATGTCTATTAGGAATTCTATTTTTGTTGATTGTGTAAAAGTCCTATTACTCAATTATCAAGATAGTCTATGCCAAATTAGAATATTAACTCTGTAATTGTTTAATTATTCTAATGATTAGTGGTAGAATAACATACCCATGTTATATGGATATATGATCTAGTCTAAATGAATTCATCTTATGTATTTGTTGGCTAGGATTGGGTTTCTCTAGATTGCATTGCTATTGGTAAATTGAATCTTGGAAGCTTTTCTAGGGTTGTTTATTCAATAAGAGAATTAATCAAATGGCTTCTATTGATTAACGAAAAGTTAATGAGAAATTAGGTTGTTAGAGCTTCTCAACAACTATAACCAATTTATTAATAGATTTGGAAATTATATTTGCATCAATGATCAATTCAATGAATTAAAACTGAGATTATACCTTGGGTTGGAGTTTTCTCATATCGATTTATCTTCTCAAATTTTATTATTGCTTCTAATTGATTTTTAGTTTAATTTGTTTTGATTCCAAATTTAAAACCCCCCTAATTTTATTTGAATTTTGTTAAAGAAATAAATCTTATCAATCTCTGTGGATTCGACCCTACTTGTCACTATTTACAAGTTGTTTTTATTTGAAGAGTAGGAATTTATTTTTGTTGGATTTGACACCCATCACACATCCTTCCTATATTTTGTGTTCTTTGTGTATCCTTATGTTTAAATCAATTCGATTTGATCCTTACACTTGGCCATGGAAGAGAATAAAGAACTTGCAATTTCTTTCCTTATCGGATTTGAAATCCTACCTATCTTCTCATTTGTTCGTTTCTTTTGTTCTTCTCTTTCTAATCATTAACTCGTATGATGTGGTTTTATTTGGCTAGAATAAACATGAGTGTTGAGTTAAAGCACGTGGAAGCGACAATCAAGAACAAGAAACTAAAAGTTAAACATGAATAAATAAATAAAGAAAGATGAATAAACTAAAGTTAAATCAAGAACTAGAGAGGAGTTGAGTGGCCAACAACTCTCATAGTCACAAATTTTATGAGCCAGCTTAATGAAAATAAAGGAAAATTAATGTGGGCCTACCAAATCACACTCCGACCCAAATTGCATCATTATATGTGTGCTAAAGACCAAGATATTTGCGTTCCCATTTATATTAATCGACAGCAATATGGTTTCTCCCTTATGCACATTTATTTGCATCTCGTGCTGCTTGATCATCAAGTCATGCTCCAATGCCACCGGTCAAGATTGTTAATTGCTTTCCCATGATTCCTTAATAAAAATAAGGGCAAAATTCATGTGCGCATACCTAATAACACTTCGGCACAATATACTTCATTATATACCTCCCAAACATCAAAACATGCTCAATCGCGCTTGGGTTAATTGAAAGCAACATGATTTCTCCTTTACATGCGTGGATTTCTGTCTTGTCCTGCTTAATCAGAGAGCTAAGCCCCAATGTCACTGGACAAGCTTGTCAATTATGTTCCAATGATCCCTTATGCCAATCCTTATGTCATCATGGAGTCCTCGTGCCTAGAGGAACAAAGAATGACGAAGATCCTAATGATGCAAATCCCACATTAGAATATTTAAGCATGGCTCGATTCACGCCGTTCCTTCTCTCATTCAAAAGATTCATCCATGATCATTATGAGAATGATATCCATGCTCTATCAACTAATTTTATTTCTTCGCATTCGTCCAAGTATATGATCAGTGCCTATGATTGTCGCTTCCATGAGCTTTCTCTCAACAGTTGTGTTTATGCTCCTGAAATAAAACCAAACCTTCGTACTAGATAAAGAGGAGTTGATTGGTCAAAAACTCTCGTCATCCTAAAATTTTTGAGCTAGAGTAATCAAAATAAGGGAGAATTCATGTAGGCCTACCTAATAATACTTTGGTCTAAATTACATAGTTATATGCATCCCAAACATTAAAATGCATGCATCTTGCTTGGATTAGTCAAAAGCAGCATGATTTCTCCCTTATGCATGTGGATTTTACATTTTATCCTACTAGATCATTAAGTCACACCAAAATACCACTAGTCAAGCTTGTCAATTGCATTGCCATAATTTCTTATGCCAATCCTCGTGTCATTTGGATTCCTCATGCTAGACGAACATGAAATAATGGAGATCCCAAGGATACAAATCCTGAATCGGCATATTAGGGCATATGCCTCAATTCTCATCTTTCCTTCTTTCCTCCAATTTTCTTTCTTCACATTCGTCCAAGTATAGGATCAGTGCCTATGATTGCTACTTCCAGTGCTTTTAATCAACACTCGGTTTTATGCTTACTTAATAAAACCAAACAAAGATTAGAAAGAGTGGCACAAAAGAAACAAATAAGATGAGAAGATAAGTAGGATTTGGGATCTGATAAGGAAAGAAATTAAAAGTTCTTCGTTCTCTTCTATACAGTCATGCGAAAGGTTCAAATTGAATTGTTTTAAATAGAAGGGTATACAAGGAACACAAAAGAAAGGCAGGATGTGAGATAAGTCTATGTTTGCTAGCACGAGTCTTGATAATTCCTCAAAGTTCTTCGAATAAACCATAACTTGATTTCTCGCAAGGTAGAAATTTGAAATAATATGCTTAGTAACCTAAAGTATTCAGTTGCATGCGGTTTTTATAGTGCGCAATTCCTCATTCCATAAGAAGAAAAAACTAAAAGCTAAATATGAATAAATAAATAAATAAAGATGAATAAACTATAGTCAAATGAAGAACCAAAGAGGAGGTGATTGGTCAATAACTGTTATAGTCCCAAATTTTATGAACCGGCTTAATAATATTAAGGATTAGTTCACGTGGGCATACCTAATGACTCTCCAGCCAAAATTACATCACTACATACATCCCAAACATCATAACACATACATTCCCATTTGGATTAATCGAAAGCAATAGGATTTTTACTTTACGCATGTGGATTAGGATCTCATCCTGCAAGATAATCAAGTCACATCCTAATGCTACCGATCAAACTTGTCAATTGCATTCCTAAGATTACTTACGCCAATCCTTGATATGGAACCTCCATGAATAAGATTGAGAACCCCTTTTGAATTATGGGCCATCAACACATTAACATGAAAACCTGAAGAACTAATTCGGCTCAACCTCTAAGAAAGGTTAGAAAACATATTTCTTAGAAAGATGATCAACAATTAGAATATGGAACATATTCCTAAATCCCAATTTTAGAACAACCCAGAAGAAGATGATCAATCTACTTGAATGTTTCTTAAGCATGCATTCTACACAAACACAAAAACAAAATCAAAATAGCTTTTAGGTTTAATAACCAATTATCATTCAAATTCAACTTCAACTTGATTACCTATATTAAAATTTGTACTAGCCTTTTATAGGCCTTAGAAGACTCTAAATCTTAACTAATAAGGATTTACATCTCATCTAGGATAAAGATAGCCTTCCTAACTAAAAGAGATAACTTAAACAAAGTCCTAATTAGGTTAAAATACATGTGTAGGCACCTAAAATATGTCATGAAACCCTAATTTCTATAAGTCATATAGATGGGTCTCATAACATAGGCCAAGTTAAGCCCCAATTCTTCATATGCTCCAATTTAGGTGTTTTGGTCTTTTTAAGCCCAATTAGATTCATTCAAGTCCAATAAACTGAATTAGATTAATGAACCTTGAAACTAAATCTAATTCTTCAAGCCTTGATGTGTCCTTAGCCCAAATATCTTGGATAAGCTCATTGACTTGTAATTTGAATCATTCTAGGACTCCTAGTTGAATTAGAATTCTTTTCGTTGGTTGAACTTCTAATATCATCAGGAATCCTTATAGGATTAGGATTCCTAGTTGAGTCAGGACACATTATGGATTAGGATTACTTGAGCTAGTAGGATTTGCATCATTAAGACTCCTTATTGGAGTAGGATTCATTGTGCTAGTTTGGTTCGTATCAATCCTTGTGTTATTAGGAGTCCTCGTGCCTAGAGGAACAGAGAATGATAGAGATCACAATGGTGCAAATCCTGAATCAAAATTTGGGGAGTGCCTCGATTCTCATTGTTCCCTCTTTCCTCTAGAAGATACATCAACGATCATTTGGAGAATGAAAGCAATACTCGATTTATTAATTTTATTTCCTCATATTTGTCGAACCATTGGATTGGTGCCTATAATTGTTGCTTCCATGCACTTTCTCTCAATAGTGGAGCTTATGCTCCTTAAAGAAAGCCAAACTATCATATTACAGAACGAGGAGTTGATTGGTAAAAGAATCTAGTAGTCCCAAATTTCTTAAGCTAGAATAACGAAAACAAGGGAAAATTGGCATGCGTATACCTAATAAAACCTAGCCTAAATTACATAATTATATGCATCTCACTTAGATCTCTCCCTTACACGTGTGGATTTGAGTCTTGTCCTGCTAAATCATCACATCATGCCCTAATGCCACCGGTCAAGTTTATCAATTGCATTCCCAAGATTCCTTATGCCATCCTTATGTCATCAGGAGTTCTCGTGCCTAAAGGAACATAGAGTGATGAAGATTCCAATGGTGCAAATCCTAAATTAGAATATTGGGGGTTGCCTCGATTCTCGATGTTCTCTGTTTCCTCTAAATGACTCGTCCACGCTCATTCTGAGAATAATATCAATATTGGATCAACTCATTTAATTTCTTTGCATTTGTCTAAGCATTGTATTAGTGCCCATGATTGCCTCTTCCATGTGCTTTCAATCAACACTCGTATTAATGCTCGCTAAGTAAAACCAAACCATCAAACTAGACAGAGATTAGATAGAGTGGAATAAAAGAAACAAATAAAATGATAACATAGGTGGGATTTTGGATCTGATAAGGAAAGAAATCATGAGTTCTTTGTTCTCTTCCATATGGAAAAGTCAAATGATAAAATCAAATTTACTTAAACGCAAGGGTCAATAAAGAACTCAAAAGAAAGGAAGGACGTAAACGATAAGTCTATGTTCGTGAGAGCGAGTCTTGATAACTCTGTAAAGTTCTTGAAAATACCCATATCTTGATTTTCTGTAAGGTAGAAAACTCAAATAACATGGTGACTACCCTTAAGTATTCAGTTACATGTGCTGTTTGTAGTACAAAAGAGTAGTTGGCTAGTCAACCACTCTTGTAGGTGAGCCAGCTTAACAAAAATAAGGTGAAATTCGTATGGGCTTACCTAATAATACTCCAACCTAAATTACTTTATAATATGCATCCCAAACATAAAAAATGCTTGCATGGACGTTTGTATTATGCTTGGATGAATAAAAGACAACATGATTTCTCTGTTACGCGAGTGAATTTACATCTCATCTTGCTTGATCATCAAGCTAAGCGCCAATGCCACAAGTAAAGCTTATGAATTGAGTTCCTATGATTCTTCACACTAATCCTTGTCTCATTAGAAGTCGTCGTGCCTAGAGGAATAAGGAATGATGGAGATTCTAATGGTGCAAATCTTGAATCAAAATATTAGGCATGCCTATTTCCTTTTTTATCTAGAAGATTTATCTATGATCATTCAGAGAATGATATCAATACATGATCAACTAATTTTCTTTCTTCATTATATTTGTCCAAGTATTGGATCAGTGGCTATGATTGCCGCTTCCATGCACTATTTTACTCAACGCTCATGTTTATGCTCCCCAAATAAAACCAACAAAATATTTGATTTGGTTTAACTCAAAATATTCATTAACATTAAATAATGTGTCTACACTTAGTTTGTATAGTGAAAGAAATAAATCTAATTCCTAAAGAGCATAGAGGAAATAAACTAATTAGGAATTTTCTAAAAGATAAACTAAATAAGAGTTTCCTAAATAAAAAAATAAGGAATAGTCAATCTTTACTAAATAAGAATTGCCTAAACAATCAAGCAAAACTTTCTAAACAATGAAGTGTGCGGCTGCCTCCTTATTCCCTAATGAAGAACGCACTAATTTGCTAAAAGAGGAAGCCAAAATGTGCCTCCCATGCTTCCTATTTGAAGAAGCACACCCCTATAGCTAAATACAAAGCTAAAGTGGTGTTTCCCTTGCTTCCTCTTCAAGTATTAGGCCCCTCCTTGTGCACACATATTTGGCTTGGTTTCTTCAAGTCCATCATATTGAATATTAATAAGGATAGGAGCATTAATTAAATCTAAAGCATTAATTAAATGAAACTCTTCATGGGTTAATATATCCTTACCCCAAATCTCTTGAATGAGTCCATTACAAGCTTCCTTTATGCGTTTGGCCTTAGATATTGTAATTGGCCCACATTGAATGTGTAAAGGATCCATTGAGCTTGGTGTAGGCTTCTGCTTTATGCTTGTGCTTGGATCATGAGTTAAGTCTTGAAGGTTGGTTCTTTGTTATTAACATGGCATCTAGTATGAAAAATATTATCACATTATACCTCATCTACTTTGGCATGTGCACTCAAGGCTCTTTGTGCCACCAACATCTCACCACTTATAGGCATCTTAATGTCACTTGAATCTTCAACTAGCGGCATGTGATCCTCTTCCTTACTCTTAGTCTTCACTCTAGCATCATTCATCAGAATCAAAGCTCTTTTATTAGGAGATTGAGAAGCAATATGTCCTATTCCCAAGCACCGAAAACATTTGATATCCCTTGTTCTTGAGTTAGGTGTTTCGATCTTAGTTGGAGCTTTACCATTGGACTCCCTTGAGTCTTTTAGCTTCTCATATCTCGGCCTCTCCTTGACTTCTTTCTTCTTCTAATTCGGTTTCCATGTGGATATAGAAGCCAAATTGAATATGTTAGAGTTGCTTCGATTCTTGAGTTGCCTCTCCACTTTAGTGGTCATATGTACCATATCCTCAAGTTCTATATAATGGTGCAATTCAATCACATCAATAATATGTCGGTTTAAGCCTTGAAAAAACTGAGCCATAGTAGCCTCTCGATCCTTTTTTACATTAGCCCTTATCATGGTTATTTCCATCTCTTTGTGGTAGTCCTCCACACTCTTAGATCCCTACATAAGACTTTGTAATTTCATATATAATTCTCTATAACAGTGAGAAGTATTAAACCTCTATTTCATGACCCTCTTCATCTCCTCCTATGTTGAAATCAGCCCTTGACTATTCCTTCACCTTGAAAGCACAAGTTGGTCCCACCAAACCACAATCAGTGAACTCAACCAGAGCTAGCTTCACCTTCTTTTCTTCAGAATAATCATGGCAATCAAATAGTAGTTCAGCCTTCTTCTCGTATTCAAAATAAAGCTCGGGGTTATTCCTGCCTTGAAATGAAGGGATTTTTATTTCGATAAGTTTCCATCTTGCCTTCTAGGTCCTCTTTCATCTCTTCCTCCATAACCTCTCCTAAATCTATCCCAATCCAAGTTGGAACCTCGCTCATCTTTTTCATAGTCATCCTTATAGTAATCATCATGATACGTATGCCTTGACCTCCTTTGATTATTGTTACAGTGCCTCGACTACCCTCTTTGAGAATCGGACTCCACTCACTCAAGTCTTTCATCCATGTTGTCAAACCTTAGATATAGGAATTCTAAGGTCCTTTGAATGGATTTCATATAGAGTGTGGTATAGGAATTCTAAGTTCTACAAAAACTAGAAAGAGAGGCACAAAAGAAATGAATAAAAGAAGATTATAGTTAGGATTTTAGATCTGATAAGAAAATAAATCACGAGTTCTTTGTTCTTTTCCATATGGCTAACAGTCAAGATCAAATTGAATTGATTTAAATACAAGGGTAGACAAAGAACACAAAAGAATGAGAAGACGTGAGCGATAAGTCTATGATTGCTAGTGTGAGTTTAGATAAGTCTACAAAGTTATTAAAAGAGCCCATAACTTGATTTTCCAAAAGGTAGAAATTGAAATAATATGCTAACCTGCCTTAAGTATTCCGTTGCATTTGGTTTTTCTAGTTCGAAAGCCTTTATTCCATAGGAAGATGAAACTAGAAGCCCAATATGAATAAATTAAAAACAAGTCAAGAATTAAAGAGGAGTTGACTTGTCAACAACTCTCGTAGTCCCAAATTTTATCAGCTAGCATAATGAAAACAAGGGAAAATTTGCTTGGGCAAACCTAATAACACCCCGATCCAAATTACTTCATCATATGCATCCTAAACATCAAAATGCTCACATTCGCACTTGTATTACACTTGGATTAGTTACAAACAATATCATTTCTCCCTTATGTGTGTGGATTTACGTCTCATCCTGCTTAGTCATCAAGTTAAGCCCCATTGCCACTAGTCAAGCTTGTCAATTATATTCCCATGATTTCTTATGCCAATCCTTGTGTCATCTGGAGTCCTCGTGCCTACAAGAAAAAAGAATGACGGGGATCCCAATGCTACAAATCTTGAATTGGAATAATTGAGCGTGCCTCAATTCTCGGCGTTCCCTCTTTTCTCCAAAAGAATCATCTATGATCATTCAGAGATTGATATCAATACTCGGTCTACTAAATTTCTTTCTTTACATTTGTCCAAGCATTGGATTAATGCTTAAGATGCTGCTTTCACGGGCTTTTACTTAACACTCGTGTTTACGCTTGCCAAATGAAACCAAACCATCATACTAGACAGAGATTAGAAAGAGACGAAAAGAAAAGGTAAAAAATGATAACATAGGTAGGATTTTGGATCCGATAAGGAAAGAAATTGCAAGTTATTTGTTTTCTTCCGTACAGCTAAGCATAAGGATCAAATCCAGTTGATTTAAACCTAAAGGTAGACAAATAATGGAAACCGAAGGAAGGGCATGAGCGATAAGTCTATGTTCGGTGGCAAGAGTCTAGATAAATCCTGAAAATTCTTGAAAGAACCCTTAACTTGATTTCCCATAATATAGAAAAGAAAAATAACATGCTCACTAGCCCCAAGTATTCAGTTGGATGCGGTACTTATAATGCGAAAGCCATTATTCTATAAGAAGAAGAAACGGTAAGCTAAATATGAATAAATAAATGTAGAATGATGAGTAAACTAAAGTCAAATTAAAAATTAAAGAGGAGTTAATAGGGCAACAAGTCTCGTAGCCCAAATTTTATGAGCTAGCTTATCTAAAATTCACGTGGGCGTACCTAATAACACTTTGACCTAAATCACTTTATTATATGCATCCCAAACATCAAAACGCTCGAATTCCTGCTTGTATTACCCTTGGATTAATCGAAAACTAGATGATTTCTTCCTTACGCGCATGGATTTACATCCCGTCCTACTTAACCATCAAGCTAAGCCCGAATGCCATCGGCCAAGCTTGTCAATTGCATTCCTATGACTCCTTACACCAATCTTTGTGTCTAGGAACCTTGTGCCTAAAGAAACAAGGAATGATGGAGATCCTAATGGTGCAATTCCTAAATCAAAATATTTGGGCATGCCTTGATTCTCGTTGTTCCCTCTTTCCTCTAGAGGATTCATTCACGATCATTTGGAGAATTATATTAATACTCGATCAACTAATTTTCTTCCTTCGCATTTCTTCAAGCATTGGATCCATGCCTATAATTGTTAGTCTCACTCGTTCTAACTCAGCACTCATGTTTATGCAACCTAAATAAAACCAAACCATCATGATAGACAAATATTAGAAGGAGAGGCACAAAATAAGAACATAGGTAGGATTTTGGATCTAGTAAGGAAAGAATTTATAAGTTCTTTGTTCTCTTCCATATGGCTAAGCTTAAGGATCAAATCGAATTGATCTAAACATAAAGGTGGATGAAAGACACAAAATAAAGGAAGGACATGAGAGATAAGTCTTCCACTAGAGTGTTATTAGCTACGGCCACATGAATTTCCCCTTGTTTTCATTAAAGAATTACGGTAACGAAATTGACAAATTTGATTGGTTGCATTGAGGCGTGACTTGATGATTATGTTGAGACGTAGATCCACACACGTAAAGGAGAAATTATGTTGCTTTTGATTAATACATACACACGCATTTTGATGTTTAGGAGACACATAATAAAGTTTATTAGGTACACCTAAAGGAATTTTATCTTATTTTTATTAAGTTGGCTCATACAGGTTGATGCTACAAGAGTTATTGGCTAATCAACTCTTCTCTGATTCTTGATTTGACTTTAGTTATTCAACTTTGTTTATTTATTTATTCATATTTAGCTTCTAGTTTCTTCCTCTTATGGAATGACTTTAGTTTCTTCCTCTTTTGCACTATGAATACTGCATGTAGCTGAATATTTTAGGCTAGTGAGCATATTATTTCAGTTTTTTATCTTGCGGAGAAATAAGTTATGGGTTCTTCCAAGACCTTTGTGTACTTATGAAGAACTGCACTAGCGAACCTATACTTATCGTTCACGTCCTTCCTTTCTTTTGTGTTCTTTATATACCCTTGTGTTTAAATCAATTCGATTTGACCCTTACGCTTAGCCATGAAAGAGAATAAAGAACATGGGATTCTTTTCCTTATTAGATATGAAATCCTACCTATATTCTCATTTGTTAGTTTCTTTTGTTTGTCTCTTTCTAATCTATGTCTAGTATGATGGTTTGGTTTTATTTGACAGTATAAATGCGAGTGTTGAGTTAAAGCGTGTGGAAGCGGCAATCATACGCACTAATTCAATGCTTGGGCAAATGTGAAGATAGAAAATTAGTTGATCGAGTATGATATCATTCTCAAAATGATTGTAGATAAATCTTTTAGAGGAAAGAGAATACCGAGAATCGAGGAATGCCCAAATATTATGATTCACGATTTGCACCATTAGGATCTCCATCATTCCTTGTTTCTCTAGGCACAAGGACACCTGATGACACAAGGATTGGTGTAAGGAATCATGGAAACGCAATTGACAAGCTTGACTTGTGGCATTGGGCCTGACTGGATGATTAAGCAAGCCGAGACCCAAATCCATGAGCATTAGAGAGAAACCATGTTGCTTTCGATTAATCCAAGCGGGAATGCGCACATTTTGATGTTTGGGACACATATAATGAAGTAATTTTGGCCAACGTGTTATTAGTAGGCCCATGTGAATTTGTTCTTATTTTCATTAAGTTGGCTCATAAAATCTAGGATTACGAGAGTTATTGACTAGTTTGCTTCTCTCCGGTTCTTGATTTGACTTTGCTTTATTCATCTTTATTTTTTTATTTATTCTTGTTTAGCTTGTATATTCTTCTCCTTATGGAACAATCTGGCCTAATTTACTTCATTATATGCCTCCCAAAAATAAAAAATGTGCTCATTCCTACTTGGATTAATAAAAGGCAGCATGATTTCTTTCTTACATGGGTGGATTTATGATATAAACCAAACTAGCACAACGAATCTTATTCCAACAAGGAGTCTTGATGATGCAAATCCTACTAGCTTAAAGAAGTCTAATCCAATAAGGAGTCCTAAATCAACTAGCAATCCTAATATAGTAGGGAGTCCTAATGATATTAGGAGATCAAGCAAAGAAATGAATCTTAATTCAATTAGGAATCCTAATTCAATTAAGAGTCCTTGTCTAATTCAAATTCCAAGTTAATGAGCTTATCCAAGACATTTGTGCTTATGACAAGTAATTGGATTTAAGTTCAAGGTTCATTAATCTAATTCACTTTATTGGGCTTGAAGAATCTAATTTGGCTTAAAAATACCAAAGAAGCTGAATTGGTGCATATGAAGACTTTAGGTCTATCTTGGCTTACATTATGAGGCCCATCTACATGACTTACATAAATTAGAGTTCTATGGCTTATTTTGGGCGGGCACACATGTATTTTAGCCTAATTAGAACTTTATTTTGGTTATCTCTTTTAGTTAGTGATATGGGAGAGGAGCTTGATGGAGAGGACATGAATAATCAAGGAGGTGTTAAAGATCCATTGGGCTTACCTTTATGTCCAATTACAATGAGTAAAGCTAAGAAACTTCAAGGAGCCTTGACCACTTATTTTCAAGAGTGGGCCAACATTAATTGATCACAATTAGGCCCATTATAAGAAAACTTGTTGCTTTGTTTAATGATATGGAAGCCCAAGTGTTTTTCTTTTTTTGAATTTTAATGCAACCCGAAGCTAAAGATGAAGATGTGCAATCACAAAAATAAAACTAGGCAATTCGGCTTGCAAAGGACAATAGATTTTTTATTAAAAATATAATTTTGAATTTCAACAAGAAGAAATCAAACAAAACTTAAAAATAAAGATGCGTAACCTGATTTAAAGAGCCTTATTCTGATACCAAATGATGAGAACCTCCAACCACAAGAACACAACAACTTTTTTTTCATATTATGAACCCATGTATTACTTGAGTGCAAACCCAACAACAAATTGGAAATTCAGCCCTAGGATCGCTCTAAATTAGAATTGAGATGATGAAGAATTAGAACCTAAAGAAAACTAAGTTCTTTAAACCCTAAGTCTAAACACACCATAAGGATAGATCAATTCCTTGATAAGTGAAAGGTGCAATCAATATGAATACAAAGAACAAGCAAATTCGTTATGCTTATGAAAATTCTCAAGAACTCATTCATTCCCTCTTGATATGCGGTCAACACCTTCTTAAAGAAGTGTTTAGGTTTACAAAATTACCCTTCCTAACCCAATGGACAAGGTCCATTGAGAAAAGAAATCTAAATCCTAATCTAGTAAGGCTTTAAAAGCCCAAACATATGTGGCTTATTGTTCAAATAAGAAATCCCTAAATAATAGCCTTATTTTAAACAAGTCCAAAACTAACTAGGATATGCAGCCAACCTATTGAACAAAAGATTTGGGCTTCTATAACATTAAACAAAACCCAATCATATGGATCATTGTCTAGCCATATACTCATTGGCTTAGTCAACAAGTTTTCTTGTAATGGGCTTAATTATGATGAATTAATGTTGGCCTACTCTTGAACATAAGTGATGAAGGCTCCTTGAAAATTCTTAACTCTACTCCTTGTAATTGGACCTAAAGGTAAGCCTAATGGATCTTTAACACCTCCTTGATTATTCCACATCCTACACCGTATAAACTTATATGGTTAAATAATTGTGGTGAAATAAAGGTTAATAAGCAAGTCATAGTACCATTTTGCATTGGTAAATATTCAAATGAGGTACTTTATGATGTAGTTCCTATGCATGCCAAAAAAATCTTATTAGTTCGGCCCTGGCAATTTGATAGAAAGGTGATGCATGATGACTTTTTAAACCGATATTCTCTGATTAAGGATGGTAGGAAGATTACTCTTACACCACTTTCTCCTAAGAATGTGCATCGGGATCAATATAAATTTGAGAGAGAGAGAGTATATGCTCAAAATAAGAACAAAATAACACACACACCCATTACTAAGAGTCAGGGTAGTATTCGACCAAGTGAGAGTAAGAAAAAGAAGAGGGGTTTCTTGGTGAGGGATAGTGATATTCGACATGCATTATATTCAAATGTGATGTGTTTTATTATTACTTATAAAGATGTCTATTTGAATACTAACAATTTTGATCTTCCTGGGGTTGTTAATAGGACTTTAATTCAGCTTCTTCGTGCTTTAATTTCTAGGAAATTAAAATCATGGGAGGATTTATTACTATTTGTTGAGTTTGTATATAATAGGGTTGTTGATAGCACTACAAACACTTCAGCTTTTGAAATTGTATATGGTTTTAATCCACTGACTCCTCTTGATTTTGATGCCTTTACCTCTTAACAAGCTTGTTAGTGTTGAAGGTACAACTAAAGTAGATTTTATTTATAAGTTGCACAAGTGAGTTAAAGAAATAATTGAGAAGCAAAATACTAAAGTGGCTGAGAGAATGAATAAGAGAAGGAAACCTATGGTTTTTCAACTAGGAGATTGGGTTTGGGTGCACTTTCATAAGGAGAGGTTTCCTAATCAACGAAAATGAAAGTTGAACCCTCGGGGAGACGGTCGTTTTCAAGTCCTTGAAAGGATAAATGACAACGCTTACAAGATTGATTTGTGAGGTGAGTACAATGTAAGTGGCACTTTTAATGTTTCTGATTTGCGTCTTTTTGATGTAGGGTTTGAGCTTGATTCGAGGATGAATCTTCTAAAAGAAGGAAGGAATGATATGGGAGAGGAGATTTATGGAGAGGACATGAATAATTAAGGAGCTGCTAAAGATCAATTGGGCTTACCTTTAGGTCCAATTAGTAGAGCTAAGAAGCTTCAAGGAGCCTTGATCACTTATGTTCAAGAGTGGGCCAATGTTAATTCATCAACATTAGGCCTATTACAAGAAAACATGTTGCTCAAGCCAAGGAGTATGCGGCTAGACAATGATCTATGTGATTGGGATTCGTTTAATATTATGGAAGCCCAAATATTTTTTAATAGGTTAGCTGCATATCCTAGTTAGTTTTGGACTTTTTTAAAATAAGGCTATTATGTAGGGATTTCTTATTTGAACAATAAGCCACCTATGTTCGGGCTTTTGAAGCCTTATCGGATTAGGATTTGGATTTCTTTTCTGAATGGACCTTGTCCATTCAGCTAGGAAGGGTAATTTTAGCTTTTCCTTTATTTGTAATCTCTAACACTTCTTTAAGAAGGTGTTGATTGCATATTAAGAGGGAATTAATGAATTGTTGAGAATTTTCATAAGCAAAACGAATTTTGCTCGTTCTTTGTATTCATATTGAATGCACCTTTCACTTATCAAGGAATTGATCTATCATTGTGGCGTGTTTAGACTTAGGGTTTATTGATGTGTGCTATCTATGCAGGTACAATCTAAGGCAGTGTACCTATCGATGTAGTCTAGCACTAATGGCGAGTATCAAGGTCGTATTCCTCAGGAAAGTGAAAGCCCAGAGTTACTCCTTTGTTCTTTGTTATATTAACCTAAAATGAGTGATGAATAATTTCTAAACTAACTAATAGCTACAAGCTAAATTCTAAGGGAGATGCAGGAGTAATTGATAAATAAAATAACCAAGACAAGAAAGAAAACCCAAAGGAAACCTAAACTAGTTGGCAATCAAATAAAAGATAAAGGATTGGTGAGTCTAATTATTCTACCCGTGGATGAATTCTTAACCAAATTCGGTTTCTCTCTCGAGATAACCGAATTCCTAAACCTAATAACCTAAAGTTAGAATCTCTTCCTAACGATTGATTCTTAAATTAGCATTAAGCTTTAATCCGCCTCTATTAAGCTTTGTTAATTCTTAATCCGGCTAGTTAATTATTCTTATCTCTAAGAGATTATTAACCAGTTCTTGCAAAGCTACTAGTATGATGGGAAAAACTCGCTCCTCGTATAATTGCACGTAGTCATGATGCTCTAAGGGCTATTCCAATTTGAAAGCTAAAGTTTCACCAATTGAAAGGGTCGACGGTTGGGCAATTTCTTCAGGAATGTCGATGGTTTTCTCTAGTCCTTGGCTTGGTTCACTTGCTAGAAGAAACTCGAGCTCCTCCAAGACTTCATTGGATAACTCGTGCTCATCCTCCATCATCGAAGGGACTTATGGAAAATCCACCAAAAATTCCTCTAACTGCAACTCAGCATCATCAACTATACGTTCTTGTTGGTAGTCTTTTAGAGGGATCATGTTTTCCTCTTCCTTTTCTGGTTCTATGTCCATGTTCAAAGAGTCGTCCTACACAGAAGCATCATTGTCAAACATAATAGATAACCTAGAAAAATTCTCACCTGAACGCAAAGTGACGGCGCTCAACTGTTCCTCGGATTCAGTAGCATTTGATGGAGTTCCTAATTTCTCTTCAGCTAGTAACTTGAAGGTTAAGCCTACTTGATGCTCTATGTTGTTAATCGAGGCTTGTTGATCTTCAAATATCCTCTCTGTTAGTTGGAATCTATCCTCAAGACTTGGAATAAACCTCGTCATCAGCTCCTCTAACAATAACTCTTCACTTTGAGTTGATGGTGCAAGGTTAGGCTACTGAAATTCTAATGGTTCTTGGCCATCTAAGCTCCATCCAAAGGGTGAATGAGTGCTCCATTCTTGATTGTAGGTGCTTCCATACGAGTCATTTGGCCAACTTCCCGTATAATTCACTTGTTCATAGTTATAAGAACAATGAGCAACATCACTATACAATGGACAATCATTACTCAAATGTAAACCACAACAAAATTCACAAAAATACTTGAGATGAAAGGATAGGAGTGGAGAGTTGATCGGTAGCCCTGCAAAACGATTCCACTCGAGCTTCTAAAGAAGCATGGATATCCCAATTTTTAGCACTCTCTTAGTTCCTGATCCCATTTTCCAACGTGTCATACAAAGAGTTTAGCATTGAACCTCATTATCATCCACTATCTGAATCATAAACTTAACTGAATAAATATGTACAAACAAAACAGAAATAAATATACATAAAAAAATGGCTAAATTAACAAATAGCAAATTTCACTCTAGTTTTCAAACATTCCCTGGCAACGGCGCCAAAAACTTGATGTGTGCTATCTATGCAGCTACAATCTAAGGCAGTGTGCCTATCGATGCAATCTAGCACTAATGGTGAGTATTAAGGTCATATTCCTCGGGAAAGTGAAAGCCCAGAGTTACTCCTTTGTTCTTTGTTATATTAACATAAAATAAGTGATGAATAATTTCTAAACTAACTAATAGCTACAAGCTAAATTCTAAGGGAGATGCAGGAGTAATTGATAAATAAAATAACCAAAACAAGAAAGCAAACCCAAAGGGAACCTAAACTAGTTGGCAATCAAACAAAAGATAAAGGATTGGTGAGTCTAATTATGCTACCCGTGGACGAATTCTTAACCAAATTTGGTTTCTCTCTCGAGATAACCGAATTCCTAAACCTAATAACCTAAAGTTGGAATCTTTTCCTAACGACTGATTCTTAAATTAGCATTAAGCTTTAATCCACCTCTATTAAGCTTTGTTAATTCTTAATCCGGCTAGTTAATTATTTTTATCTCTAAGAGATTATTAACCAGTTCTTGCTATTCAAAATTCCAATTGCCAAATGGACTTATCAATCACACAAAGCAATCTAAACACATAATTCACAACGTCTCATGAATAATGCATTATCTTATTAATACTGAAAGCAAGAAGAATACAAGACTAACCCAACAATCCAACAATATAATATCAAGCCAACATAGTAAAGAAATCCCAATGGATTTAATCAATCTAGCTAAACATGTTCATTATCAAAATCCACAAGAATTCAATTACAACAATGAGTAAAGGTAGAGAAACTCGATTACACCCTTGGCTGAGAGTAAACAGCCCCAATTCCTCTTGCTCGAATTGAATCGATTCTTGTTCCTCTTGCTCGATTTGAAAACTAATCAACAAACCGCGCCCAATCTTTAATCTTTTAAGGGAATCTGATTGAAACCTTGATCCAAGTCTCCTTTTCCCTTGGTTCCAGCTCAGAAAACCCTTAGAGAGAGAAAAGTTAGGGTTTGGGACGTTCTCTCCCGCTTTTTTCTTTTCTTTCCTGTCTTCGTTCTTTTAATTAATTCCCCCCGTCGCTGCCAACGCGACCGTGTTGATGCCCGTATTCCCAACACGGGCTGGTGTTTATGCCCGTGTTACTCTGTGGCCGTACACCCTAAAAACTTCTTTTTCTTTGATGTTTGATGCATCCAACACGGTCGTGTTGGTGCCCGTTTTGGGAACACGGCTAGTGTTGAAACCAACACGGCCATGTTCAGCTTCCTCATGCGCATGCTTAGCTTGTTTTGACAGCTTCGACGTCCAATTATACTCCAATTCTTCCCTTTATCATTCTTTGACTTCTTTTGGACCTAATGCACACAAACAGATGCCTAGGGTGAGTGTTGGGACCAATTCACATCCAAATGTCCATAAAATCAATCTTAGAAACCTCATTTAGATGTGTGCATTTTACGCACATCATTTATAGAACTTAATTTTCTTTAATTTCTAATTTTTTATCATCTCAATTCTGATTTAGAGGAATCCTAGGGCTAAATTTCCAATTTGTTGTTGGGTTTGCAGTTAAGTAATATACAGGTTCATAATACATAAAAAGGGTACATGTGTTCTTGTGGTTGGAGGTTCTCATCAATTAGTAAGGTTATCTTTATTCTAGATGGGATGTAAATCCTTATTAGTTAAGATTTAGGGTTTTCTAGTGCCTGTATAAAGCTAGTACGGATTTTGATTTGTAAAATTAAGTTGAATTTGAATGATAATTAGTTGTTAAACCTAAAAGCTGTTTTGCTTTTGTCTTTGTGTTTTTGTGTAGAATGCATGATTAAGAAACATTCAAGTAGATTGATCATCTTCTTGTGGACGGTATATGTGTAGATTTACGTCTCATCCTGCTTGATCATCAAGCTAAGCTCCAATGCCACCCGTCAATCCTGTCAATTGCATTTTGATGATTCCTTTCGCCAATCCTTGTATCATTAGGAGTTATTTAGCCTAGATAACAAGGAATGATGGAGATCCTAATGGTGCAAATCTTGAATCAGAATATTTAGACGTGCCTCGATTCTCATTGTTCCTTCTTTCCTCTAAAAGATTCATCTGCGAATATTAGGAGAATGATACTAATACTCGATCAATTCATTTATTTTTATACATTTGTGCAGGCATTAGATTAGTGCTTATGATTGTCGATTCCATGCGCTTTCATTCAACCCTCGTGTTCATGCTTATCGAATAAAACCAAACCATCATATTAGACAAAGATAAGAAAAACATGCAGAAAAGAAACGAATAAAATGAGAACATAGTTAGGAACAAGGAATAATGGAGATCCTTATGCTAATCCTTATGTCATCAAGAGTCCTCAAACCTAGAGGAACAAGGAATGATGGAGATTCCAATCGTGCAAATTCTGAATTACAATATTTGAGTGTGCCTTGATTCTCGGCGTTCCCTCTTTCCTCCAAAAGATTCATCCGTGTTCATTGTAAGAATTATATCAATACTCAATCAATTTATTTTCTTTCTTTGCATATGTCCAAGCATTGGATCAGTGCCTATGATTGTCGCTTCCACGTGCTTTAACTCAGTACTCCTGTTTATGCTCGCCAAATAAAACCAAACCATCATACAGGATGTAGATTAGAAAGAATGAACAAAAGAAAAGAACAAATGAGAATATAGGTAGGATTTCAAATCCGATAAGGAATGAAATCACAAGTTCTTTATTCTCTTCCATGGCCAAGCATAAGGACAAAATCAAATTGATTTAAACATAAGGGTAGATAAAGAATAGAAAAGAAAGGTAGTACACCAGCAATAAGTTTAGGTTCGCTAGTGCAAATCTTCATAAGTCCATAAAGTTCTTGAAAGAACACATAACTTAATTCTCTGCAAGGTAGAAAATTGAAATAATATGCTCATATTGCAAAAGTCCTCATTCCATAAGAAGAAAAAACTAAAAGCTAAATATGAGTAAATAAATAAATAAAGATGAATATACTAAAGTTAAATCATGAACCAAAGAGGAGTTGACTGGTCAACAAGTCTAGTAGTCCCAAATTTAACGAGTCAACTTAACAAAAATAAGGGAAAATAGATGTAGGGCTAATTAATAACACTCTGACCCAAATTACATCATTGTATGTATCCTTAACATCAAAACACTCACGGTCCCAATTGTATTATTGAAAACAACATGATTCTCCTGTACGTGTGTGGATTTATGTGTCATCCTACATGATTATCAAGCTAAGCCCCAATGCCACCCGTCAAGCTTGTGAATTGCGTTCCTATGATTCCTTATGCCAATCCTTGTGTTATCAGGAGTCCTCGTGCCCAAAGAATTAAGGAATGATGGAGATCCCAATTGTGCAAATCCTAAATCTTATTATCTGGGCATGCCTCAATTCTCGGTGTTCACTGTTTCCTCCAAAAGATTAAATCGAGATCATTCTAAGAATGATATCAATACTTTATCAACTAATTTTCTTCTTTTGCATTTTTAGGCATTGGATCGGTGCCTATAATTATCACTTCAACACCCTTTAACTCAGCACTCCTACTTATGCTCACCAAATAACCAAACCATCATACAAGACATAGATTAGAAAGAGACCAACAAAAGAAAAGAACAAATGAGAACATAGGTAGGATTTCGGATCCGAAATGAAAGAAATCACAAGTCTTTTATTCTCTTCCATGGCTAAAAGTAAGGATCAAATCGAATTGATTTAAACACAAAGATGGACAAAGAACAAAAAAAAAAAGGAAGAACTTGAGCAATAAGTCTAGATTCGCTAGTGAGGGTATTCATAAATCTGTAAAGTTCTTGAAAGAACATGTAACTTAGTTCTCTACAAAGAAATATGTTGACCAGTCAACTCCTCTCTAGTTCTTGATTTGACTTTAGTTTATTCATCTTTCTTTACAAGTTCTTTGATGAACTTTGCGGACTTATGATGACCTATATTGGCGAACCTAGACTTATTACTCATGTCCTTCATTTCTTTGGTGTTCTTTGTCTACCCTTGTGTTTAAATTAATTCTATTTGATCCTTACGCTTAGGCATAGAAGAGAATAAAGAACTTGAGATTTCTTTCCTTATCGGATCCGAAACCCAAACTATGTTCTCATTTATTCATTTCATTTATTCTTGTCTTCTATTTTATGTCTTGTATGATGGTTTGGTTTTATTCAGAAAGCATAAATCGAGGTACTAATTTAAAGTGCGTGAAAGCGACAATCACTGGCACTGATCCAATGCTTAAAAAAAATGCGAAGAAAGAAAATTAGTTGAGCGAGTATTGATATCATTCATTGAATGATTATAAAAGAATCTTTTGGAGGAAAGAGGGAATGCTGAGAATCGAGGCACACCCACATATTTCAATTCAAGATTTGCACCACTAGGATCTCCATCATTCCTTGTTCCATTAGGCATGAAGACTCATGATGACACAATTCGCATAGGGAATCATGGGAATGTAATTAACAAGTTTGACCGGTGGCATTAGGGCTTAGGTTGATTATCGAGTAGGCGAGATGTAAATCCATGCGCAGAAAGGAGAAATCATGTTGTTTGTAATAAATCCAAGCATGATAAAAGCAGGAATGCGAGCGTTTTGATGTTTGGAATGCATATATTTAAGTAATTTGAAAAGGAGTGTTATTAGGTAGCCAACGCAAATTTCTCCTTATTTTCATTAGGCTGGCTCATAAAATTTGGGTCTACGAGAGTTGTTGACCAGTCAAATCCTCCTTAATTGTTGATTTGACTCTAGTTTATTCATCTTTCTCTATTTATTTATTCATATTTAGCTTGTACTTCTTTTTATGGAATGAAGACTTTTGCACTATGAAAACTGCATCCAACCGAATATTTTAGGCTAGTGAGCATATAATTTCAGTTTTCTACCTTGTAAAGAATTAAGTTACAGGTTTTTTCAAGAACTTTGCGAACTTATGAAGATTTGCACAAGTAAACCTAGGCTTACTGCTCACGTCCTTCCTTTCTTTTATGTTCCTTGTATACCAAAAACCCATTTTCGGCCCTTGCACAGTTGATTCGGACTGTGCAGAGCCGATCGGCTATATTCATAGTTCAATTAGCTTTATATAGAGTCGATCGGCTCTATGTGTTAGGGCATAAATCAATTTGATTTGATCCTTATACTTAGCCATGGAAGAGAACAAAGAACTTGCAATTTCTTTCCTTATCGGACCTGAAATCATATGTTCTCATTTGTTCTTTTCTTTTACTCCTCTCTTTCTAATCTATGTGTTGTATGATGGTTTGGTTTTATTTGGCGAGCATAAATAGAAGTGTTGAGTTAAAGCGCATGGAAGCGACAATCATAAGCACCGACCAATGCTTACACAAATGCGATATTGATATCATTTTTCAAAAGATCGTGGATGAATCTTTTGGAGGAAAGAGGAATGCGAGAATCGAGGAACACCAAAATATTCTGATTCAGGATTTGCACCATTGGGATCTCCATCATTCCTTGTTCCTCTAGGCATGAGGACTCTTGATGACACAGGGATTGGCATAAGGAATCATGGGAATGTAATTAAAAAGCTTGACCATTGGCATTGGGGATTAGCTTGATGATCAAGCAGGACGAGATGTAAATCCATACGTGTAAGGGAGAAATCATGTTGTTTTTAATAAATCCAAGGGTAATACAAGCAGGAATGCAAGCGTTTTGATGTTTTGAATGCATATAATGAAGTATTTTGGGTTGGAGAGTTATTAGGTTGCCTAATGCAAATTTCTCCTTGTTTTAGTTAAATTGCCTCATAAAATTTGGAACTGTGAGAGTTGTTGACCTATCAACTCCTCTCTGATTCTTGATTTGAATTTAGTTTATTTGTCTTTATTTATTTATTTACTCATATTTAGCTTCTACTTTCTTCTTCTTATGGAATGAGGGCTTTCGCACTATAAAAAAAATTGCATGCAACAGAATAGTTGAGGCCAGTGAGCATATTATTTTAGTTTAATACATTACAGAGAATTACGTTGCGGGTTCATTCAAGAACTTTGCAAACTTATAAAGACCCAAACTAGCAAATCTAAAGTTATTAATCACGTCCTTCCATTCTTTTATGCTCTTTGTCTACCCTTGTGTTTAAATCAATTCAATCATTACATTTAACCATGGAAGATAAAAAGAACTTGCAATCTTATTCCATATCAAATCCAAAATACTACCTCTGTTCTCATTTGTTTATTTCTTTTGTTCGTCTCTTTCTAATCTATGCCTTGTATGAAGGTTTGGTTTTATTTGGCGAGCATAAATAGGAGTGTTGAGTGAAAGCGCATGGAAGCGACAATCATAGGCACCAATCCAATGCTTAGAAAAATGCGAAGAAGGAAAATTAGTTAATCGAGTATTCATATCATTATTCAAATGAACGCGGATGAATATTCTGGAGGAAAGAGGAAACACCGAGAGTCGAGGCACGCCTAAATATTCCAATTCAAAATTTGCACCATTGGGATCTCCATCATTCCTTGTTCCTCTAGTTATGTGGACTCCTGATGACATGAGGATTGGCATAAGGAATCATGGGAACATAATTGACAAGTTTGAATGATGCTATTGTGGCTTAGCTTGATGATCAAGCAAGACGAGATGTAAATCCAAACACGCTAATAAGAAATCATGTGGGTTTCGATTAATCCAAGTGTAATACTAGTGGGAATGCGAGCATTTTGATGTTTGGGACGCATATAAAGAAGTAACTTATGTTGGAGTGTTATTAGGTAGGGCCTCACAAATTTCCCCTTATTTTTGTTAAACTATGTAGTAAAATTTAGGACACAGAGAGATGTTGACCAGTAAATTCCTCTTCGGTTCTTGATTTGACTTTAGTTTATTCATCTTTATTTATTTATTTATTCATATGTAGCTTCTAGTTTCTTCTTCATATAGAATTAGTGTAACACCCCCATCACATGTTAACCAATAAACATTAGCCAGGAAGCATACAAGCGTCGTAGAATATATACTACAGGTAAATAGGTCAATATGTAGGTTGTTAAGAATCCAGACACAAGGTTATTAACATATAAACATATGATTATACTTAAACATCATTTAACAAGTATTACAAACATCTTCTTATGCCTTATAAGGCATACTTCCATATATATCACATAACTGCATACAAAAATGCATCAGGAGGAGACTTCACAAAACTGGCCCAACTTGACAGAATTGCTAAAAGCTAGACTTCGCATACAACCAACGGATGCACTACTATTTACAAACCTGAAAAGAAAAATTTTGGAGAGGGGTGAGCCTCCAGCTCAGTAAATAAATAATCGACATAATCTATATCACATACACTTAATACAATTGCCACCCAATCACATAACTTTCCATGATATTCATAGTTTAGGTATAAAGTCATACCATTCTACTCAATTCATTACAACCATCATAGAAGAAATACAATTCAACAATTATGGTTAGTTCTCACGGCTTGTGGATCCCCTTTAATGTGTTGCTCCGCCTCATCCTCATATATCACACACGTAAGCTGCTCCGCCTCATCTCACATTATACACTTTTATAGCCTCTCTAGGCTTTAGCCTCCCAAGGCTTTATATATATATATTTTTTTTCACAGGGGAATCCACCATTCACATGCACATATGCACTTAACATCACAATTCAATCATTTCACTTATATCATATTTCAGCAAGAACAATTGTTCCACTCAACACCAATCATTTCCATCTCAGTCATTCAAACATAAACAATATTAAGCAAACGCAACCATTTGCGAAACATTTGATTAAATATATGAACATAGCAAATATTAACTATTTACTTACTCAAAATATACTTATTCCTTTAGCATATAAGAACCTCCTTTCTCCATAACTTCCTTTCCAGACCTTTGAGTACCTGTCAACACATTCATCAATTCACATTTCATGCATATTACAAATATTCATGTAAATGCGAGTTCTAATGCATTACAAGATCATCCCCTCTCTAATTCATAGGTCTAACTCTTCCTCTAAGACTCTCAATTACTGTTTTAATATCCTATAAACATTTCCTATCTAGTTAAATACCAATTTAACTCAAATTAACATCAATAAATTGCATAAAACTAATCTCCAACATTTCTGTTTTCTAGACAGAATTTAGTACCAAGGTATATTTATTGCTGGGAAAAATTGGCTTAATACAAAAATCTCATATTAAATAGACATATCCATTTATGCGTCTAGTTTCATCTCCAAGAAGAATTACTCAATTCCGACTTCTATAGATTTAATTATTTTCAAATTACTGAGCAAGGGTCATACAGCTAGTTGTACCCGAGCAGCAATCTGTTTGCTCAATTTAAGCAACCAAAACGGCAAAAATAGCAAAATCACAAAACTACAAAGTTATAGAGGACTCTTTAAACTTTCGATAGACACCAATTAAGCTTAATTTGGACTTATATAACTCATTTTATGCCTAAAATACAAAACATCAAGGTTGCTGGAATTTTGACAGTTTTCTATCTTAACATACTTAAACTTAAATCAAGCTTAATCTTTATGCAATCATTCAATACTCTACTAATTCATGATAATCAGACCTTTAATTAATCAATGAGAGCATCAAATGAAGTTTTTCCAATTTGTAATCAAGAACCCTAATGACAAATTAATAACACTCAAGTAACAACTTACCAATTTCAGCTTTTGGGTTGCTAATATGCTTAAATCCTTTAGCTTTAGCTTGGCTCCTTCAATAGTTGGCAAAATCCTATCTTAATCTTAAGTTTTTCTAGGTATTCCACTCCTCTCTCTTATTCCAAATTTTGTGTTTTTGGCCATGTACGAATTTTAGAGAAATGAAGAGGTAAAATGAGCTTGCTCATGGTTCCAATTTCCAATATTCCTCTCTTAATGCCACCACCTACTAAACTATTTTTATCACCCTAAATTAATTCTTACTAACCATATATATGTACTAACTTTTAATTGTATCTTTTAAGTCCAATCTATTTACCCAACCTTCAATTATTGGTTCAATTAAGTCTTAAGGCTTAATACACATAACCCAAGTACTTAATCAACTTATCTAAATTAATAATCTAATATCATGCTTCTTATTCTCTACTTATAATTAATAAATATATGTTCTCATAAAATAAAAATATCATTGATATACCATCATATGCCCAATGATTAAATGTAAATGCACATAACATGGATGATGGGAAAATGCAGGCGTTACAACTCTCCCTTCCTTAAGAAATTTCATCCCCGAAATTTTAACAACTCACCAACATTACAATGGAATAGATGCGGATACTTCTGTCTCATATGCTCTTCTACTTCCCAAGTTGCTTCTCTTGGTGAATGATGACTCCACTTAATTTTGACCATAGGAATGTCTTTATTTCTCAATTTCTTAACCCTTCGATCAAGAATTTCTATCGGTTCTTCCACATATGTCAACTTTTCTGTGATTTCTATCTCTGGCTCTGGAATGATATGACTAGGATCTGATCTATATCGCCTTAACATAGAAACGTGAAAAATATCATGAATAGAAGACAGCTCTGTAGGTAATGCTAACCTATACGCCAATGGTCCAACTCTTTCAATAATTTCATAAGGTCCTACATACCTCGGACTCAATTTCCCTTGTTTACCAAACCTTAATATTCCTTTCCATGGTGATACCCGTAAGAAAACTTTATCACCCACAATATATTCTATTTCCCTTCGATGCAAATCAGCATAACTCTTTTGTCTGTCCTGTGCTACTTTCAAATTCTTTTTACTATCTCTATTTTATCCACTGTTTCTTGTACCAATTCTGGACCTTCAAGCTGTCTTAAACCTTCAACATCCCAAAGACATCGGACTTCTACATTTCCTCCCATACAAAGCTTCATAAGGAGCCATACCGATACTAGAATGAAAACTGTTGTTATACGCAAATTCCATCTGTGGTATGTAATCATCCCAGTTACCCTTGAACTCAAGTGTGCAAGCCCTCATCATATCTTCTAATGTCTGAATAGTTCTTTCTGATTGCCCATCTGTTTGAGGATGAAAAGTCGCATCGAAATGAAGCTTAGTACCATATGCTTTCTGCAAACTCTCCCAGAAACAAGAAGTAAATCTGGGATCCCTATCTGATACAATAGATATAGGCACACCATGCAATCTAACAATCTCAGAAATATACAATTCAGCAAGTTTATCAAGTGAATCTGTTTGCTTCACAGGTAAGAAATGAGCACATTTAGTAAGTCGATCAACAATTACCCAAATAGCATCATGCTTGTTAAATGTACGCGGCAATCCCATAACAAAATCCATAGTAATCTTATCCCACTTCCACACAGGTATAGATAAAGAATGAAGTTTACCTGCAAGTGCCTGGTGCTCTCCTTTCACTTGCTGACATGTCAAACACTTACTCACAAATTCTGCAACATCCTTCTTCATTGTCGGCCACCAATAATAAGGCTTCAAATTTTTTTACATTTTGGTACTTCCAGGATGCATTGCATAAGGTGCATAGTGCGCTTCATGCATGATTTCCTTTCTCAAATCTCCTACATCAGATACACATACACGATTTCTATTCAATAACACACCATCATCTTTCAACACAAATTGTGTATTCTATCCTTCTTGTACTCTACCCTTCATCCTTTGCAAATAAGAATCTTCACACTGTGCATCTTTAATTTTATCTCCAATCAAAGGCTTTACTTGTAATGTGGCTAACAGATCATTGTCATAAACATAATACTTCACATCCATAGCTCTAAGTGCAACTAAATATTCTACATTGTAACAAATCATACTTGAAAAATTTTCCACTGACTTCCTACTTAAAGCATCAAAGAACAACATTTGCTTTCCGGTGGATGATAATCAATAGTGCAATCATAATCCTTCACAAGCTCAATCCATCTTCGTTGTCTCAGATTCAACTCTTTCTGTGTAGGGATATATTTCAAACTCTTATGATCAGTAAATATCTGAAATGTCTCCCCGTATAAATAATGTCGCCATATCTTCAATGCATGTACAATAGCTCGCTAATTCAAGATCATGTGTAGGATAATTCAGCTCATGAGGTCGTGAATTGTCTTGAAGCATAAGCTATAACCTTCCCATGCCGCATTAAGACACATCCAAGTCCTTGCCTAGAAGCATCGATATACAACATAACCTCCATTTCGGGATGGCAATGCGAGTATCGGTGTAGTAGTAAGCCTTTTCTTCAACTCTTGAAAATTTTGATCACATAACTCCGCCCAATCGGAATGGCACATTCTTCTTTAACAAAGTCGTTAGAGGCTTAGCAATAACCGAAAAATCTTTTACAAATCTTCTATAATAGCCAGCTAACCCAAGAAAACTTAGAACTTCAGAAACATTTCTAGGCGGTTCCCATTCAATAATTGCTTTAATCTTTGATGAATCTGGTTGCACTCCATGTTTAGAAATAATATGCCCTAAGAATGCAATTTCCTCCATCCAAAACTCGCATTGTTGAATTTTGCATACAACTGTTTTTCCCTCAAAATCTGTAAAACAATTCTCAAGTGTTGTTCATGTTCTTCTGGGCTTCTAGAGTAAATCAGAATATCATCAATGAACACAATAACAAAGTGATCTAAATATGGCTGGAAAGTCTTGTTCATCAGTGACATAAAAGCAGCAGGAGCATTTGTTAAACCAAATGGCATCACAATAAATTCATAGTGCCCATACCTTGTTCTGAATGCTGTCTTGGCAATAGATTTCTCTTCAACCAGGAGTTGCCAATAACCTAATCTTAAATCAATTTTAGAGAACACAGTTGCACCTTTTAACTGATCAAGCAAATCATCAATTCTCGGCAATGGATATTTATTCTTCACTGTAATCCTATTCTGTAACACCCAGAATTTTTTTTATATATTTAATAATGAGTTTTTTATTTAAGTTAATTTTAGCTTTATTTTTATTGGGTTTAATTTGAAATGATTTAATGAAAAATTTAATATTAATCAAATAAATGAGTTATTTTCTATACCCAATTAGTTTAAAATTTTAAGAAATTATTCAAGTAAATTATTTGAGAAATGATTATATTTTGGTCATTCAAAATTTTCCCAAATGCATATTTATATAAGTAAAATTATATATTGAAAAATTTTGGAAGAAATTATAAAGGATGTTTTTATAAAAGAATTTTGGGAAAATGGTATTATAATTGATTAGTAGTATTAAATTTTAAGTTGGAATTTGATTATTTAATTTAATTATGTGTTAGGACTAAATTGGAAATTTATTTCGAATAAGGATTGAAAGTATAATGTTATTTTTATGGGGTTTTAATGGAAATTTGTGAGCTTGGTATTTTTGTAAATAAATATGCTCGGTGGGTATTTTTGTAATTGTGTATTTTCAATAATTCGGATTTGGCCCAAATTAAATAGTTAGGGGCTTAATTGAAAGGCTAAAAAGAAGTTTGGGGTCAAATTGGAATTCTGCAGGATGAAATTGTAAGTAATTAAGAAAGTTGAGGGACCAAATTGTAATAAGGAAAAGTTCAGGGGTCAAATGTCGATATTGAAGGGAAAGAAATCGGAGAAGAAGAGAGGAAGAGAGAGAAAAAGCGGGCGTCACATGAGAAGAAGGAGGAGCCGGGTCGTCACGGCGGCCGATGGCCGTCAAGGCCGAAAGCGCAGCAAGAAAGCAAGGCAACATGAGGCTGAATCGCGACATGTGGCAGGGCTTCGAGCCGTGGCCTTCCGGTCGATCTCGGTGGCGATCAACTCCCTTGGAGAGAGCTTCCTTTGGAGGCAATGCGGTTTTGGTGGCTTGGAGGAGAGAGTTCCGAAGTGGAGGTAGCCGCGTTTTGGGCTTTTCCGGCCGAGCTCCGGAGGATGGATGATCGGAGGACGTATCCCGACTCTCCTTAGCTCAAGCTTTGCACCGCACCGGCCAGGGCGATCGGGCTTCGCTTTGCGAATCGATGGTCGAGATCGTCCGCAAATCTCTCCCGGATGATCGGGTGTCGATCGGAAAATCGAAAGCGGGGATCGCCATCGCTGTTGTGAGTCCGATGGTGTGTTCGGATCGCCGATCGGACTCCGGCTACTGAGGCGAGTCGACCGAGCGTCTCGGTAATTTTTCTTTGGCCCGTTAATTTTAGAAATTCTTGGTTTAATTGTGTCTATTGGATTATATTGAGTATTTGATGATTTTTGTGAGTCAAAAATAATTGTCTCAGTTTGCTTGCCTCGTGATTTTGTACGTGTATGAGTCTGGAAATAGTGAAGTTTGGGGACCTGACTCCCGTTGTTTAAATTGTTGGATATTTGGAGTGTTTTTCTGGCAGGTCCTAGACCCGTTTTTACGGGGGGTAATGTTCGTGTTGAAGGGGAGGTTCACGGATTTCGGTGAGAATTCTCCCGAGTCGAGATTCTTAGATGTCACCCTAGGAGTCTAGACCTAGGATTAATAATGGATTGTCTCAGTATTGATAAATTGTTTTCCGTGATTAGATTGTCGATTCGTTCGGCCGCCTCCTACCGAGGCACCGGAGCGAGCTAGGAGGTCGCCCAACTCGTGAGTTAAAGTCATTTAATCATTGCACTATTGCTAAGTCTGATTTAATATGCTATTTTGAAAGTTCATGCATAATATGATTATTAGTATCGCAAAATAAATGATTTCACTTGATTATTAATATTTGAAATAATATAAATATTATTATTAGTACGTTATAATAAGACAAACGTTATTATTTTTTTCCCTCACAAATTGCACGTCGTTTTATCTTAAATCTTTAATCTTTATTTCGATATGTGTTGGATGAGTTCATCAGATAATGATATTTATTATATGTGATGATTGCGAATTGGGAAACGTGGCTTGTAGAACATGCCGCCTGATGGGTTACATCAGGACCGCGTGCGCACCGGTAATGATCATGGACATAAGGTTATTATGGATTTGTTTGCCCTGATCGAGCATTGCTCTCTGGGCTGAGTTCAGTTGATTGCCGGAGTTAAGGTCCCTGATCGAGCGATGCTCTCTGGGCGCCGGCTTATTTGGAATTCAAGTGTTCAGGCTGGAGGTAAGGACCCTGATCGAGCTTGCTCTCTGGGCGCCAGACCTGTTGGATTAAGAGAGCCGAAAGGCTACTAGAATTTAGGGTTTAGGGTTCTACCGAGCCACTCGTCCCGTAAAAGTAAAAATATATTTTTATTTATTTATTTATTAAGTTATTATGGTATTGATTATAATATGGATTGTATTTACGTGCATGGTTGATATTTTGATTCGAATGATTAATATTTTATGTGAAGGAAATAGTATGATTTGATATACTGATTTGAATAATCTATGTTTTTTTTTGAGAAGAAGCAATAGTCTCTAGATTATTTGATTTTAACTCACTCTCGAGACTGACAGTCTTCATTTATGTTTTTTCGGATTCGGATCAAGTAGTTCTCCCGCGACTCTTATTCAGTAACCCGACTCCTTCATCATCGGGTGATGTATTTGATTTGGTATGTAAATTGGTAAATCTTAGATTCTCCGCAGTAGTAATAGTAGATGTATCAGTTGTAAATTTTTCTGAGTTTCCGGTCTCGCCTAGTTTTTCTGGCAGACCGAAGTATTTATGTAGAATGTAGCTATTAAGATAATTAGTGGTTTTAATAATATTAATTTTAGATGAGGTTTGTTTAAATCAGTGAGTGTCAGGCTTACTACGGGTTTCGGTGGCCTTAAGCCTACCCATTCCCTAGTGTCGGTCACGGGCCCACGGGTGGGGTCGTGACATATTCAATTGCCTATAATCAATACATAATCGCATACTACCATCCTTTTTCTTCACAAACAGAACTGGTGCTCCCCAAGGTGAAGTACTTGGCCTGATGAAACCTTTATCAAGTAACTCTTCTAATTGCTTCTTTAATTCTTTCAATTCTAATGGAGCCATTCTGTATGGTGCAATGGAAATAGGTGCAGTACTAGGGATGATATCAATCTCAAAATCAACCTCTCGATTTGGTGGCAAACTAGGCAAATCATCTAAGAATATGTTAGGAAATTCTCTGACCACTGGAATGTCTAATACCCCTGGACTGACCTTAGTAGTATCTATAAAACTAATTAGATATGCTTCACATCCATTTTTAATTAATCGACACGCTCGAAATCAAACAATTAGGAATTGTCTTCCTTTCACCCACCATTACTATTTTCATTTCTCCTTGTATTTCCATAGCCACTTCCTTTGTTTTACAATCAACAATAGCATGATTTCTTGACAACCAATCCATCCCTAAAATAACATCAAACTCTCTAAGATTAATAACAACCAAATCTGCATGTAGTTTGACACTATCTACTACTACAGGACATGATCTCACTATCGTATTTACTGTGATAATACCCCCAGCAGGCATAGATACATATATAGCATAACCTAATGCCTCTATATTAGCATGAACATGCGATGCAAAATCATATGATATGAATGAACATGTGGATCCAGGATCAATAAGAACATGTGCATCAGAATCATGAATAGAAAGTATACCAAGAATAATTTGGTGCTACAAATGCTTCATTTCTAGTAGTAGCAAATACTCTAGCTTGTGCTTGTGGTTGACCAATTTGTTCTTATGGTGTTGCTGAAATAGTTAAACCTCGTCTGCTACCCCTTCCTCTGCCTCTACCTAAACCAACTGGAATATTTTCACCAACACTACTCTGACCCACTGTATAAGATTCTCCAAACATTATTTCTTCTCATAGGACAATCTCTAGAATAATGTCCCGGCCTACTACAAGTAAAACATACTACCGGTCTAGGTCCCCAACATTCTCCAAGATGTCTCCTGTTGCACGTAGGACAAACAGGAGCAAACCTCTAACGGGCTGAAACTTGTCCTCCCTCAAGTCCTGGATGAATTGTATCCACCTCTACTATAAGGTACTATGGAGGATCTACTAGACTGACCACCAAACCCTCATCCACGATAACTACTCCGGCCGTGAATTAGAGCCTCTAAACGAAGAAATACTAATATGTCTTGGAGGATTACTATAAGCACCAATGATCTTCTTCTTTTAGCTTCCATAGTATTCCTTTCAAATGATGTTTCTTCAGCTCAAAGCGGCTTCAATTGAGGCATTGTAATTATGAGGTTTCAACGCCATTTTCTCACGAATGTCAAGCCTCAAACCCATCTCAAATTTCTTCCTTTCAGTTCTTCGGTGGCTATTTCTTCCGGTGCATACTTACATAATCTCACAAATTGAACTTCGTGACTGCAACCGACATATCATTCTGTTTCAACTGAAGAAATTCAAGCTTCTTTCTATCTCTATAAATTTCTGGAGTATACTTCTCAGCAAATTCTCTCAAGAAATCATTCCAAGTCAAAGTCATTGGTCGATCTTTGCTTCTTAAAACTGTTTCCCACCAATCAAGTGCATCTTTTTCAATTAAAGATACTGTATATAGAAGCCTTTGTTCGGATGTGCAATTAAATCTATCGAACACCCTTTCTGTATTTCGTAACCATTCCTCAGCCTCAGCAGGATCAATAGTACCTTGAAAAATATTAGCACCTTGTTTCCTAACTCTTTCATAATTCTTATCTATCACAGCCTTTTGTTGTTGAGTTTGAGGCGCCGGTGCTTGTTGTTGAGCTGCTCGTTGCATCAGAAAATCCATAAACTGTTCCATAACATTTTGTACATTCGATTGTGCAGCATTTTCAGAATGTAGCTCATGCTCATCATGTTGATCATGTTCAGATGCATTTTCATGACCATGCACAAACTCTAATGACTTATCTGGGCCAGTTGCGTGTTCTCCTTGTCTCACCATCTATATATATGAAATGCAAATATTCAGTCAAGTTCAAAGAACATATATCATATGCTTAATGATGCGCAACATGAATCTACTCCCAATGAATCTAATCCCTGCTCTGATACCACTAAAATGTAACACCCCCATCACATGTTAACCAATAAACATTAGCCAGGAAGCATACAAGCGTCGTAGAATATATACTACATGTAGATAGGTCAATATGTAGGTTGTTAAGAATCCAGACACAAGGTTATTAACATATAAACATATGATTATACTTAAACATCATTTAACAAGTATTACAAACATCTTCTTATGCCTTATAAGGCATACTTCCATATATATCACATAACCGCATACAAAAATGTATCGGAGGAGACTTCACAAAACTCGGCCCAACTTGACAGAATCGCTAAAAGCTAGACTTCGCATACAACTAACGGATGCACTACTATTTACAAACCTGAAAAGAAAAATTTTGGAGAGGGGTGAGCCTCCAGCTCAGTAAATAAATAATCAACATAATCTATATCACATACACTTAATACAATTGCCACCCAATCACATAACTTTCCATGATATTCATAGTTTAGGTATAAAGTCATACCATTCTACTCAATTCATTACAACCATCATAGAAGAAATACAATTCAACAATTATGGTTAGTTCTCACGGCTTGTGGATCCCCTTTAATGTGCTGCTCCGCCTCATCCTCACATATCACACACGTAAGCTGCTCCGCCTCATCTCACATTATACACTTTTATAGCCTCTCTAGGCTTTAGCCTCCCAAGGCTTTATATATATATTTTTTTTTTCACAGCGGAATCCACCATTCACATGCACATATGCACTTAACATCACAATTCAATCATTTCACTTATATCATATTTCAGCAAGAACAATTGTTCCACTCAACACCAATCATTTCCATCTCAGTCATTCAAACATAAACAATATTAAGCAAACGCAACCATTTGCGGAACATTTGATTAAATATATGAACATAGCAAACATTAACTATTTACTTACTCAGAATATACTTATTCCTTTAGCATATAAGAACCTCCTTTCTCCACAACTTCCTTTCCAGGCCTTTGAGTACCTGTCAACACATTCATCAATTAACATTTCATGCATATTACAAATATTCATGTAAATGCGAGTTCTAATGCATTACAAGATCATCCCCTCTCTAATTCATAGGTCTAACTCTTCCTCTAAGACTCTCAATTACTGTTTTAATATCCTATAAACATTTCCCATCTAGTTAAATACCAATTTAACTCAAATTAACATCAATAAATTGCATAAAACTAATCTCCAACATTTCTGTTTTCTAGACAGAATTTAGTACCAAGGTTTATTTATTGCTGGGCAAAATTGGCTTAATAAAAAAATCTCATATTAAATAGACATATCCATTTATGCGTCTAGTTTTATCTCCAAGAAGAATTACTCAATTCCGACTTCTATAGATTTAATTATTTTTAAATTACTGAGCGAGGGTCATACAGCTAGTTGTACCCGAGCAGCAATCTGTTTGCTCAATTTAAGCAACCAAAACGGCAAAAATAGCAAAATCACAAAACTACAAAGTTATAGAGGACTCTTAAACTTTCCATAGACACCAATTAAGCTTAATTTGGACTTATATAACCCATGTTATGCCTAAAATACAGAACATCAAGGTTGCTGGAATTTTGACAGTTTTCTATCTTAACATACTTAAACTTAAATCAAGCTTAATCTTTATGCAATCATTCAATACTCTACTAATTCATGATAATCAGACCTTTAATTAATCAATGAGAGCATCAAATGAAGTTTTTCCAATTTGTAATCAAGAACCCTAATGACAAATTAATAACACTCAAGTAACAACTTACCAATTTCAGCTTTTGGGTTGCTAATATGCTTAAATCCTTTAACTTTAGCTTGGCTCCTTCAATAGTTGGCAAAATCCTATCTTAATCTTAAGTTTTTCTAGGTATTCCACTCCTCTCTCTTATTCCAAATTTTGTGTTTTTGGCCATGTACGAATTTTAGAGAAATGAAGAGGTAAAATGAGCTTGCTCATAGTTCCAATTTCCAATATTCCTCTCTTAATGCCACCACCTACTAAACTATTTTTATCACCCTAAATTAATTCTTACTAACCATATATAGGTACTAACTTTTAATTGTATCTTTTAAGTCCAATCTATTTACCCAACCTTCAACTATTGGTTCAATTAAGTCTTAAGGCTTAATACACATAACCCAAGTACTTAATCAACTTATCTAAATTAATAATCTAATATCATGCTTCTTATTCTCTACTTATAATTAATATATATATGTTCTCATAAAATAAAAATATCATTGATATACCATCATATGCCCAATGATTAAATGTAAATGCACATAACATGGATGATGAGAAAATGCAGGTGTTACAATTAGGGTTTTCGCCAATTAGCATATTATTTTAGTTTTCTACCTTGTGAGAAATCAAGTTATTGGTTCTTTCAAGAACTTTGTAGACTTATCAATACTCACACTAGTGAGCATAGACTTATTATTCAGGTGCTTCCTTTGTCTTGTGTACTTTGTCTGCCCTTGTGTTTAAATCAACTCGATTTGATTGTTACGCTTAGTTGTACGGAAGGCAATAAAGAACTTGTGTCTTTCCTTACCGGATTTGAAATGTTACCTATATTCTCATTTAATTTGTTTCTTTTGTATCTCTCTTCCTAATCTCTATCTAGTATGATTGTTTGGTCTTATTTGGCGAGCATAAATACGAGTGTTGCGTAAAAGAACGTGGAGAGCGACAATCAGAGGCACCGATCCAATACTTCGATGAATGCAGAGAAAGAAAATTAGTTGATCTCGTATGGATATCATTCTCAGAATGATCATGGATAAATCTTTTAGTGAAAAGAGGGAATGATGAGAATCGGGGCACTCCCAAATATGCCAATTCAGGATTTGCACCATTGGGATCTCCATCCTTCCTTGTTCCACTAAGTAAAGAAATAAGAACATAGGTAAAATTTCATATCTGATAAAAAAGGAAATCGCAAGTTCTTTATTCTCTTCCATGGCTAAGCGTAAGGATCAAATTGAGTTGATTTAAACTCAAGGGTATAGAAAGAACATAAAAGAAATGAAGGACGTGAGCCATAAGACTAGGTTCGCTAGTGCAAGTCTTCATAACTCCGCAAAGGTCTTGAAAGAACCCATAACTTATTTCTCCGCAAGGTAGAAAACTAAAATAATATACTCACTAGCCTCAAATATTTGGATGCGTGCAGTTTTTATAGTGCAAAAGCCCTTACTCTATAAAAAGAAGAAACTAAAAGCTAAATATGGATAAATAAATAAATAAAGATGAAAAAACTAAAGTCAAATCAAGAACTAGAGAAGAATTGACTGGCCAACAACACACGTAGTCTCAAATTTTATGAGCCAACTTAATAAAATAGGGGAAATTCCTATGGGCCTACCTAATAACACTCCAGCCAAAATTTATCATTATATGCATCCCAAACATCAAAATATGTGCATTCCCAGTTCGATTAATTGAAAGGAACATGATTTCTCCATTACGCACTTGTATTTGCGTTTCGTTCTACTTTATCGTCAAGTTGTGCTCCAATGCCACCATTGAAGTTTGTCAATTATGTTCCCATAATTTCTTAATCAAATAAAGGGAAATTCGCCTAGGCGTACCTAATAACACTCCGACCCAATTCTCTTTATTATATGCCTCATAAACATAAAAACGCATGCATTCCAGCTTGTATTAATTGAAAGTAGTATGATTTTTTTGTTACGTGAGTAGATTCGCATCTCATGCTGCTTCATCATCAAGTCACGCCTCAATGCCACCGGTCAAGCTTATCAATTGTGCTCCCATGATTCCATAATAAAAATAAGGGAAAAATTGCATGGTCATACCAAATAATACTCCGGCCCCAAAATTATCACTCACGTCCTTCCTTTCTTTTGTGTTCTTTGTCTACCATTGTGTTTAAATCTATTCCATGTGATCCTTAAGCTTAACCATATGAAAAAGAATAAAAAACTTGTGATTTTATGTGGCGAGTGTAAACATGAGTGTTAAGTGAAAGCACGTGGAAGCAGCAATCATAGGCATTAATCTAAGGCTCGGACAAATGCAAAGAAAGAAAATTAGTTGATCGAGTATTGATATCATTCTTCGAATGTTCTCAAACAAATCTGTTAATGAAAATGGGGAATGCTAAGAATCGAGTCTCGCCCAAATATTTTAATTCAGGATTGGCACCATTGGGATCTCCATCATTTCTTGTTCTTCTAGGCACGATGACTTATGATGACATAAGGATTGGCATAAGGAATCATAGGAACTCAATTAACAAGCTTGACCGGTGGCAGTGGGGCTTAGCATGATGATTAAGCAAGACGAGACGTAAATCCATGCACATAAAGGTAATATAAGTGGAAATGCAAGAATTTTGATGTTTGGGATGCATGTAATGACCACACAAATTTTTCCTTTTTTTTAAAGCCGGCTCATAAAATTTAGGACTACAAGAGTTGTTGACCAGTTAACTATTCTCTAGTTCTTGATTTGACTTTAGTTTATTAATCTTTATTTATTTATTTATTCATATTTAGCTTCTAGTCTTTTTTTCTTACGGAATAAGGGCTTTCGCCCTAGAAAACCTACATGCAACTGAATACTTGAGGCTAATAAGCATATTATTTCAGTTTTCTACCTTGCAGGAAATTAAGTTATGGGCTCTTTTAAGAAATTTGTGGACTTATCAACACTCACGCTAGCGAGCATAGACTTATCCATCACCTCATTCCTTTGTGTTGTGTTCTTTGTCTACGCTTGTATTTAAATCAATTTGATTTTATCTTTACACTTAGCCGTATGAAGGAGACCAAAGGACATGTGATTTCTTTCCTTATCTAATCCGAAGTCCTACCAATATTCTCATTCTTTTGTTTCTTTTGTTTCTCTCTTTCTAATATCTCTTTCAATTAATTTAAGCGTAATACAAGCCATAATTTGAGTGCTTCGATGTTTGATATGCATATAATGAAGTAGTTTGGGTAGGAGTGTTTTTAGGTAGACCCACTTCAATTTACCCTTATTTTTATTAAGTTGGCTCATAAAATTTAGGGCTACGAGAGTTGTTGCCTAGTCAACTCCTCTCTAGTTCTTAATTTGACTTTAGTTTATTAATCTTTATTTATTTATATATTCATATTTAGCTTCTAGTCTCTTCTTATAGAATGAGGGCTTTCGCACAATAAAAACTGCACGCAACTGAATACTTGAAGCTAATGAGGATAATATTTCAGTTTTCTACCTTGTAGGAAATCAAGTTATGTGTTCTTTCAAGAGACTTGTTGACTTATCAACACTTGAACTAGCAAGCATAGACTTATCCCTCACGTCCTTCCTTTCACTTATGTTCTTTGTCTATGCTTATTTTTAAATCAATTCAATTTGATCCTTACACTTACCCGTATGGAAGAGAATAAAGAACTCGTGATTTCTTTCCTTATTAGATCAAAAATCCTACCTATATTCTCATTTTGCTTGTTTGTTTTGTGTCTCTCTTTCTAATCTCTATGTAGTATGTTGATTTGGTTTTGTATAGGGAGCACAAACAGGACTGTTGGGTGAAAGCGCATGGAAGCGGCAATCATAGACACTGACCTAATGCTTAGAGGAATTCGGAGAAATAAAATTAGTTTATCGAGTGTTGATATCATTCTCCATATGATCTTAGATGAATCTTTTGAAGGAAAGAGGGAAAGATAAGAATTGAGTCATGAACAAATATTCTCATTTAGGATTTACACCATTAGGATCTCCACCATTCTTTATTCCTCTAGGCACGGCGACACATGATGACACAGGGATTGGCGTAAGGAATCATGGAAATGCAATTGATAAGCTTTATTGGTGGCATTGGGGCTTAACTTTAAGATAAAGCAGGACAAGATGTAAACCCACTTGCATAAGGGAGAAATCATAATCTTATCAATGAATACAAGCGTAATATAATCATGATTTTGAGCCTTTTTATCTTTGGGATACATATAATTAAGTAATACGGTTTGGAGTGTCCTTATGTAGGCCCACATGAATTTCCCCTTGTTTCTATTAAATTGGTTCATAAAATTTGGGATCTCCATCATTCCTTGTTCCTCACGGCACGAGGACTCCTGATGACACAAGGATTACTGTAAGGATTGGTTAACCACGCTCGTAGTCCTAAATTTTATGAGCCAACTTAATAAGGAGAAATTCATGTTGACCTACCTAATAACACTCTGACCCAGACTACTTCATTATATGTGTCCCAAACATTAAAATGCTTACATTTCCACTTGTATTATGCTTGGATTTATTGAAAATAACATGATTTCTCCTTTACACACTTTGATTTACATCTTGTCCTGCTTGATCATCAAGCCAATCTCCACGCCACTAGTTAGGCTTTTTAATTGCATTCGCATGATTCCTTTTGCCAATCCTTGTGTTATGAGGAGTCCTCGTGCATAGAAGAACAAGGAATGATGGAGATCCTATTGGTGTAAATCATAAATCAGAATATTTTGGCATGTCTCGATTCTCAACGTTCCCTCTTTGCCCCAAAAGATTCATTCGCAATCCTTTGAGGAATGATCTCAATACTCGATCAACTAATTTTCTTTCATTGAATTTGTCTAAACATTAGATTAGTGCCTATGATTTTCGCTCCCACATAATTTAACTCAACACTCCTATTTATGCTTTCCAAATAAAACCAAACCATCAGATAAGACATCGATTAGAAAGAAATGAATAAAATAAAAGAACAAATGAGAACATAGGTAGGATTTCATATCCGATAAGGAAAAGAATCACAAGTTCTTTATTCTCTTCCATGGCTAAGCCTAAGGATCAAATTAAATAGATTTAAACACAAGGGTAGACAAAGAATAGAAAGAAGAGGAAGGATGTGAGCAATAATCTAGGTTCGCTAGTGCGGATCTTCATAAGCCTGCAAGTTCTTGAAAGTACCCATACCTAAATTCTTTACAAGGTAGAAAATTGAAATAATATGCTCTCTAGCGTCAAATATTCGATTGCATTCAGTTTTTATAGTGTGAAATCCTTCATTCCATTAAAAGAAGAAACTAGAAGCTAAATATGAGTAAATAAATAAAGAAAAAGGAATAAACTAAAGTCAAATCAAGAACTAGAGAGGAGTTGACTGGTTACCAACTCTCGTAGTCCCGAATTTTATGAGTCAGCTTAATCAAAATAAGGAAAAATTGGCGTGGGGGTATCTAACAACACTCCGAACAAAGACACTTCATTATATCCATCCCAAACATTAAAGCGCTTGAATTCACGCTCATATTACACTTGGATTAATTGAAAATAACATAATGTCTCCCTTACATGCATGGTTTTATGTCTCATCCTACTTGACCATCAAGCAAAGACACAATGCCACCGATCAACCTTGTCAATTGCACATAATTTCCTATAAAAATAATACAATCAAACATATAGTATTATCAAGTATCAAATCATTCGATATTTAATTATGACTTTATAGTGTGTATATAAACATTGTCATAGTATTTTCTTTAGGATAGCAATGAATTTATGAATTATAATTTAATTCCATAATATATATATATATATATATATTTTTTTTTTCTTTTCATGGATTCCCATACGCACACATCCAACCATAATCTTATAGGGAATTCCATATCGCACACAGCCTTGCCTCATTCACAAGTAGCATAGCGTCCTTAAAATCATCCAACCATAATTCTTATATTTATATATATCATATACCACTCCATTTAAATAACTAACATCTCCATAAAATCAATCTTAAAAACCCTATTTAGATGTGTGTATTTTATGCACAATAAATAACCCCACACTTAGCTCATTGCTTGTCCTCAAGCAATCAAAAATAAAATAAGGAAAATAAACCACTAAGGAACAACACTTAAACTGATAGACAAGCTAAAGAGCTCCTGCACATATCCTTAACAAGCATAAGTAAAACAAAAAGAAACGAAGCAATCAATTCAAGTATCACAACCAAGATGCCAATAATTTGTAAAATACTGTCTCAACAAAATTATTCAGAACCAACTCCTCACCAGATTCACTCTAAATCACTCAAAGTGTTTAAAGGGTAGTGTCTAACCGCTCATGCATCAACTACTGCCTTACTTATTATATGCTTGCTCTTAAATCCTACTCCTACCACTTATGGAGAGTCAACAACCATGTCAAGAGGTCTTTATAAGGATTGTAATGGGGACTAGGTAGGGGTAGGTAAATTGGGTAAGAGTTGAACCTATGGTGTTTTGCAATGAAATACATGACCTGCACACAAGCCACAATGATCACAAGGGGTAAACAATAGACAGTAGTCCAAGGTGGGAAATAGGAATCAAATCAAAATGTTTAGCTCACTTACTTTCTTTCTTTTCATCACCTTTCCCTCTTATTCTTCTATTTCTTTGCTTTCTTTTTTTTTTCTTTTTTTTTCATAAGGGAAGAACATTCACATAATAGAGTGAATTTCTTTTGGATTGAAGAAAGCTGCTATAAGATTCCACACTCTTCCCAAGATAAAAATTCCCAATAAAAACAACTCATGTGCAGAATCATAACCCAAAGCAGAATAAAACTAAGTGGCAATGAAATATGATAAAAAATGGTGAAAGAGAGGGTTATCTATAGAATCAATAAACGAATGAAGGCTATTTGGCTAAAATGAAAAACTTAAGTGCCTCTATCATACCAAAGTATTAAACTCTCCTTATGGCCCTCACAAGCATTTCCGAGCAAGTTCTAAAAGTAAAGACAATAATTAGCACTCTCAACAAGAAATAAATACAATCATATAAAGTGTATGCTTACAATTTGGGCTCAATTTCTCACAAATGTGCTTTTGAGTAGGTTCTAAACAAAAATCATCAAAACAGAATTAAATAAACCAAAGCAACTTAGTGCAAAACTAAAACTAATTATCTTACATTCTTTCATAAGACTCAACTCTATTGGTTTTACCCAATCACATGGACATAAACAGTATTTCAAAAGCAAGTCAACAGTAAGAGCATCGAACCAAGTGAAAAATTTTCAAAATTTTACAAAAAATTGCACAAAGAGTAAACAAATAACTGAGATGGGATAAATATCACCTACCCCACACTTGAAGGACACACTGTCCCCGGTGTACAAAATATATAAGAAATGAAAAAGGGAAAAGAACTAATACTGCCCTGACTATAGCTCTAGAGTGAAAAGAGGTGCATCGTTAGGGATATCACGGGTTGGCTAGTCTATGGTAGAGGAGTGGCTGCAAATAATAAAATAAAGAATTAAAATCGAAACTGAAACAAAAATTAAATAAGATATGAAAACTAAAACTAATAAAATGTTTCAAAATAAAAGGTTACAATATTAGAGATTAAAGATAAAAATTGGGGTGCCTCCCAAAAGCACTTCTTTTTTATGTGATGAGTCTTCTTAGCTGGACTCATGATGAAAAGAAAACGGGCGTGATCGGCAACCATCCATCCTTCTTCCAAGGAAATGTCTTTAAGTATCCGCTTAGAGGGATAATCATCAATTTCCTCTTCCCGATTGTCAAGCAAGCTGCCAGTATAATGGGCAAAACTCGCTCCTCATATAATTGCACGTAGTCATGATGCTCTAGGGGCTCTTCCAATTTGAAAGCTGAAGTTTCGCCAATTGGAAGGATTGACGGTTGGGCAATTTCTTCAGGAATGTCGATGGTTTTCTCCAGTCCTTTGCTTGGTTCACTTGCTAGAAGAAACTCGAGCTCCTCCAAGACTTCTTCATTGGATAACTCGTGCTCATCTTCCATTATCGAAGGGACTCATGGAAAATCCACCAAAAATTCCTCTTACTGCAACACAGCATCATCATCTATACGTTCCTGTTGGTAGTCTTTCAGAGGGATCATGTTTGCCTCTTCCTTTTCTAGTTTTATCTCCATGTTCAAAGAGTCATCTTACACAGAAGCATCATCGTCAAACGTAATAGATAACCCAGAAAAATTCTCACCTGAACGCAAAGTGACGGCGCTCAAGTGTTCCTCGGATTCAGTAGCGTTTGATGGAGTTCCCAATTGCTCTTCAGCTAGTAACTTGAAGATTAAGCCTACTTGATGCCCTATGTTCTTAATCGAGGCTTGTTGATCTTCAAGTATCCTCTCTGTTTGTTGGAATCTATCCTCAAGATTTGTAATAAACCTCATCATCAGCTCCTCTGACACTAACTTTTCACCTTGAGTTGATGGTGCAAGATTAAATTTCAAATTCGGTGGTTCTTGGCCATCTAAGCTCCATCCAAAGGGTGAATGAATGCTCAACTCTTGATTGTAGGTGCTTCCATATGAGTCATTTGGCCAACTTCCCGTATAATTCACCTGTTCATAGTTATAAGAACAATGAGCAACATCACTATAGAATGGACAATCATTACTCAAATGTAAACCACAATAAAATTCACAAAAAAAAACTTTAGATGAAAGGATAGGAGTGGAGATTTGATCGGTAGCCTTGCAAAATGATTCAACTCGAGCTTCTAATAGCACTCTCTTGGTTCCTGATCCCATTTTCCAATGTGTCATACAATGAGTTTAGCATTGAACCTCCTTATCATCCACTATCTAAATCATAAACTTAACTAAGTAAATATGTACAAACAAAACAAAAATAAATATAAATAAAAAGAGGCTAAATTAACAAATAGCAAATTTCACTCTAGTTTTCAAACATTCCCTGGCAACGGCGCCAAAAACTTGATGGTTGCTATCTATGCAGCTACGATCTAAGGCAGTGTACCTATCGATGCAGTCTAGCACTAATGGCGAGTATTAAGGTCGTATTCCTCGGGAAAGTGAAAGCCCAGAGTTACTCCTTTGTTCTTTGTTATATTAACCTAAAATTAGTGATGAATAATTTCTAAACTAACTAATAGCTACAAGCTAAGTTCTAAGGGAGATGCATGAGTAATTGATAAATAAAATAACCAAGATAAGAAAGCAAACCCAAAGGGAACCTAAACTAGTTGGCAATCAAACAAAAGATAAAGGAATGGTGAGTCTAATTATGCTACCCGTGGATGAATTCTTAACTGAATTCAGTTTCTCTCTCTCGATAACCGAATTCCTAAACCTAATAACCTAAAGTTGGAAACTCTTCCTAACGGTTGATTCTTAAATTAGCTTTAAGCTTTAATCTGCCTCTATTAAGCTTTGTTAATTCTTAATTCGGCTAGTTACTTATCCTTATCTCTAAGCGATTATTAACCAGTTATTGCTATTTAAAATTCCAATTGCCAAATGGACTTCTCAATCACATAAAGCAATCTAAACACACAATTCACAACGTCTCATGAATAATGCATTATCTTATTAATACTGAAAGCAAGAATAATACAAAACTAACCCAAACAATCCAATAATATAATACTAAGCGAACATAGTAAAGAAATCCCAATGGATTTAATCAATCTAGCTAATCATGTTCATTATTAAAATCTACAAGAATTCAATTGCAACAATGAGTAAAGGTAGAGAAACCCGATTACACCCTTGGATGAGAGTGAACAGCCCCAATTCCTCTTGCTCGAATTGAATCGATTCTTGTTCCTCTTGCTGGATTTGAAAACCAATTAATGAATCTCACCCAATCTTCAATCTTTGAAGAGAATCCGATTGAAACCTTGATCCAAGTCTCCTTTTCCCTTGGTTCCAGCTCAGAAAACCCTTAGAGAGAGAAATATTAGGGTCTGGGACGTTTTCCCCCGCTCTCTTTCTTTCCTCTCTTCTTTTTTTTAATTATATCCCCTTGTCACCGGCAACCCGACCGTGTTGATTCTCGTGTTCCCAACACGGGCTAGTGTTTATGCCCGTGTTACTCTCTGTGGCCATGCTCCCTAAAAACTTCTTTTTCTTTGATGTGTAGTGCACCCAACACGGCCCGTGTTGGTGCCCGTGTTGGGAAGATGGCAGTGTTGAAACCAACACGGCCATGTTCAGCTTCCTCATGCGCATACATAGCTTTTTTCAGCAGCTTTAACGTCCAATTATGCTCCAATTCTTCCTTTTATCATTCTTTGACTTCTTTTGGACCTAATGCACACAAACAGACGCATAGGGTGAGTGTTAGGACCAATTCACATCCAAATGTCCATAAAATCAATCTTAAAAACCACATTTAGATGTGTGTATTTTACACACATCAGAGATCCAAATGGTCCAAATCTTGAATTGGAATATTGGGGCGTGCCTTGATTCCAAAAGTCCACAAAGGTCTTGCAAGAATGCATAACTTGATTTCCTATAAGATAGAAAACTAAAATAATAATAGTGTGAAAGCCCTAATTCCATATAAAGAAGAAATAAGAAGCTAAATATGAATAATTAAATAAATAAGGATGAATAAACTAAATTCAAATTAAGAACTGTAGAGGAGTTGGCTGGTCAACAGCTCTCGTTGTCCCAAATTTTGTGAAGCAGCTTAAAGAAAGCAAGGGGAAATCTACGAGGGCCTACCTAATAACAACTTGACCCAAATTACTTCTTTATATGCATCCTAGACATCAAAATGCTCACATTTCCACTAGTATTACACTTGGATTATTGAAACCCATGTGATTTCTAACTATCGTGCATGGATTTACGTCTCGTCTTGCTTGATCATTAAGTTAAGCCCTAGTGTTACTGGTTAAGCTTGTGGATTGTATTCCTTTGATTCCTTGCGACAATCCTCGAGTCATCGGGAGTCCTCGTGCCTAGAGGTACAAGGAACAAGCCTCAATTCTCATCGTTCCATTTTTCCTCCAATGTTTTATTTGCAATCATTTGAAAAATGATGTTAATACTTAATTACCTAATTTTCTTTCTTCACATTAGTCCAAATATTGAATCAGTGACTATGATTGCCGCTTCCATGAGCTTTCTTGCAACAGTTGTGTTTATGCTCGAGGGTCACAAGAAGTCCAGAGCGAGAAAGAAAAAAAAGGGGGAAGGCCAAGACCTGTTCGGCTATTTCCGTACCGATCTTGGTGGCGATCGGCTTCCCTGGAAGAGAGCTTCCTTTTGGCGGCAGCGGCGTTAGTTTTGGTGGCCGGAGGAGGGAGTTCCGGTGAAGTAGGTGGCAGCCGCATTTTTCAGTTTTTTCAGCGAGCTCCGGCGGAGGATGGATGATTGGAGGACGTATTCCGACTCTTCTCAGCTCAAGCTTCACAATGGCACCGGTTTCGTGGCGATCGGGCTCCATTTGCGAATCGACGGCCTAGATTGTTTGTAAATCTCTCGGGATGATCGGGGGTCAGATAAGAAAATCAGAAGCAGGGATCGTCATCAGCACGTCGTTTCGAGTTTGATAGTGAGTTCGGATTGTCGATCGGACTTCGGTGGCTGGAGGCGAGTCTACCGAGCGATCGAGCATTTCGGTAATTTTCTCTGGCCCATTAATTTTTGGAAATCCTTTGACTTAATTCATGCTTATTGTTTTGTGTTGAGTATTTGATATTTGTGAGTCAAAAATAATTATCTGTCGGTTTGCCTGCCTCATGATTTTTGTGCTGTGTGGTGGAGTCGGGAAATTAGTGAAGTCTTGAGGACCCGACTCCCGTTGTGTTAAATTTTTGGATATTTCTAGTGTTTTTTCTAGCAGGTCCTAGACCCGTTTTACAGGGGGTAAATGTCCGTGTTGTAGGGGAGGTTCTACAGGATTTTCGGTAGAATTCTCCCGAGTCGAGATTCTTAGACAGTCAGTCCTAGGAATCTAGACCTAGGGTCAATTGTAATTGTTCAACATAATTGATAAATTGTTTTCCATGATTAGATGATCTGTCTGTTCGGCTCGCTCCAACCGAGACACCGGAGCAGAGCTAGGAGGTCGCCCAATTCTGTGAGTTAAAGTCATTTAATCATTGCACTATTGCTAAGTCTGATTTTAATATGCTATTTTAGGATTTATGCTTAATATGATTATTAGTATCGCAATATAAATGACTTCACTTGATTATTAATTATTGAAAATAATATAAATATTATTATTAGTAATGTTATAATAATAAAATCGTTATTATTTTTCCTCACGAATTCCGCGTTGCTTTACCCTAAATCTTTAATCTTTACTTCGATATGTGTTAGATGATTTCATTAGACAATGATATTTATTAAATGTGATGATTGCGACTTGGGAATGTGGCTTTCATAAAACATGGCACCTGATGGATTACATCAGGATCGCATGCGCACCGGTAATGATCACGGACAGGTAATAAGATTATTATGAGTTTTGCCCTAGTCGAGCATGGCTCTCTGGGCTGATTTGAGTAAATTGTTGGAGCTAAGGTCCCTGGTCGAGCATTGCTCTCTGGGCGCTGGCTTATTTGGATACTTAAGTGACCTGACTGGAGGTAAGGTCCCTAGTCGAGCTTCGCTCTCTGGGCGCCAGTCCTATTGGAATGAGATGCTGGAGTAAAGGTCCTTGGTCGAGCATTGCTCTCTGGGCACCGGCTTATTTGGATACTTAAGTGACCAGACTGGAGGTAAGGTCCTTAGTCAAGCATTGCTCTATGGGCGCCAGTCTTATTGGATTAAGAGAGCCAAAAGACTGCTAGAATTTGGGGTTAGGGTTCTACTGAGCCACTCGTCCCGTAAAAGTAAAAATCTATTTTATTTATTTATTTATTTTATTATAGTATGATTATATTATGATTTGTATTTATGTTCAGGGTTTGATATACTTATTTGAATAATTAATATTTTTTTTTGTGTAGACTGTAAAAGTCTCTAGATTATTTGATTTTAGCTCACTCTCGAGACTGACAGTCTCCATTTACTGTTTTTCATATTCGTGACTATTAGTCTTCCTACGACTCTTACTCAGTAAACCGACTTCTTCATCATCCAGTGGTGTTTGATTTGATATATCAAATTGTAAAAATCTTAGATTCTCCGCAGTAGTAATAGTAGAGGTATCAGTGGTAAATTTTATGAGTTTCAGGGTCTCGCCTAATTTTTCGGACAGACCGATTTAATTGTGTAAAATTTAATGTTGCTGTAAATTATGTCATTAATAATAGTAAAAGTTGAAATGAGATTTGTTTGAGTTGTGAGTGTCAGGCTTACTATGGAATTCGGTGGCCTTACGCCTACCCATTCCCTAGTGCCGGTCATGGGCCCACGGATGGGGTCGTGACACGTAATGGACCCATTTTTACTTAATTTCCTCTATTTTTGGAAGTATTGGATAAAAGGAACTTCCTCCAATGAATTTAGGATTTAAAATAAGGTTAGATTACTCGTTTTCTTATCCTTCCTTATAAGGATAAGATTAGCCACATATTGGGAGTCTTTAAGGGTTTGATTTTTATTCCTTATCTCTTAGTACTTTTAGGGTTTAGAATCATTTCAAAACTCTATAAATAGAGTTATGTATTTCGGCTAAAAACAATAAGATCAATATATATTTCTGAATGAAGTTTTATTTGAGTTATTAACTCTTTTTCCTTAAGGTGCTCCTTATTGAATTTCTTAAGATTAAATTAACTTGTTTGATTTAGTTTCACATCTACATGTTTGATCAATCAAATAACTTTTTATTAGTTTCTTGGGTTGTTTGAACATTCTTCATCTATTTATAACTAAAGGGCTTAGTAATTCTATTGCTAAGTTTGTTAGTTCTATAATCAATCGCAAACTTTCAAGTTAGATTTTGGGGCGACAAATTCGAACTTATTGGTAAGGGTGCTTCCTCTTAAATAGGGAGAGCGTTTATCAGTTTGACTTTCTCACCATTACTTATCTTGGTGTTTGAACGTATCCGGTTCGAGTTCGTATCAGAACGCCTTCTCTTAAAGACACCTACCTTTTGGGGTCTCTCACGCCGCTCAACAATAGTACCTGCATGGAGATTGATCAAAACTCTTGCCATAATAGTAATTCTTACACTAAAGAGACCCTTGCATTAGTTAATTTCCAATTCAGTAGCATAATGACTAATTCACAAAAGTAGCTCACAATCCAGCAAGTTCAAATATATTAAACAGCGGCAATCAGGCAATTCAAATGCGGGATAGAAGAAATAAAAAATATAAACAATAGTAATGAATAAAGAAAAATAAACAATAATAGCAAATCAACATTAAAAGAAAAATAAGAAATTCAATAAAACAACGAATAAAATGCAACAAAAGTGATGAACTTAACAATATAATAAAATTAATAAGGAGATTAATGAAAATAAGCAACAATACCAAGAATTTTAAAAATAATTCAAGAAATTAGAGAAAATAGTAAAATCACAAACCGAAATGGAGTATTGAACAAAGTTAAGGGAAGAAACTTACCTGATTCACTGGAAAAGCACTTGAAAACTGAAGGAAAAAGGGGAGAGGATATCAGTGTATACGCACGAAGAGAGAGAAGAGCGAAAACTTTGGTACTTGTGATATGGCACAGCTTATATAGATGATGAACTAACACGCCCGTGTTCTAGGCCGTGCTGACCAGCATGCCTATAATACGTGTTAGTCGCCGAAAACGTGTTGAAGTCCATTTTTTCTATCAACACAGTTTGGGTGCCCTCAACACAAGCATGTTACATGACACGGTCGTGTCCATAGCACGTGTTACTCTCAGAAGATGTGCTGAATTCCCATTTAAGCACAACACAGTTTGGGTGCCTCAACACAGGCGTGTTACGTGACACGAACGTGTTCATAACACGTGTTACTCTTAGGAAACGTGCTGAAATCACATGTTTCTGTCAACATGGTTTGGTTGCCCACAACACGCTCGTGTTGACAAGCACGGGTGTGCATATGGGCCATGCTGAGCGCCAAAACCGTGTTGAAACTCAGAATTCATTTCCAGCGCTTTTTCACACGCAATTTTCTACAATTTTCAACAGTCAAACATTCAAGTTACCTTCCATATATCTCTAAACACTCACATGGCATATAAAACTCAAAAATTAAATGAAAATGAAGACTAAACTAGAAAAATAATGTTCCAAAATTAGTGATCAAAATATCCAAAAACACAAAATAAAAGTTGGGGTGCCTCCCAAAAGCGCTTCTTTTTTCCCCGAGTCATTTAAGTAAACTCATAATGCTTGAGCTACTGTTGTTGATGCAATACAAGATTGACTCGCTCCTCAAGCCCCAATGAATCACCATAATAATGCTTCAACCAATGCCCATTGACCTTGAAGCTTTCCTTCTTTGGATGGTGCAACTCCACTGTGCCTGTTGCAATGCTTGTGCAACTAAAACTAAGGTAGTGAACCTATAGATGCAGTCTAACACAATGGCAAGTATTAAAAATATCGTATCTCTCGGGTAAGTGAAATCCTAGAGTTACTACTCGATCCTTGTTATCTAGCCTAAAACTAATAACGAAGGTTTCTAGATTTACTAATGACTAAAAGCTAAATTCTAAATATAATGCGAGAATGAATGGGAAAAGGGAATAATCAAGACAAGAAAGCAAATCCAAAGAGCACCTAGACTAGTTGGCAACCAAACAAAGCATAATAGATTGTTGAGTCCGATTATGCAACCCATGGACGGATTTTAAACTAAATTCGGTTTCCCTCTCGAGAAACTGAATTCCTAAACCTAAGAACCTAAAGTTAGAATCTCTTCCTAACGATTAATTATTAAGTTAGCCGTAAGCTTTAATCCACCTCTATTAAGCTTTGTTAATTCTTAATCCGGCAAATTAATTGACCTTATCTCTAAGTGAAAATTAACTTGTTTTTACAATTAATTTCAAAATTCAATTAGAATTTCTCAATTACTAAAAGAATTCTATGAACAGTAATCAACACATTCAATGCAAAGAAAACTGGATTTCAGACCCTATATGAAATCCATTCAAGGGACCTTAGAAAGCCTAAATCTAAGGTTTGACAACATGGATGAAAGACTTGAGCGAGTGGAGTCCAGTTCTCAAAGAAGGCAGCCTAGGCACTTCAATAGCATTCAAAGGAGGCCAAGGCACATGAATCATGATGATTAGTATGAGGATGACTACGAAAAAGAAGGGCGAGGTTCTAACTTGGATTGGGATAGATTTAGGAGAGGTTATGGAGGACGAGATGAAAGAGGACCTAGAAGGCAAGATGGAAACTTGGGGAATATCAAAATGAAAATCCCTTTGTTTTAAGGCAAGAATGACCAAGAGCTATATTTTGAATGGGAGAAAAAGGTTGTGCTAGTATTTGATTGCCGTGATTATTCTGAAGAGAAGAAGGTGAAGCTACCTGCGGTTTAGTTCACTGATTATACCGTGGTTTGGTGGGACCAACTTGTGCTTTCAAGGCGACGGAATGGTGAAGGGCCAATTTCCACATAGGAGGAGATGAAGAGGGTCATGAATAAGAGGTTTGTTCCTTCTCACTATTATAGAGAATTATATAAGAAATTACAAAGTCTTGTGGAGGGATCTAAGACTGTGGAGGACTACCACAAAGAGATGGAAATAGCCATGATTAGGGCTAATGTGGAAGAGATTAGAGAGGCTACTATGGCTCGATTCTTACATGGTTTAAACCGAAATATTACTAATATGATTGAATTGCACCATTATGTGAAACTTGAAGATATGGGACATATGGCCACTAAAGTGGAGAGGCAACTCAAGAATCAAAGCAACTACAACATATTCAATTGGGCTTCTACATCCACATGGAAACTGACTTGGACGAAGGAAGAAGTCAAAGAAAGCTGAAGCTATGAAAAAAGCCAAAGGATTCAAAGTAGTTCACTATAAAACTTCTAATAAGGCCGAGAATACCTAATTCAAGGACAAGGGACATCAAATTCTTTCGGTGGTTAGGGTTAGGACACATAGCTTCTCAATGTCCTAACAAAAGAGCCTTGATCTTGAAGGATGATGGTGGAGTGGAGACTGAGAATAAGGAAGAGGAAGATATGCCGCCACTTGAGGATTCAAGTAATATTGAGATGCCGGTAAGTGAAGAAATGTTAGTGGCACGAAGAGCCTTGAGTGCACATGCCAAAGTAGATGAGGCACAACGTGATAATATTTTTCACGCTGGATGCCATGTAAATAACAAATGATGTAGTATGATTATTGATGGGGGTAGTTGTACAAATGTTGCTAGTGTTGAGTTAGTTGAAAAGCTTGACTTTTCTACTTTAGCACATCCTAGACCTTACAAATTGCAATGGATAAATGATTATGGAGAGATTAAGGTGACTAAACAATTTTTAGTGTCTTTCTCTATTGGGCGTTATAAGGATGAGGTCTTATGTGATGTCGTACCTATGCATGCGGGTCATCTTTTTTTAGGGCATCCTTAGCAATATGATAGGAGAGTAGTTCATGATGGATACACTAACTGGAATTTTTTTATAATGAATGGAAGGCCTATTACTCTTGTTCCTTTGACACCTAAAGAGGTGTGTGATGATCAAATGCGCATGAAAGAGTGAAAAAAGAAAATAATCAAGAGTGAAAAAAGTGAGAAGGCCGAAAGTTTAAAAACAAAAAAAAAGAGTGAGTGAAAAAGGCAGGTTCGATAAGAGTGAAAAGAAAGAGGGTATGCACATGAGTGAAAATTAAGAGAGAAAAGTGAGCTTTTATACGAGGGAGAGTGAGATCAAGAGAGCTTTTTATTCCAATCAGCCTATGATTGTACTTTTGTACACGGAGGCCTTTCTAAGCACTAACAATCTTGATTCTTCCCTACCTAGTCCTATTCTGTCGTCGCTATAGGAATTTGGTGATGTGATTCTTGAAGATATGCCTAATGGCTTACCACTTATTAGGGGAATTGAGCACCAAATTGACTTTGTACCTAAAGCTTCAATTCCACATAGACCAGCCTATAGGAGCAATCCCGAGGAGAAAAAGGAACTTGAAAAGCAAGTTTAGGAGTTAATGACCAAGGGGCACGTGAAGGGGAGCATGAGTCCATGTACGGTTCCTGTGTTACTAGTACCTAAGAAGGATGGATCTTGGTGAATGTGTGTTAATTGCCATGTTATCAACAATATTACTGTAAAGTATAGACATCCCATTCCTAAACTAGATGACATGTTAGATGAATTGTATAAATCTTGTATGTTTTCTAAGATAGATTTAAAGAGTGGATATCATCAAATCTCCATGAGGGAAGGGGACGAATGGAAAACCATAATCAAAACAAAATATGGGTTATATGAGTGGTTAGTTATGCCTTTTGGATTAACTAATGGATTGGTTGTCTAGAAATCATGTTATAGTTGATTGTTTAACGAAGGAAGAAAAATGGATATAGATGGAGAAATAAAAACTATGTGTACGGGTGACAAGAAAGTTATGCCTACATGTTTGATTTCTACTATTACTGCTTTCCATTTAACGGGATCTGGGTGTGATGCTTAACTTGTGAATATGGTTGACACTACAATTGTTATTCTAGGAGTTTAGAGTTACCGATAGTTAGAGAATCTCTAGATGTATTTCCAGAGGAATTACCGGGGTTACCATCTCAGCGAGAGGTAGATTCTGAAATTGAAACTATTCCAAGAGTTGCTCCTATTTTCATAGCACCTTATAGAATGGCACCAATAGAGTTGCAAGAATTGAAGAAGCAACTTGAGGATTTGTTGGAGAAGGGTTACATTTAACGTAGCATATCACCGTGGGGAGCTCCAGTGTTGTTTGTGAAGAAAAAAGATGTAAGTATACGACTCTGCATTGATTACAGAAAGTTGAACCAAGTTACTATCAAGAACAAATACCCTTTACCTTGCATTGAAGATTTGTTTGATCAACTCAGAGTGGGAGCTGTAATTTCCAAAATTAACTTGAGATCTATATATTGGCAATTAAGGGTTGTAGAGACTTCTATACCTAAAATAGCATTTTTGACATGATATGGTCATTATGAATTTATTGTTATGCCATTTGGATTGACTAATGCTCATGCAACATTTATGTCTTTGATGAATAATATTTTCGAACCATATCTTGATCAATTTGTGATTGTGTTTACTGATGATATTCTGATATACTCCAATAGTTTGGAAGAGCATGAATATTATTTGAGAACAACATTAGAAATTCTGAGAGAAAAATGGCTATAAGGTAAGTTTAGTATATATGAATTTGGAATGATATTTGCATGTTGCTGATTTTTGACTTGTGTAAAACAGTCTTAGTATTTTGACTATAACTTGAGCTATACAATTCCACATTTAGTGAATTTAGTGTCTATCGAAACTTTAAGATGTTATCTATAAAATTTCATGAGAAAATTCATCCATTTGATTGGTTGTTTAAGATACAACTTTTTACTACTCTACTGAAATGGGAATTGGAGCAACTGTATTAAAATTATCATAACTTTCTTTATATAAATGATTTTGAGGTGATTCTTGTTGATACAACTTGTAGATGATGTAAGTATGATTCTGAAGAAGATGAGATTTTTATTATTTGTATATAATCTTGGTAATTTTAAATTTAGTACCTATAAGCTGCCTATAAAAATAAACACGCTGTCATATTATCATTCATCTCATGCATCATACTAAATCAAGTATAGATGATCATTTGGTGAATTGGGATACTTTTAGGGAGATTGATGACTGATATATATATATATACATATTTGCCTTGTTATTGAATTGTACTTTGTATTGAATATATGAATAGGTGTGTCCAAGGGCAAGGAAGTAGTGAGAAGAGAGGAATAGGACTACCTTGTTGTCCTATAAATTTTTATAAGTATTTAATAGACTAGACTTTATGTATATTGAGTAGGAATTGCTATGTTTGATTATTTAATATGTTCTTGGTTGATTGAGTTGGTATTGAATAAATTGATACTTGTGAATTATGAATTGGATGAGATATTACTTGAGTTGAGACTTTGTGAATTGAATGTGATGTGTTGTGAAGTTAATTAATTGGCTCATGTACAAACCTATTGGGATTAGGATTCCTAGTTGGAGTAGGACTCCTAGCTAGAGTAGGATTCCTAATCGGAGTAGGACTCCTAGCTGAATCAGGAATCCCATCTTCACTTGAACTCCTAATATCATTAAGGCTCCTTGTTGGATTAGGATTCCTAGTTGAATTAGAATTCCTTGTTCAAGTAGGATTCGTTATGCTACATGGGTTCTCATCACCTAACAATCTATAATAACACAAAAAGGAACAAAGAAATCTAACAAATAATAGTCTCTTGTGTGTAGATTTGACTCATTGATAGGAAATCATCATCTTAGCAACCATACACCCCAATAACTAATGAGTTATAATACATATGGAATGCAAGAAAATACCCTCCAATCAAGACAATCCTAAAACCCAAGGATCTCCTCAAATGAAGTTAGAGAAAACTAGTTCCAATAATGAAACTAGCACTTGAATTCAACTTCAAACGCCACAAACCAAGTATGATTTGATAAGTCAAGAATCAAACACAAGATTTTGATTAGAGAAAGCCACAAACTAAAAAGATAGTTTGATAAGTTCAAAGTTCTTGCAAGAACTTAAGCAAAAACACTTACAAAAAGTAAATAAAAGTATCTGATTCGTCAATTGATTATAACAAATGAATTTGGCTTTGATATTTATAGTCGAAATAAGATAAAGAACCCTAAATGGATGTCTTTTGAGCTCTCCCATGTTTTCCCCTTGAATCCCCATTAAAATTTATTAAAAGTGGTTATTTTTACATTGATTGCACTCATTTTGTAACTCCCAAATGACAACTAATCATATGCATCTATTTTGTAACTCCAAATTATAAATAATCATGTGCATCTATTGTGTAACTCCAAATGACAACTAATCACACTCTAACTTAAGAAAACCTAATAAAAATGAACATAAGAATTGTATTGAACCTTTGAGTTCAGCCCAAACTTATTGTACTAAATTGATAAATTTGGTCCCTTTTTGCAATCCTAAGCCTTAAGCTGAGCCTTGTTGTGTTTGAACACTCCAAATGTCTTTAATTAAGCCCAACAAAACTTCTTACATCCTTTTGGACTTAGATCTTGTCATTGGACCTCTTTGAAAGCTTAAAGGATCATTTCTAGTTCTTATCTTTGTTGCATCATTCTCTGTCTCCTTATAACGATTCTTCCTCGAATTAGCCTCATTATCAACTTCATCAACTACATCAAATAAAGAAAGATCAGCAACATTAAAAGAAGCACTTACATTGCCATACTGACTTGGCAAATCTAGCTTGTAGGCATTGTCATTAATTCTTTCAAGGACTTAGAATGGCCCATCCCCTATTGGCATTAACTTAGACTTCCTTTGGCTTGGAAATCTTTCCTTCCTCAAATGCACCCAAACCTAGTCACCCAGCTTAAATACAACTTCCTTTCTCCCCTTATTATGTTGTTTTTCACATTATTGATTCTTTTCTCTATTTGAGCACGCACTTGCCTTAAAAATTAGCCTTATCAATGCGTAATGGCAATAAATCCATAAGAGTTAATGGATTGAACCCATATATAATTTAAAAAGGCGAACAATTTATTGTAGTATGAATACTCCTATTGTATGCAAACTCAACATGCATAAAACATTCTTACCAATTCTTCAATTTTTTTTGAATTATTGCCCTTAATAGTTGTGAGAGAGTCCTATTAACCACCTCTGTTTGTCCATCCATTTGTGGATACCAAGTTGTTGAGAATAAAAGCTTTTTTCCTAACTTGCTCCAAAGTGTCTTCCAAAAGTGGCTAAGGAACTTGACATCTCTATCACTAACTTGGAACTCCATGCAATCTCACAACTTCTTTACAGAATAGACCGCAATATGAGTTGCATCATCTGTCTCGTGGCATAGAATGAAATGTGCCATTTTGCTAAACCTATCAATAACAGTAAAAATAGAATCTTCTCCTCCCCTTGAGCTAGGTAATCCTAAAATAAATTCCATAGAAATTCTACCCAAGGTTCATTAGGTATATGGGAAGTGGAGTATACAACCCATGAGGCATCACTATTAATTTAGCTTATTTACAAGTGATGCATCTCTCACATATTTTTTCAACATCTCTTTCCATTTGTTATCAAAAGAAATGATTACTTAAAACACCTAAAGTCTTTCTCACACTAAAATGCCACATCAAACCCCCACCATATGCCTCCCTCCTAAGCAACTCCCTTAAAGAAGATTAAGGCACGCATAACTTGTTTGCTTTAAAAAGAAAATTATCATGTCTATAGAACTTGTCAAAACCCCCTCTTTCAAATGTCCCATATACATTAGCAAAATCATGGTCTAAATTATATAATTCCTCAATGAACTCAAAATCCAATAATTTTGCATCAAGTGTAGAAATTAAAGTATACCTTCTAGATAGAGCATTGGCAATGACATTCTCTTTACCTTGTTTGTACTTGATGATGTATGGAAAGGATTCAGTAAATTTCATCCATTTAGCATCCTACGGCATAGCTTCCCTTGTCCTTTGAGATATTTCAAAGACTTATGGTCGGTGTGTATAATGAGTTCCTTATACTAAAGATAGTACTGCCATGTCTCTAAAACTCTTATGAAAGCATAAAACTCTTTGTCAGAAGTTAGGTAGTTTACACTTGCTCCACTTAGCTTCTCACCAAAGAACGCAATTGGTCTTCCTTCTTGTATCAAGACTCCACTAATATCTATTCCACTTGCATCACACTGAACCTTAAAGGTTTTAGTAAAGTCAGGCAAAGCAAGTAAATGTGCTAAACTAAGTTTATCTTTTAGCAAGTTAAAAGCATCATCTTGTTCTTTTCCCCACTTAAAACCCACATTCTTTTTAATGCGTTCAGTTAAAGGTGCAACAATTATAAAGAAATCCTTAATGAATCTCCTATAAAAGCTAGCAAGACTGTAAAAACTCCTAATATTATGAACACTAGTAAGTTTCGACCACTCTCTAATTACTTCTACTTTTTCTTCATCAACATGAATTGCTACACATAACATGTCAAAAACAAGCTTTAAGTGTATTATATGCTCATCTAAAGATTTGCTATACATAAGAACATCATCAAAATAAACCACTACAAACTTTCCAATGAAAGTGCGCAGAACATGATTCATTAATCACATAAAAGTACTTGGAGCATTAGTTAAACCAAACGGCATGACTAACCACTCATATAATTTGTTTTTTGTTTTGAAAGTAGTTTCCATTCATCACTCTCACGCATTCTTATTTGATGACATCTAGATTTTAAATCCACTTTAGAAAACACATAAGCACCGTGCAATTCATCAAACATGTCATCTAGCCTAGGTATAGGATGGTGATACTTTATTGTTATTTTCTTGACGACACAACGGTCAACACACATCCTCCATTAACCATCTTTAGTAGGCGCTAAAATTATAGGAAGCACACATGGAGTCATGCTTTCTCTTACGTACCCCTTCTCTTCTAGGCTCGTTTGAATCCTTGTAAAAGTGGTTCTACCATTAAATGTTAAAAGTTGTTTAGAATGAAATAGACAAGACACTTAAATTTGCTAAGCCTAAATTCTAAACAACCATTAAAACTCATTAAAAGTGGTTATTTTTACATTGATTGTCCTCAGTTTATAACTTTCGAATGACAACTAATCATGTGCATCTATTTTGTAACTCCAAATTATAAATAATTATGTGCACCCATTATATAACTCTAAATGACAACTAATCATATCTTAATTTAAGAAAACCTAATAAAAATGAAAATAAAAATGCTTCAAATGAATTGTATTGGACCTTTGAGTTCAACCCAAACTTATTGCACTAAATTGATGATTTTGGTCCCTTTTTGCAATCCTAAACCTTGGGCTAAGCTTTGTTCTGGTTGAGCACTCCAAATGTCTTTAATTAAGCCCAACAAAGCTTCTTGCATCCTTTTGGACTTGGATTTTATCATTGGACCTCCTTGAAAGCTTAAAGGACTATTTGTAGTTCTTGTCTTTGTTGCACCACTCACGCTCGTGTTTTACTTAAATAGGCTTTTACCCTCTAGTGAACTCGCCACTCGCCATTTACCACTCAATCTCTACTCTTTGGTTCTTATAAAGGCCAAAACGATCAATTATCAAACAACCAAAATTATAACTATTCAATAACCAACAAATTAGATTTAAAATACACACACGAAAACCAAAATAAGAAGGCTAAACTAGACTTAATGAACAAGATTAAGACTATACGCAATGAATGACACAAGAACAAAGGTAATAATAGACTAACTAAGCTTCACAAAATGAAGAAAATAAAAGGCAAAATTTTTTTTATTTTTTATTTTTTTTAGAACCAGTCGTAGAATCGGTCGTAGAGCCGGTTGACAACAACTTTTTTTTCTTTTTTTGTTTGACTTTTTTCTTGGTTCTTTTTCCTTTTCTTCTTCTTTTTTTCGAAGGCACTTGACCAAAGAATTTGGAACAAGTAAAGATATGATTAGAACAATTAATCATAAACAATCATAAAATAAATTTAAATAAGATCACAAGAATGAAACTGACCTATTTTTAATTTTAAAAAAATTTGGATAAAGAAGAATGACAAAAGAAGATAACAAAAAGAATATGCAAAAATTAAAGATATGTAACCTAATTTAGAAGCCAAATCTCTAATACCAAATGATATGAACCTAACCTATATCAAAGGGTTAAACCTGTATGCAAGTTTGATTTCATTACCCAAGATCTATCTAGAACCAGATCAATGGAAACCTTAGACCCTTCAAGTATATTAAACTATCAAATCTAAGGTATTAAAGGTAGAAGACGCCACAATTTATTATGGATTCTAAATTGATATGTCAGATTTGAATACTATAAACAATGAATTGCTTGATAAGTTCGAATTAGCTCTAAACAAGAACTAAGAATAGAGTATAATCTCACAAAATATATTAATCATCAATCAACCAACTTGAAAATTCGTACTAGGCTTTTATAGCCTTAAGCAGACCCTAATTCTAAGCTATTGAGGAATTACAACTCAAATAGGATAGAGATAAACATCCAACTAAAATAGATAGCTAAAAACAAAGTCCCAATACTCCTAAAATACTGTTTAGCCGCCCATTAGGAGTAAGAAACCCTAGTTTCTTAAAGCCACATGCATGGGTCATCTTTGATGGAGCTAATTAGCCTCAAACTCTCTTATGTGCTCCTTTATGCTTGTTAAGCCCATATTAGATTTATTCAAGCCTAATAAACTGAATTAGATTAATGAGCCTTGAATTTGAATCCAACTCTTCAAGCGTTAATGTGTCCTTAGCTCAAACATCTTGAATAAGCCAATTAAGAGCTTCTTTTATTTTCTTAGCCTTGGACCTTGTAATTGGGTCTCCATGGATGTGAAGTGGAACTTGAATCTTAGTTGAAGTAGGATTCCTTATTAGAGTAGGAATCCTAGTGCCAATAGGATTCGCATCATTTCATTATTTATTGATTCATATTTAGCTTCTCGTTTCTTCTTCTTATAGAATGAGGTCTTTCGCATTATAAAAACCGCGTGCAGTCGAATACTTGAGGCTAGAGAACCTATTATTTCAATTCTCTACCTTGTGGGAAATCAAGTTATAGGTTCTTTCAAGAACTTTGTGGACTTATCAACACTTGCGCTTGCAAGCATAAACTTATCGATCGCGTCCTTCCTTTCTCTTATGTTCTTTGTCTATCCTTGTGTTTAAATCAATTTGATTTGATCCTTACGCTTAGCCATATGGAAGAGAACAAAGAACTTGTGATTTTTTTCCTGATCGGATCTAAAATCCTACTTATGTTCTTATTTTATTTATTTCTTTTGTGTCTCTCTTTCTAATCTTTGTCTAGTATGATGGTTTGGTTTTATTTGGGTAGAATAAACACGACTCTTGAGTGAAAGTGTGTGGAAGTAGCAATTATAAGCACCGATCCCATGCTTTGACAAATGTAAGGAAGAGAATTAGTTGATCATGTATTGATATCATTCTCTAAATGATCACCAACGGATCTTTTGGAAGAAAGAGGGAACGAAAAGAATCTAGGCACGACCATATATTCCGATTCAACATTTGCACCATTGGGATCTCCATCATTCCTTGTTCTTCTAGGAAACGAGGACTCTTGATGATGCAGGGATCGGCATAAGAAAACATGGGACTGCAAATTGATAAGCTTGACAAATGGCATTAGGCCTTAGCTTGATGATTAAGCAGGACGAGATGTAAATCCAAGCGCATAAGAGAGAACTTATGTTGTTTTTTTATTAATCCAAGCATAGTAATAGCAAAATTCGAGCGATTTGATGTTTGAAATGCATATAATGAAGTAATTTGTGCCAAAGTATTTTTAGGTAGGCCTATACAAATTTACCCTTGTTTTTGTTAAGCTGGCTCATAAAATTTGGGACTACGAGAGTTGTTTCCCAGTCAACTCCTCTATCGTTCTTGATTTGACTTTAGTTTCTTTATCTTTCTTTATTTATTTATTCATATTTAGCTTCTAGTTTCTTCTTCTTATGGAATAAGGGCTTCTGCACTATAAAAATTACATGCAATTGAATACTTGAGGCTAATGAGCGTATTATTTCAGTTTTCTATCTTGTGGGAAATCAAGTTATCGATTCTTCCAAGAACTTTGCTGATGTGAATCCTACAAGCACAAGGAGTCCTACTTCGACTAGGAATCCTACTCTAACTAGGAATCCTACTTCCACTAGGAATCCTAGTCCCACGAGGAGTCCTACTCCGACTAGGAATCCTACTCTCACTAGGAATCCTACTTCCAATAGGAATCCTAGTCCCACGAGGAGTCCTACTCCGACTAGGAATCCTACTTTAACTAGGAATCCTAGTTAATCCAACTAGGATTATACACGAGCCACTCAAATATGATGGACTAATGACTAGAGCTTGCATGAAGAAGTTCAAGGATGTTTTAGAAGTGTTCGTGAAGCAAGAGTTGAAGCTTGGGTTAGAGATCCAAAGTCCAGGTGAGATTGGGCTTAATCAAGACAATGGGCCTCACGATATTCCTATCAACTTAATTCAATATAGGGAGGCATGAACAAGTCAAAATATGATGAAAATAAACAAGTCAAGCTAATTAGAGTTCAATACTCAAGAATGGCGTCTTACTATATGTAACTTAAGCCCAAATGTCATGTCTATTATATAGGCTTGGTTTGGACGAATTTTAGGAGTTTTTCTTCATTTAAAGAAGTCTTTTAATAATCAAGAATCTTTTTTTAAGTTATCATTATAGTTTAGGAGTTCTACTCCTAGTCTTATTGTTATTTGCTTCCTTATCATTATATAATTAGATTTTTCTAAGGCATATATAAGCTAATATGAATTTCTATGTAAAGGTTGTTGAATATTGATTATTTTGGAGTTGATTCTCTTCTTTTGTTCTTTATGAACTTTGTGAATTTATCAAGTGTAGGCTTGGTATTTTACAAACTTAGGTTAATCTAAACTTTTATTTATGTTAAACAACCTTTAATTCTTTATAATTAAGGTTCTTAAGTACAAGTTATTTAAGGGTCTTGTTCGGAGTTAGAGTTTTTTGGCTTGATGAGGTGAACGATCCTTAGTGAAGACATCAACATTGAATATTGGTTTGGCATAAGTTAGCCACGTTTGTATCATTTGCGGATTTCTGAAGACCTGCACTAGCGATCCTAGACTTATCGATCATGTCCTTTCTTTCTCTTGTGTTCTTTATCTACCCTTGTGTTTCAAATCAATTCATATTTGAGGGTGACAAGTAGTAGAAAATAACAATTTAGTACTTAACTTAGTCTATAACGTCTTCCAAAAATAGGACAAATATTTTGCATCCTTATCACTAACAATACTCTTAGGCATGCCATGCAAACATACTACTTTTCTAAGGAATAAATCAATAATATATGTGATGCATCATTAGCTTTATAACATGCAATAAAGTGTGCCATTTTACTAAATCTATCAACCACCATATAAATACTATCATTTCCACGCCTACACCTTGGCAATCCTAAGATAAAATCCATAGAAACATCAATCTAAGTTTGTAAAGCACCAAGCCTTCACTTGATAAATTCACCAAGTTCAGAAAGAAAAAAGAAGAGAATTAACTCCAAAATAATCAATATCCAACAACTCCCTTTACATAGAAATTTATACTAGCTTATATAGGCCTTAAAGAAACCTAATTCTATAATAATAAGGAACCAAATAACAATAAGACTAGGAATAGAACTCCTAAACTAAAAGGATAACCTAAACAAGACTCCTAAGAATTAAAGGACTTCTTTAAATGAACAAATACTTCTAAAATATGTCCAACCCTAGTCCATATAATAAACATAACAATTGGGCTTAAGTAACATGTGATATGCGACCCAGTCTTTAGTATTGGACTCCAAGTAGCTCCACTTGATTATCTTGGGCTTATCTTGTCTTAATCATGCCTCCATATGTTGGATGGAGTTGGTAAGAGTATCTTGAGGCCCATTGTCTTGATTAAGTCCAATCTCACTTGAACTTTGAATCGAACTAGGACTCCCACTAGGATTAGGATTCCTAGTGGAAATAGATTCCTTTCATCGATTGAACTCCTAATATCATCATAATTTTTTATTGGATTAGGATTCCTATTGGAATTAAGACTCCTTGTTGAAGTAGGATTCCTTGGGCAAGTAGGATTTGTATCATTAGGTTTTCTTGTTGGACTAGAAATTTTTCGTGCTACATGGATTCTCATCAATAAGTCCATAAACTGATTGAAACAATACATAACTTGATTTCTTGCAAGGTAGAAAACTGAAATAATATGCTCATTAGCCTCAAGTATTCAGTTGCTTGTGGTTTTTATAGTGCGAAAGCCTTCATTCTATAAGAAGAAGAGATTAGAAGCTAAATATGAATAAATGAATAAATAAATATTAATAAACTGTAGTCAAATCAAGAACTAGAGAGGAGTTGACTGTGCAACTACTCTCATACTCCCAAATTTTATGAGCCAACTTAATAAAAATAAGGGTAAATTTGGGTGGGCCTACCTAAAAAACTCCGACCTAAATTACTTCATTATATGTATTTCAAACATCAAAGCGGTCGAATTTCAGCTTGTATTATGCTTGGATTAATCGAAAACAATATAATTTCTCCTTTACGCGTGTGGATTTATGTCTCTCTTGCTTGATCATCAAGTTAAGCCTCAATGCAACCGGTCAAGCTTGTTAATCGTGTTCCCATGATTCCTTACACCCAACCTTGCATCATCAGCAGTCCTCGTCCCTAGAGGAAAAAGGAAGGATTGAGATCCTAATAGTGCAAATCCTGAGTCATAATAGTTGGGCATGCCTTGATTCTCAGCGTTCTTTCTTTCCTTTAAAAGATTTCTTTGCGATCATTTGGAGAATGATATCAATACATGATTAACTAATTTTCTTTCTTCGCATTCACTGAAGCATTGGATCGGTGCCTATGATTGTCGCTTCCACACGCTTTTACACAACACTCATGTTTATGCTCCCCATATAAAGCCAAACCAACATAATAGATAGAGATTAGAAAGAGAGATAAAAAAAATAAACAAAATGAGAATATAAGTAGGATTTCAGATTCAATAAGGAAAGAAATCACAAGTTCTTTATTCTCTTCCGTACGGCTAAGCCTAAGGATCAAATCGAATTGATTTAAACACAAGTGTAGACAAAGAACACAAGAGAAAGGAAGGACGTGACGGATAAGTGTATGCTCAAAGCCCGAGTGTTAATAAGTCCATAAATTTCTTGAAAGATCATATAACTTGATTTCCTACAAGATAGAAAACTGAAATAATATACTCATTAGCCTCAAGTATTCGGTTGTGCGTAGTTTCTAAGAAGAATAGAACTCTTACTTAACTAATCTGACCTAATCTAAGTTTTCTTACAAGCTTAGGAAACTCTAACATCTAATCAAATAGGATACTAAGAGCTAAGGAAAGCCTCATAAACTTGGACTTTAAGAACATTAAACAAAGCCCATTGTTTATGAATTTCATTTGGGCGGAATCCTATCGGACATTGTTAGCCCACTCTTGCATGTGACCATTTAAGGACTCTTGAAGCTTCTTCGCCCTTAACCTTGTTATTGGATTTTGTGGCAAACTTAATAGATCCTTCCTTGATTCTTTCTTATTGCCCTCGTCATAAAGCCCATTCAAACTAATATCTTTAAGCCTTGCCCGATCCATATCAGATTGTCAATTGCTCTCCTATGATTCCTTAACGAAAACAAGGGAAAATTCGCGTAGTTGCACTTAATAACACTCCGGCCCAATATACTTCATTATATGCCTCGCAAAAATCAAAAAATGCTCATTCATGCTTGGATTAATTGAAAGTAACATGATTTATCTATTATTGAAACCAAAATAGCACAATGAATCTTATTCCAACAAGGAGTCTTGATGATGCAAATCCTACTAGCTCAAGGAATCCTAATCCTATAAGGAGTCCTGAATCAACTAGGAATCCTAATCCAACAAAGAGTCTTGATGATATTAGGTGCTCAAGCAATGAAAGGAATCTTAATTCAACTAGGAATCCTAGTTCGATTCAAATTTTAAGTTAATGAGGTTATCTAAGAAATTTAGGCTAAGGACATATAACTGGATTTAAGTTCAAGATTCATTAAACTAATTTAGTTTATTGGTCTTGAATGAATCTAATTAGGCTTAAGAAGACCAAAGAAGCGGAATTGGAGCATATGAACACTTTAGGCCAAACTTGGCTTATGTTATGAGGTCCATCTACATGTCTTATGTAAATTAGGATGTTATGGATTATATTGGGTGGTCACACATGTATTTTAACCTAATTGGGAATTTGATTTAGTTATCTTTTTTAGTTATGAAGGTTATCTTTATCCTAAATGGGCTATAAATTGTAACGATCCGGAACCATATCACATGAGATATTGTTCGCTTTGGCCCTCAATAGCCTCACGGTTTTATCTCTTTGGCTGGTTTGAAAACTTCCAAAAGGTCCCCTATCTTGGAATTTCTTTGAACTAAACGCGTTTAACTTTGGAGTTCCTACAACTCTACAGCCAAACAACCAAGGATGAAATATTGTCCACTTTAGCCCCCCACTAGCCTTACGATTTTATCCATTTGGCTGGTTCGAGAACTTCCCAAGAGGTCCCCTATCTTGGAATTTCTCTACCAAGGCGTTTAACTTTGGAGTTCCTACAACTCCACAGCCAAACAACCAAAAAGCACCTCATGTGATTAGTTCCAACTCTTTATATATATGTATCAACCATTCCCCGCCCCATTTCGATATGCAATTCGATTCATTCATGTACACCTGTAGCTTAAAGTGTTGCCACCCTCGAAGCCTGCCATAAGCCGCTCCTTGTCCTTGCATCCTATTTTTGCCCCGGCGTTCACTTCTCGCCCTCGTCAAACCGCTTCTCTAGGCCAAGCTGTCACATGCCCACCAGCTTTCGCCTTGTTCATCCTCGAACCATACAACTATTAGAGGGGTCCTGCTCTGATACAATTTGTAATGACCCAGAACCAGATCACATGAGATATTGTCCGCTTTGGCCCCCCACTGGCCTCACGGTTTTGTCCCTTTGGCGGGTTCAAGAACTTTTTACAGGAGGTCCCCCATCCTGGAATTTCTCTGAACCAAGCATGTTTAAGTTTGAAGTTCCTACAATTCCATAACAAATAATCAAATGAGGTGCCTTTTGGTTGTTTGGCCATGGAGTTGTAGGAACTCCAGAGAAATTCCAAGATAGGGGACCTCCTGGGAAGTTTTTGAACCCACCAAAGGGACAAAACCGTGAGGCCAATAAGGGCCAAAGTGGACAATATCTCATCTGATCTGGTTCCGGGTTGTTACATAAATTCTTATTAGTTAAGATTTAGGGTTTTCTAAGGCCTTTATAAGGCTAGTACGAATTTTGATGTGTAAAATTAAGTTGAATTTGAATGATAATTGGTCATTAAACCTAAAAGCTATTTTGCATTTTTGTCTTTCTGTTCTTGTGTAGAATGCATGCTTAAGAAACATTAAGTAGATTGATCATCTTGTTATAGAGTGTATGTGTGTGGATTCGTGTCTCGTCCTGCTTAATCATGAAGCTAAGCCCCAATGCCACTGGTCAAGCTTGTTAATTGTGTTCCGATGATTCCTTATGTTAATCCTTATATCATCAAGAGTCATCGGGCTTAGAATAATAAGAAATAATAGAGATCTTAATGGTGCAAGTCTTGAATCAAAATATTTGGGTGTGCCTCAATTAATCCAAGCACAAATGAGCCTGTTTTAATGTTTGGGTGGCATATAATGAAGTATATTAGGTCGAAGTGATATTCGGTATTGCCCATACGAATTTCCCCTTATTTTTATTATGAAATCATAGAAAAGCAATTGACAATCTCGAGCGGTGGCATTAGGACGTGACTTGATGATCAAGCACTAAGAGACGCCTCAATGCCTTTGGTCAAGCTTGTGAAAGCCCTCATTCTATAAGAAGAACAAACTAGATGCTAAATATGACAAAAAATAAAGAAAGATGAATAAACTAAAGTTATATCAAGGACCAGCTTAACAAAAATAAGGGGAAATCTGCATAGGCCTACCTAGTAACACTTTGACCTAAGCTACTTCATTATAAGTGTCCTAAACATCAAAAGGCTCGCATTCCCACTTCTATTCGCTTGGATTTATTGAATACATCATGATTCTCCCTTACGAGAATGGATTCATATCTCATCCTGTTTGATCATCAACCTAATCCCTAATGCCACTAGTCAAGCTTTTCAATTGCATTTCCATGATTCTTATGCCAATCCTTGTGTCATCAAAAGTCATCGTGTCTAGAGGAACAAGATTTATTTATGAATCGAAATATTTAGGCGTGTCTCGATTCTTGGCGTCCCTCTTTCCTCCAAAAGATTTATTTATGATCAATCGAAAAATGATATTAATACTCGATCAACTAATTTTCTTTCTTCGTATCTTTTTCAAACATTGGATCAATCCCTATGATTGTCTCTTCCATATGCTTTAACTCAACACTATTGTTTATGCTTGCCAAGTAAAACTAAACCATCATAGAAGACATATATTAGAAAGAGAGGAAGTAAAGAAAAGAATAAATGAGAACATAGGTAGGATTTTAGATCTGATAAGGAAAGCGATTGCAAGTTCTTTTTCTCTTCCATGGATAAGCATAAGGATCAAATCGAATTGATTTAAACACAAGGGTGGGTAAAGAACACAAAAGAAAGGAAGGACGTGAGCAATAAGTCTATGTTCACTAGTGCGAGTCTTCACAAGTCAGCAAAGTTCATGAAAGAACCTGTAACTTAATTTTATGCAAGCTAGGAAACTGAATATTATGCTCACTAGCCTAAAATATTCGGTTACATGTGCTTTTGATAATGCAAAACTCCTCATTCCATAAGAAGAAAAAACTAGAAGTTAAATATGATTAAATAAATAAAGAAAGATGAATAAACTAAAGTCAAATCAAGAACTAGAGAGGAGTTGTCTGGTCAACAACTCTCGTAATTCTAAATTTTCTAAGCTAGCTTAATGAAAACAATGGGTAATTCACATGGGGCTACCAAGTAACATTCTGACCTAAATTACTTCATTATATGCGTTCCAAACATTAAAATGCTCACGTTCCCGCTTGTATTATGATTAGATTTATTGAAAACAGATTATATCTCTTCTTGCTTAATCATCAAGCTAAGGCCTAATGGCACCAGTCAAGCTTGTTAATTGTGTTCCCATGATTCCTTATGCCAATTCTTGTGTCATCAGGAGCCCTCGTGCCTAGAAGAATAAGGAATGATGGAGATCCCAATAGTGCAAATCCTGAATCAGAATATTTTGGCGTGCCTTGATTCTCGGCGTTCCTCTTTCCGCCAAAAGATTCATCTACGATCATTAGAAGAATGATATCAATACTTAATCAACTAATTTTCTTTCTTTGCATTTTTTCAAGCATTGGATCAATGCCAATAATTGTCGCTTCCACGTGCTTTAATTTAACACTTCTGTTTATGCTCGCCAAATAAATCCAAACCATCATACAAGACATAAATTACAATGAGACGAACAAAAGAAAAGAACAAATGAGAATATAGGTAGGACTTCAGATCTGATAAAGAAACAGATAGCAAGTTCTTTATTCTCTTCCATGGCTAAGTATAAAGATCAAATCGAATTAATTTAGATACAAGGATAGACAAAGAACACAAAAGAAAGGAAGGACGTAGTGCAGGTCTTCATAAGTTCGTAAATTTCTTGAAAGAACCCATAACTTAATTCTCTATAAGATAGAAAACTAAAATAACATGCTCACTAGCCTTAAATATTCAGTGGCATGCGGTTTTAGAAGTGCGAAAGCCCTCATTTCATAAAAGAAGAAACTAGAAGCTAAATATGATTAAATAAATAAGGAAAGATAAATAGACTAAACAAAAGCCCTCTCGTAGTCCCAAATTTTATGAGCCAGCTAAACGAAAACAAAGGAGAATTTGCATGGGGCTACCAAGTAACACTCTGACCGAAATTACTTCATTATATGCATCCCAAACATCAAAATGCTCACGTTCCCACTTTGTATTATGCTAGGACTTATAGAAAACAACATGATCTCTCCCTTACGCGCATGGATTTTTGTCTTGTCCTGCTTAATCATCAAGCTAACCCCTAATGCCACCGGTCAAGCTTAGTAATTGCATTCCCATGATTCCTTATGTCAATCCTTGTGTCATCAGGAGTTATTGTGCCTAGAAAAATAATGAATGATGGAGATCTTAATGGTGCAAATCTTGACTAAGAATATTTGGGTGTTCCTCGACTCTTGGCAATCCTTCTTGCCTCCATAACATTCGTCCGTGATTATTCAAAAAATGATATAAATACTTGATCAATTAATTTTCTTTCTTGGCATTTTTCCCAAGCATTTTATTGGTGCCTATTATTGTCGCTTCCACGTGCTTTAACTCAACACTCTTGTTTACGCTCGCCAAATAAAACCAAACCTTCAAACAAGACATAGATCAGAAAGAGACGAATAAAAGAAACAAAATGAGAATAGAGGTGGGATTTCGGATTCGGTAAGGAATGAAATTGTAAGTTCTTTATGCTCTTCCATGGCTAAGCATAAGGATTAAATCAAATTGATTTAAAAATAAGGGTAGCCAAAGAGCATAAAAGAATGGAAGGACATGAGCAATAAGTCTAGGTTCGCTAGTCCGAGTCTTCATAAGTTCACAAAGTTCTTGAAAGAACCTGTAACTTAATTCCCTGCAATGTAGAAAACTGAAATAATTCAGTTGCATGTGATTTTTATAGTGTGAAATCCCTCATTCCATAAGAAGAAGAAAGTACAAGCTAAATATGAGTAAATAACTAAAGAAAGATGAATAAACTAAATTCAAATTAAGAACCAAAGAGGAGTTGACAGGTCAACAACTCTGATAGTCCCAATTTCTATGAGCTAGTTTAATGAAAACTAGGGAAAATTCGCGTTGGGCAATATAATAATGTTTCGACCCAAAATACTTCATTATATGCGTCCAAAACATCAAAACGCTCACATTCCTGCTTGTATTATCCTTGGATTTATTGAAAACAACATGATTTCTCCCTTACGCACATGGATTGACATCTCGTCTTGGTTGATCAATAAGCTAATCCCCAATCCCACTAATCAAATTTTTTTAATTGCATTCCCATGATTTCTCCCTTACACGGATGGATTTACGTCTCGTCATGCTTGATCATTAAGCTAATCTCCAATCCCACTAGTCAAGCTGTTTAACTGCATTCCCATGATTCTTTATGACAATCCTTATGTCATAAAGAGTCCTCATACCTAGAGGAATAAGGAATGATGGAGATCCCAACGGCACAAATCTTGAATCAAAATATTTAGGCATGCCTCGATTCTCAACATTTCTCTTTCCTCCAAAAGATTCATCTATGATCATTCGAAAAATGATATTAATATTCGATCGGTTAAATTTCTTTCATCGCATTTGTCCAAGCATTGGATTGGTGCTTATGATTTTCGCTTCCATGCGCTTTAACTCAACACTCTTGTTTATGCTCGCTAAATAAAACCAAACCATCATACAACACATAAATTAGAAAGAGAGGAACAAAAGAAAAGAATAAATGAGAATATAGGTAGGATTTCATATCTGATAAGGAAAGAAATTATAAATTTTTTATTCTCTTTCATGGATAAGCATAAGGATCTAATTGAATTGATTTATGCCTTAACCCATAGAGCTGATAAACTCTATGTAGAGCCAATTCAGCTATGAACATAGCTGATTGGCTTACACAGTCTGAATCAACTCTGTAGGGGCCGATAATGGGTTCTTGGTAGACAAAGAACACAAAAGAAAGGAAGGATGTGAGCAGTAAGCCTAGGTTTGATAGTGCGAGTCTTCATAAGTTCGTAAAGTTCTTGAAAAACCTATAACTTAATTCTTTGCAAGGTAGAAAAATGAAATTATATGCTCATTAGCCTAAGATATTTGGTTGCATGCGGTTTAGTGCGAAAGCCTTATTCCATAAGAAGAAGTAGAAGCTAAATATGAGTAACTAAACAAAGAAAGATGAATAAACTAGAATCAAATTAAGAACTAGAAAGGAGTTGACTAGTCAACAATTATCGTAGTCCCAAATTTTATGAGCCAACTTAATGAAAACAAGGGAAATTCGCGTTGGGCTACCTAATAACACTCCCATCTAAAGTACTTCATTATATGCATCCCAAACATCAAAATGCTTGCATTCCCGCTTGTATTACGCTTGGATTTATTGAAAACAACAAGATTTTTCCCTTAAGCGCGTGAATTTACATCTTGCCTGCTTGATTATCTGAAGCCCTAATGCCACCGGTCAACTTGTTAATTGCATTCCTATGATTCCTTACGCCAATCCTTGTGTCATCAAGAGTCCTCATGCCAAGAGAAATAAGGAATGATGAAGATCCCAATAGTATAAATCCTGAATCAGGATATTTGAGCGTGCCTCGATTCTCAGCATTCCTCTTTTCTCTAAAAGATTCTTCTATGATCAGTACTGGATCAACTAAATTTCTATTATCACATTTTTCCAAGCATTGGATCGTGCTTATGATTTTTGCTTCTATGTCCTTTAACTCAGCACTCCTATTTATGCTTGCCAAATAAAACCAAACCATCATACAAGACATAAAATAGAAAGAGAGGAATAAATGAAACGAACAAATGAAAACATAGTTTGGATTTCGTATCCGATAAGGAAAGAAATCATAAGTTCTTTATTTTCTTCCATGCCTAAGTGTAAGGATCAAATAGAATTGATATAAACACAAGGGTAGATAAAGAACACAAAGAAAGGAAGGACATGAGCAATAAGTGTAGGTTCGCAAGTATGGGTCTTCATAAGTCCGCAAAGTTCTTGAAAGAACCTGTAAAGAAAGATGAATAAACTAAAGTCAAATCAAGAACTAGAGAAGAGTTGACTGGTCAACATCTTTCTTTGTAGAGAATTAAGTTACATGTTCTTCAAGAACTTTGAAGACTTATGAAGACACGTACTAGCGAACCTATACTTATTGCTCATGTTATTCCTTTCTTTTTTTTCTTTGTCGACCTTTATGTTTAAATCAATTATATTTGATCCTTACGTTTAGCCATGGAAGAGAATAAAGAACTTGTGATTTCTTTCCTTATCAGATCTGAAATCCTATGTATGTTCTCCTCTTTTCTTTTCTTTTGTTCGTCTCTTTCTAATCTATGTCTTGTATGATGGTTTGGTTTTATTTGGTAAGCATAAATAGCAGTTTTGAGTTAAAGCATGTTGAAGCGATAATCATAGGCGCTGATCCAATGCTTGAAAAAATGCGAAGGAAAAAAATTAGTTGATCAAGTATTAATATCATTCTTAGAATGATCATGGACGAATCTTTTAGAGGAAAGAGAGAATGCCGAGAATCGAGGCATGCCAAAATATTCTGATTTAGGATTTGCACCATTGGAATCTCCATCATTCCTTGTTTCTCTAAACATAAGGACTCTTGACGACATAAGGATTGGCATAAGGAGTCATAAGAATGCAATTAACAAGCTTGATTGGTGGCATTGGGGCTTAGCTTGATGATCATGCAAGATGAGACATAAATCCATGCACATAAGGAAGAAATCATGTTTCTTTCAACAAATCCAAGCGTAATATAAGCGAGAATGTGATGTTTCAATGTTTGGGACGCATATAATAAACTAATTTCAGCAACATGTTGTTCATAGCTGGTGTGGTGAGTCCTTGAAGAGGCATTAGATGGCAGAAAGAACTTAAACGCTTTGATATAAAGCTCACTCTCATCCAAAGTCTCATCTACATGTGTCATCTGCTCTCGCCTGGCCTGAAGAGTATCCTAGCAAACATTTATAGAAAAAGTGGAATGCTAATATATAATAGAGATAACTGATAAGATGCAAATTAATTAAAAAAATAGAATTAGCCTACATGTAGAGATATGGACTTCTGATCAATGAAAGTATGACTATCTTTATTCTTAGTATATAGGTGAACAAATAATTTGCAGCAGTAGGTAGTCGACCTAGTTGTGTAGTCTAAAAGAATAGTACATATTATTTAAATACTACATTGATGTCGTAAAATATATAAGAAGTTAGAAAGTTACTTAAACTAACTTTAATAAAATTCTTACAAGTCGTCTCCCATACTTGTAATAGGTAGTAGTGCCTCCAATGTGAGTGGATGGCTTAGATCTATAACTAGACTGCGACATCCTATTCTTTGCATACAACTGTGAGATCCGTTTCACTTTTGGCTTGTTCCAATGATGCTGACATTTCTCCCATAATTCTGGCTCTAAAAAATCAGGCTTCTTCCCACCCTTCTTAATCCTACAAATGATATCCCAGTACCGTGTTAAAGCTTTAGTCTTCCTTGGGAGAAAGAGATATCAATGCAACTTTTCTCCCTTCCTTCATAAAAATATACCTATCATGTCCTGAAATATTATTTATTTTCTACTTGTAGTATATGAATGATATATTCATTATGAATATGAAATTGAAATTAATATACTGTGTAAAAATTAAAACATTACACTGTCTAAATATCAAATTAAACATAAATATATAAAAACATTGATAGAAATAAAAGATATTTTTCAACTAAAACCACTAGTTTTGCTTTTACCAAACTTTTAGTGTTCAAAAATTCAAATTCCAATCCTAACTTTATCTTTTTACCTTATGCAATCTTATCATTTTCTCCTATTTATTATCACACTTTCAATACTTAATGCACCAAGTAGTGATTTGGCTCGATCTAACGCACAACCCTTGTTTTTTATCTTTACAATTCTCATAATTTATAAGAATAAATTATATATTAATAAAGAATCTAGAAAAGAAAGAGTAATCCTCCTCCTGCAATCCATAATTCATCATCTATTTATTTAGAAAATATAAATAAATAAAATTTAAGACGTCTTTTGTTTGATTTGCCACCTCTAATATTAATAAATATTAATTGTATACACGATTATTGCTATTATTTTTATTATTAATTTATTAATTTATTAAATTTAAATAAAAAATTTTATTTAGAAAATATTTAAATGCATAAAAGTTAACTAATACTATTAATTAAATATATATAATAACATAAGAAAATATAATTGATAATATATTATACAAAATTAATTAATTAATATATCAACTATATTTGTATAAACTAATATTAGAGCATAATTAATATATCTTAGGATTAAAAATCGTTTAATTATAAAAGTAATGCATTAGTTAACATACTATTTTTTAAGTTAGAACCATTGTGTAAGTATAGTAGTTACATATTAGTTAATATATAAATATAATAATTCAAATAAAAAATATCACATCAGCATAATGTCTATATATGTTAAAAATAATTTATATTACGGGATTTACATATATAGATTTTGCTTGATCAATCCAACTTGACCTTAGCATTGATAATATCTCATCAAGAAAATAAAACGAAAAAAAAAGAAACGAAGAAAGAATTCTTTTTTCTTTCAAAGGGAAGGAAAAAATTAGAACTTCGCAGGAAATGAATGCTTCATTATCTTTTGGATTTAGAACTCAAAATACTAATTGCCATTCTAACAACTTTAGGATTTTTATTCAACTTTGATAAAATTTTTTGTTAGAAAAATAAAGGCTTTCATTAATGAGAATTAGAAGCTATATCCAAACTAAGAACAGTAGCAAGAAAAGCACACTCTTAAATATATTATCAAACACCTTATATGTATTTTTGAAATGCTCTTAGATCAGGGTATTGTTTTTCCTTCTCCTATTTTTGCAGCGAATACAAATAAATCCAAGTACAAGCACTCGCACAAGGGCACAAATAATAGAACTCCATCAATAGTACACCTAATTATAAGCCCTGTTAGAAAATAAGATTTCAAAAGAGTAACAACAATAGTAGCAGCAAGAGCAACCGTGGAAGAATCCATAAGATTCGCTCTTTTATATCTATTGATGCTTGTCCAGAATCAAAAATACTCAAAAATTCATTCATTATTGTTATTTTTTCTTAGCCACGTTCCATTTAAACAACAAAATCTTTAATGTGTAATCCGTGGTTAAGAATATCAAAATAATTTTATACATTACTTACATCCAAAGTTTCTATAAATCTTTCTAACTTTAATCATCTTCTCTCTTTTTTGAATCAACAACAAATGATTAATTGATCTTTCTCCATCTTTATTATAACTACCTTGTTATGCGTCGTTATTTCTCATCCAAACATCTTTTGACAGTATTATAAGAAATATAGCAACATCTTCTTCAGGAAAAGTATCAAACACAGAACTTACCAATTCTGGCTCCACCGATAGCAGTGGTGGAGACTCAGACTCAACAATCGATGAACTTGAATTCTTAAACTTAAGTTTCTTGACGTCAAGCTTAGCTTTTGATTATCAAGAAAATTTAATTTTCGAGTTATTTTAACTCGTCTATGAGTTGAGTTTCTTGACTCACTTTACTTTATCTATCTTGAATAATAACAAAATCATCATTAACAACGAAAGAAAACTCTACTGAAAACTTATTTTTAGGGACTATAATTTTAATTTTTAATTTTAATTTCAAAATAACTAGCTAAAATTATTAGAATGTTAAACAGTTATGAATTAATTGAAAAGTAGACCAAATAGTTGAAAATGAGATAAAATTCCACACCATTAGTAGATTGTGGTGAAATTCTCTAGGTGCATAGAACAACTAAGTATACTAAAGAATCACTATACTTTTATTTAATAATATTGATGAACATTATATACAGAGACAATGAATATTAATGAATAATGTATCAAATAAAATGAGCATGATTATTAACCATTATGAATATTATATATACAGACAATGAACATTGATGAATAATACATCAAATAAAATGAACATGAATATTAACCATAATGAATATTAAGTTCATTGATAATGAATATTTTAATTTAATATTAATTTTTATAAATTTATTTTATTATAATTTTAAAATATTTTAAAAGTAATGAAGAATTATATACTTTAGAAGTAGAATGCATTATACATCTTAGAAAGAAAATACACCATACGTGTGTTATGGACTCCAATCAATATAGATTCATGGACCGGGGTCTCTGTTATAACAATTGGGATTTGTATACAAATTATAAGATGTACCCCTGTCCATGTAGTTTTATGAACTTAGGGGTCCATCCGGCATCATTTTACTTGTACAAAAATCTGTGTTTTAAGTCTTACACGTGTGTTAAATACTGATGCACGTCAGATGCTGATGCAATTTAAAAGAAATTTATATTCATTATTTGTTAATTTAATTTTGTTGAAACGTTAAATGTTCATTATTTGCTAACTTAATTTTATTGAAAAAATATGTATATTACAATATAAATATTTGTAGTCTAACTTTAATCTGATTTTTTTTTTTGTTTACCAATTGTGTAAGGATAATTTATATTATGTATATATTATATAGATTCATTTAAATGAATTAGTGGATACGATTTTCATCAATGACGAATATCCATTGAAAAAATAATAAATATTATGCCTATAGATGATGAATGTTTATGTAAATCATAAAATATTTTCAATATACATCACAAAAATAATAAAAACTTTCATAAATAGTCAATATTTTTATTGAAAATATTTATGAATATTATATATACAGACAATGAACATTGCAGTACTAGATAATAAACATTAATATTAACATTGATGGATAATATATTAAACAAAATGAATATTAAGTTCATAGATAATGAATATTTAAATAGAAAGAGAATTAATTATTATAAAAAATTACATTTATTGGATATTATACATATAGAAAATGAACATTTTAGTGTATGTAAATGAACAAAAAAAATTAGAATGTATCTAGTTTAATAAAAATATTTTGACATGTGTTACTATATTCTAATACATATGATTTTTAATTTTGACACATGTACTTATTATTGACACGTAGAATTCAATTTTATGTATAATTTTATGTTTTTCTATTAATCTATTTATAATTTTTATATTTTTATATTGATAAAATCTTAAAATATAAAAGAACTAACAAAGACGTTAAAATATTTAATTTATTATTATTTAAAATATTTAAATATATATTTAATTATATATATAAATTTAATTTATATTATTATTTATAATTAAAATAATTATGACGGTCATACAACAGATGTAAACAACTAGCTTTCATAAATATATAAAAGATATATTTAAAGTATTATTTTTAATATAATATTAATTTTACATTCATTTTATAACAATTAAAAAAATAAAAATCTAATGTCTCAAAAATAAATACACATGTCAAAATAAAAATATTTCAAATAATGATCGTAAAATAATTATAACAGTCGTTTAACACATAAGTAAATGACTAATTCTTTAAATATATAACACTTTTAGTCAATATAAAATTTTTAATATAATATTAGTTCTTATAAATTTATTTTATTATAATTTAAAAAAATTAAAATGGTACTTTTGCAATTTGAAAAGAAGGAAAAAGCTATTATACTCTCTCTTTATCCACGCATACACTCGTGCTGCTTCTAAACTTCGATCCATATAAAATCATGGACCGGGTTTCATGTTATAAGCATTGTAGGAGAAAGGATTCACCCGAGACTAGTGTTATCACTAATATTATACTACTTTCTCACTCACTTGTAACCCACTTTTTGGCATAGCTTTTTACAATAAAATTTATGATTTTTTTTAGTTATTTCAAATTATAAAAATAATTTTAAGAAAAAGTCAAAATTTCTAATTTTTTAAAAAAAATAAATTCTGAAAGATAATTTTAAAAACTAGAACAACTAGAAGCAAATTTGAAAATTTTATGCAAGTGGACTGCATTCAATTAATCTCCCTTCTGAATCTTCATTACTAAGATATTAGTTTTATAGAATTACATTTTCTTTCTTCTTATATCTGGGCTAATTTCTGCACCAAGGCCTTTTATTTTCCCTCCTATTTATTTATTTATATTTTTAAAATTATAAGAATATACTAAAAAATTAATGTACAAAATCAGAGAAATAGAGGACCTAATTATGTTATAGAAAAATTACAAGAAAATTGAATTTGGATCCTTCAATCTAACTCTTTCTAGGCAGAAATCAGCCCAATTCACTTTACTTACTTAAGTAGTCACATGTTATAATAAAATAAAAATCCGCTACAATTTAAGTAACCTACTATAGTAAGTTAAAGTTTACTTGATGTTTACCTTTAATAGCATGTCAATTTCTAGGTGGACGCTACACCTAGGTGTACTGCAGAAAAAGTCATAAGAATATTGATTATTTATGAAAGCTTTTATTGTTTTTGTGATGCATATTATAAAAATTTTATGTTTGATATAAACATGCATCATTTAAAGGTATAATATTTGTAATACCCGAAATTTATCTTTTTAGTAATAAACATAATAATAATAACAACTAATAAGTATTGTGATGATGATAATAATAAAACTAGAAGTTTTAAAATTTAATGAATGTGATTAGAGTAAAGAATTTTTTTAAAAAAAATTGGATAAATTATGACAGATTATTGATGAGATCCTATTCTAAAAAGGATTTTAAATGTTAACTAAAAATTTAAGAAATTATTAATCCATATTTAATATGTTTAATTAAATAAGAACTTGCTAAGTGAATTATATAAAATGTCATTTACTTCTTGTAAGTATCACCTTGTTATTTAGTATGTATAAGTATAATTAAATTTGCTTTTGAGGCTATAAAAATAATTATTTTAAAGAAATTATTTAGGAAAAAGGTAAATTTTAATTAGCAAGATGATATTGGATTTAATTGAAAATAGTAAATGAATTGATTAATTAAGTTAATTTTATTTTAGGATTAGATTGAAATTTTTATTTGAGGAGGGAGCTAAAAGTAGAGTTGAATTAATAATAGGGTTTTAGTGGAAAATATACTGGTTAGTATTTTTGTAAATAATAGTGTCAGTTGGGCATTATGGTAATATCAAATATAAAAGCAAGGGTAAATAAGTAACTCTCTATTTATAATAATTTTAATTTGGCTTAAAGGCAGCAACCAAGGGCTTAATTAAAAGAGTGATATTAAGCTTGAGGGTTTAAGAAGAACTTTCAGGGATTAATAATCTTTAACTAAAGAATGTAGGGACTAAATGGCGATATGAAAAGAAAAATAAAGAGAAAAAAGGAAAGGAGAAGAAGGAGACGAGGAAGACAAAAGAGGGAAGTTTGAGATGCCTTTGATGGCAGATGGTGGAGGAGCTACTTTGAGGTGCGTTAAAGGCCTTCGAAGCGGTGAGTTAGTGAGCATGGCCGGCGGTGAGCGGCCGTCAAGTAGTAAAAGAAATGGAAGAATTGGCAGTAGCTTCTTCAACACCGTCCATGGCTTTTTCGGCGATGGCAACAGCTCTATCTAGTGGCAATCAACTCGCCTGAGAGTGGGCTTCCATTTGGGGGTAGCAGCGATGGCAATGGTGGCCGAAGGAATGAGATCCAATGAAGGAAGGTTTGCATAGGCAGCTGGGATATTGGACTTTTCCGGCCATCTCTAGCGAGTTATGGCTGATCGGAGTTTATATCACAAGCTTTTCAAATAGCACTAATTTTACAGCGATCGGATTCCGTTGGGAAATCAACGGTTAAACTGTTTGTGATGTACCAGAATTATCGAGCACTGGATCGTAGAATCAGATGCTAGCATCATTATCTACGCGCTGTCTCGAGTCCGAAGGCATGCTCGGATCGTCGATCAGACTCCAGCGGCTGAAGGCAAGTCGACCGATTTATCAAGCGTCTCGATAATCCATAGTTTCAGCCCGCTCCACCCGAGGCTTAGGAGCAGAGCAAAGGGGTCAATAGAACTGTGAGTTAAATTTATATATCTAGTATACTTGTGTCATGCCAAAATTTTATATAGCAATTTTAATTAATTGATTTATAGATTTAAATTATTTATTTATTTATTATTCATCTAAATAACCATTTATAGAATTAATAATCTATTTACTATTTATATATCATTTTCCATATTATTAATATTATCATTGCATATTGACTCGGGATGAGATGGCAGTAGAATATGCTACCTGATGGATTGCATCAAGACCGCGTGCATAACGGTATAGACCTGAGAAAGGTAGTAAAAAATATTTTTGAGACTTGCCCTGGTCGAGTTCAACTCTTTAAGCTATGAAGTTTGGATTGCCAGATTAAATGTTCCTGGTCGAGCGTTTGTGACAGCCTGACCTGGAGAAGCGGTCCGACGAGGGCGGGAAATGGACGACGGGGCAAAAATAAGATGCCTGGACAAGGAGCGACTTCTGGCAGGATTCTAGGATGGTAGCACTCTAAGGAATGAGGGTACATGAATGAATCAAATTGCATATCGAAATGGGACAAGAATGATTAATAACATATATGTAACGTGTTGGAACTAATCACATGAGGCGCCTTTTGGTTATTTGGCTGTGGAGTTGTAGGAACTCTAAAGTTAAATGTGCTTAGTTCAGAGAAATTCCAAGATGGAGGACCTCTTGGGAAGTTCTCGAACCCGCCAAAGGGATAAAACCATGAGTCCAGTTGGGGGCCAAAGCAGACAATATCTAATGTGATCTGGATCCAAGTCGTTATAAATGGTATCAGAGCAGGATCCCTCTAGTAAATGTGTGGTTCGAGGATGAACCAGGCTGAAGCTGGTGGGCATGTGACAGCCTGACCTAGAGAAGCAGTCCGACAAGGTGGGAAGTGGACGCCAGGGCAAAGATAGGATGCCTGGACAAGGAGCCGCTTCTTGCAAGTTTCTAGGATAGTAGCACTCTAAGGTACGAGAGTACATGAATGAATCGAATTGCATATCGAAATGGGGCGAGAATAGTTCATAACATATATGTAAAGAGTTGGAACTAATCACATGATGCGCCTTTTGGTTGTTTGGCTATGGAGTTGTAGGAACTCCAAAGTTAAACGTGCTTGGTTTAGAGAAATTCCAGGTGGAAAGTTCTCGAACCCGCCAAAGGGACAAAACCGTGAGGCCAATGGGGGGCCAAAGTGGACAATATCTTATGTGATCTGGTTCCGGATTGTTACAGCGTTGCTCTCTGGGCGCCGACTTTCCAATGGCACTAGGCAGCTGGGATGTTGGACTTTTTCGGCAATCTTCGGTGAGTTATGGCTGATTGGAGTTCATGGATGAACTCCCCTTGTCACACGCTTTCTAATGGCACTAATATTGCAACAGCAGACTCCATTGGGAAATTGACGGTTGAAAGTGTTTGTGATGTATCGGAATAATTAGAGACTGGATCAGAGAATCAGATGCTAGAATCATTGTCTGCATGTTATCTCGGTTCTGTAGACGTGCTTGGATTGTCGATCGAACTTGGGTGGCTGAAGGTGAGTTAACCAATTTATCAAGCGTCTCGATAATCTATTGTTTTAACCCGCTCCACCCGAGGCTTAGGAGCAGAGCAAGGGGTCATCAGAACTAAGAGTTAAAGTCATATATTTGGTATACTTCTGTCCTGCTAAAATCCTATATAGTAATTTTGATTAATTGATTTATAGATTTAAATTATTTATTTATTTATTATTCATCTAAATAACCGTTTTATGAAATGAATTATCTATTTACTATTTATATATCATTTTTCACATCATTAATATTATGATTGCATATTGACTCGGGATGAGATAGCGGTAAAACATGCTACCTGATAGATTACATCAAGACTACGTGCGCACCGGTATAGATCTCAGAAAGGTAGTAAAAGAATATTTTTGAGACTTGCCCTTTCGAGTTCAACTCTCTAAGCTGTGAAGTTTGGATTGCCGAATTAAAGGTCCCTGGTCTAGCGTTGCTCTATGGGCGCCGGCTTTATTGGGAATCAAGTAACCAGACTAGATTCAAAGACCTTGGTTGAGCTTCGCTCTCTGGGCGGCAGTCCTATTAGAGTGAGAGAGTCGAAAGACTATTAATGTTAGGGTTAGGATTTTGCTGAGGTACTCGTCCCAAAACGTCTAAATTGTATTTTACTGAATCATGGCATTATACGTGTTTTAATATGATATAATATTTTATTCTGATTAAATAAATATTTTATTAAGATTGTTGTTTGTAGGTTTTCTGGATTATATGATTTTAACTCACTCTCGGGACTGACAGTCTCAAATTTAATTATTTTTCCAGTGTTTGTTAGTTTTCCCGCAATTGTTCTCCCCTGACAGCTTGACTTCCTTCATCTTCGAGTTTAATGTAACTAATTTTATTTGTATGTTTGATTTTTTTAGAATTCTAGATTCTTCACAGTAGTGGTTTCAAAAGTTATTATTTTATTTTGGCATGTTAAACCGGCATTGCCTAATTTGTGCTAACATACTGAATTAAATATGTAGTATCTGGATGGTTTGAAAGTTGGTTATGCAAAAAATTTATAATGGATAGAATTTGAATTATACTTTGATTAAGTTAGTGAATTGTTAGGCTTGCTACGGGTTTTAGTGGCCTTACACCTACCTATTGCCTAGCGCCGGTCACAGGCCCACAGATTAGGTCGTGACAATATTCATTAGTTTATCAATAGATATTCATCATTAATGAAAATCATACCACTAAATCATTTAAATGAACATATATAATATAGACATAACATAAATTATCCTTACACAGATGGTAAACAAAAAAGATATCAAGATAAAATTATACTACAGATATTTGTAATATTTAACAAGAAGAATATTTACTTATTATGTCTCACATGGACACATAAGCGACTCTAGAAAGAAGAGTCACTAGAAGGAGCTACAAAAGCATAAGTAAATGGCCCTACTAACTATTTTTTTGTCAAAAGAGGTACATGTAGTGATGCCGAAGGTGAAAGTGAAGGCAAAGGCAAAGGCGAAAGCGAAGGTGAAAGCGAAGGCAAAGGCAATGGGGATAGCGATGGATATAGTGAAGGTGCTGGAGGTGGAACCACCGAATGTGAAGTCAAAGGAGTTTGTGGCCGTGGAGCACGACTTGATGTCGATCTACACCTACCAATGTCTCATTCTCTACTCGACATGTCTACAAAAAAACATAATAAATAATTAAAGCATAAAAAATAAATAGAAAATGTTAAACGTGGCACATCGGTATATAATAAATATCAAAATACCCGTTTACAAAGTACAATACTGAAAATAAATACAATTACATTAATTACTATCACTAGTATCCACATTTTCTTCACTTTCATCTTCATCTAGAACTTCAGATTTTGACTCAAGTACCATATCATCTGAATCTCAGCTTCATCATCATCTAAATCAATAGATTCTCCATGTAAAATGTGTATTGGAATAACTTGCTCTTGAATAGGTAGTTGGAGATTAGTAGGCTTATCTTCTTGGAATATCGTGATAGTGACAACTTGTTCCTCAACAGCTTTAGGTACATCCACAATGGGCCTCGCTTTAACTTTGGAAACCACCCACCAGTCACACTTATCTTTTCTCAAACTAGAATAAGGTACATAATATACCTGTGCAGCTTGCATTGCAGGAATGGATGATTCATACTTGTTGAGCTTAAAGGAGAAATCATGTTGCTTACTATTAATCCAAGCCAGAATGTGTGTGTTTTGATGTTTAGGATGCAAATAATTATGTAATATGGATCAGATTGTTATTAAGTATGCCCACCCAAAATTTTTCATATTTTTTTTTTATTCTGGCTCATTAAATTTGGGACTACAAGAGTTGTTGACCAGTCAACTCCTCTTTATCTAGTATGATGGTTTAGTTTTATTTGGAGAGTACACACATCACTATTGAGAGAAAGCATGTGGAAGCAGTAATCATACGCATAGATCCAATGCTTGGATGAATGCAAAGAAAGAAAATTAATTAATCGAGTATTAGTATTATTCTCCAAACGATCGCAGAAAAAATTCTGGTGGAAAGAGGGAACGATGCGAATCGAGGCACACCCTAATATTCTGATTCAAGATTTGTACTATTGGGATCTCCATCATTCTATGTTCCTCTAGGCACGAGTACTCCTCATGACATAAGAATTGGCGTAGGGAATCATGGAATGCAATTAATAAGCTTGACCAGTAGCATTGGGGCGTGACTTGATTATCTAGCAGGACGAGATGCAAATACACATGCGTAAGGTAGAAATCATATTGCTTTCGATTAATCCAAGCGGGATTCATGTTATGATGTTTAGGATGCATATAGTGATGTAATTTGGGCAGGAGTGTTATTAGTTATGCCCACGTGAATTATTCCTTATTTTTCTAAAGCTGGCTCATAAAATTTGGAGCTATGAGAGTTGTTGACCAATAAACTCCTATTTGGTTATTGATTTTAAGTTTAGTTTATTTATCTTTATTTATTTATTTATTTATTCATATTTAGCTTCTAGTTTCTTCTTCTTATCGAATGAGGGCTTGCGCACTACAAAAACGCATGCAGCCGAAGAGGCTAGTGAGCATATTATTTTAGCTTCCTACCTTGCCAAAAATCAAGTTATGGTTTCCTTCGAGAATTTTATGGAATTTTCAAGAGTCATGATAGTGCACATAGAATTATTGCTCATATCCTTTCTTTCTTTTGTGTTCTTTGTGCACCGTTGTACTTTAATCAATTTGATTTAATCCTTCACTTAGCCATATGGAAGAGAATAAAGAACTTATGATTTCTTTCCTTCTTGGAACTGAAATCCTACCTATATTCTCATTTTATTTAATTCTTTTACGTCATTCTTTATAATCTCTCTATAGTTTGATGGTTTCATTTTATTTTCCAAGCATAAACACGAGTGTTGATTGAAAGTGCCTCAAAGCAGCAATCATAGGCATCGACCCAATGCTTGGACAAATACAAAGAAAGAAAATTAGTTGATCAAAGTATTAATATCATTCTTAGAATGATCGTGGATGAATCTTTTGGAGGAAAGAGGGAACGACGAGAATCGAGGCACAGTCTAATATGCTGATTTAGACATATAATTATATAATTTGGGTCGAAGCGTTATTAGGTATGCCCATGCAAATTTCCCCTGTTTTCATTTATCAGGTTCATAAAATTTGGGAGTATGATAGTTATTGACCAATCAACTCCTCTTTGTCTCTGTGTGATGGTTTGGTTTTATTTGGAGAGGGTAAACATAAGTGTTGATTGAAATAGCATGCAAGCAGTAATGATAGGCATTAATCATGATGTGATTCTTGTAAGGATTTGCAATAGTTACATTGCGTAATTATAACGTAACTACTGCCAAGGACATCTAAAGTTAGAGTTAGGAATAAAGATGTCGACTCAATAATTTTCTAAAAGTGTGAACCTTAGAATGGAAAGGTTTTGGACGCCACATTCAAGATTAGGAAGAATGTGAGTCATAAGTGTCCCACTCGTACTCTAAGTATCTATCATCCTTTTAGCATTGCATTTTCATATAGTATCTTAATTGATTTAAGGTAGTACTTAAGTGTGTTTAATAATAAATAATAGTGGGACTTAAATGAAATGAATGAAAGATGGTGGATTGAATTAGGATGAAAGAATAAAAGCTAGAGGGTTCATAAGTAATATGAACAATTCATTAAGGACCTAAGAGGATATTTTACAACTAATCCTATCCTAAAATATGTCTAGAATCATCCACTCTCTAAGTCTCCAAATACATATATAATCACACACGCACACACTTAATATAAGAAAAGAAAAGAGAGGAATTAAGAGATTTCTTCATTAAACAACCTGGTCTAATCTTTTTCCAAGAGGAATTTCAAGGTTTAAGCATGTTGTTGGCCATAATCTTCATCTATAAAGGCTTTAAAGATTTATTTGGTAAGTATTATAGGAGTTTTGATTGATTTGAGTTAGGATTACTGAACTGTATTCTCAGGTTGGATTTTTCTGATTTTTCAGCCTTTGTATTTATTTCATATCTTGAGCTAGAAAAATAAAAATTAGGTGTGGCTTAATGCATAGGAAACTCTAGAGAGTCCTCTATGACTTTGTAGTTTTATTTTTGTGCTAGTTTTGTCTTTATCTTTGTGGAATCAGACCAAACATTTTATTGCTTATCCTATCAAGATAGTTTAAGTTGGTCATGTTAAATTGTGCTTAACTCCTTCTATAGTTATCTAATTGAAGTGAAATATTTTTTGCTATTATAGACATGAATACCTAGAAATATACAAAATATGAGCCTTAAATACCTCATATCTGCCCTATCATGGTTGTTGATATAGGAATGTAAGATTGAGTTTAAAAGCATAATTTGCATATCATTTGGGGGCTGCATGATAGAAGAGCATAAAGGCTTATTATTTTGTTGAATTCTAAGTGAAATTTATCAATTAGGTGTTGAAAAAGACAAGAAAAGTGCAAGTGCAAGGTAGATATTTTATGGAGCTGGTTAGGTATAACTAAAGGTCACTTTTGATGAGTAGTTATCAAGCCCTTGCGAAGTTGATTTCTTTGATTTGAAAGCTTAATATTGAACTTGGAGAAAAGGGAGTTGTTATTTTAAGCTTATTAAATTTCAGATTGGTACTTATTTCAAAATATTTTCTATTGGTTTTACAAATTTGAAGTATAATTAACAAAAGTAGGTTGTTTTTGTTGGATTTTACATATGATGATTTTGCAATTCAACAACAAGAATATTTTAGCTTTTTGTTCGCCTAATTAATTAATATATAATATTAGTTAAAGATCTTGGTTTTTCCTTGATGAGCACAAGCATTGATAGCCTTAATTTTATCAATTACACATTACTTATATTTTACAATTACGGGGCAGTCTTATATATTTCCATTTTAATGTTAAAAAGAGCATTTATCCAATGCCTTTGAGCAAGTGAAAGTGTAGTTTATTTTCAAGAATTTATCCTCACACTGATGTGTTTGGAATGTGCTGAGATTGATATATGCACATGTGATTTATTTATGGTTGTTAATGCATACTAGACAATGGGGCACTTGATTGCAGGCTGGTTAAAGGAGAAGGGCCGGACCATGCCAATATAGAGGAAGGGTTAGCCATCAGGTGTGCCTAGAGTGAGATTTTGAATGATGGTTGATTGGTGATAATTACTGTGAGGATGGTTAAAATCTATGAGAATTTTTATACCATTTAAAGTATATGATATTGATAATTAGTATTGTTATTTTGTCTGAGCATTAGAACAGTTTTTGTAGTGGTGTATTCTTACTTGACAAAGATTAATTGCCTCAAGAATTTGATTCACAACATTATATATCTATTCACTAAGCATTTTTATATTCATTTTACTCTTTTCACAAATTTTATTCAGGAAGCAAAGCTTGATAGTGGGTGCTTGAGCTAGTAATTGTATTTAAAGGCAACAGTAAGGTTGGCCAATATTTCTCGTCTGAGGAGTCATAGACATACTCATTGTAACTTGTACATAAATATTCATCCTTGTTTCATACCATGGTGGTTATGTACATTGAAAAGGTTATGTTATAGAGTTAATGTTTAAAGGCAAACTTTGTATACTAACTTATTTAATAATATTTGATAAAGGCATTTCTAGTTATAGTCGTTCTAATGAAACATCATATTAAAGAAATAATTATCTATTTTTCATAATTAAAATTTTCAAATACATTATTATATATATATATATTATATATATATATATAAGTACGTTATAATTAAACTAAACTAAATATATCTTGGCAATCGTTTAGTTTTAAATATCCATCTCGACCTACGTGAGAAGAGATGGGACAATTTTGGTATCAAAGGTGGTTACACGGTTTGTTAAATTATGTTTGTTGTGGAACTTGTATTTCTTGTTGTTTGATGAAACATTTGTTTTATTTACAATTTTTTAATAGTATGCCATCAAGAAGGAATCATACTAAGGCTCTACTATGAGAGAGAGCTGGCCAACTAGGTAGTGATCGGGCAGAGTCTAGGGGTAGTAGTAATCCTGAATTAGAGTCAGAAGCTATGACCCCCATCATTGAACAAGCTCCACCTCTTGCACCCCCTATTGTACTTGTTTTACAGCTTGATCTGAGGTTTCTTACAAAGACTATAATTGCTACTTTAGCAGCACAAGAAAAAAAAAGAAAGCTCGGGGATATCATGGAGCATGAATAGAAGTGTGGGGCATTTGATTTTGATGGTTCTATTGATTCTAAAGAGGCGGACAGGTGGTTGAAAGCAATAGAGAAAGCATTCAACACACTTGATCTGACAAAACCACAAAGGGTTAGTAATGTATATGGTTTACTACATGACACCTCAGATTCTTAGTTTGCTTGAGTAAAGATTCTACATGGGGATCAATTGAATTGACAAGTGTTCATGACATAACTTTGTAGAGAATATTAGACAGATGCATTTAAGGTAGAGAGACAAAATGAGTTCATTGCCTTAAAATAAGGGAATACAACGGGGCGGGAGTATATTGATAAATTTGAAGATCTATACAAGTATGCTTCTAATATAGAGTAAGTCAAAGAGAAAGAGAGTAAATCAAAGATTCCAGCCTAGACAACGAAACAAAAAGTATTCAGTAAGGGACCCGACATTTCACAGTAGAGGACCTTTGTCATGGCTAGGCATTTATAGACCACAACCTCAAGTGAGTTAGAGTTTAGTGAGACAACCCGTGGTTAGTGCAAGTAGTGCAATTAGGAAGTCTAGACCTCATGATAATTGTGGCCACATTCACGAAGGAGGAGATTGTAGGAAGAGATCCATTCAGTGTTTTGACTGTGGTGGATCGGGACACATTAGAAGGGATTGTCCCAACATTGTACAATTTGGTACTAATGTTGGTAGGGGAGCACAGATTCTGGTTAGCAAAGGAGGTAGGGCTCTTGGCATTAGTAGAGGCTCAGGTAGAGGTTCTAGAGCTAGTGTTAATAGAGAGAGTGGTGTATCCAGATTGACACATCTTATTCAACACACACAAATAGAGAGGCCTTTAGTACAATCTAGAGTATTTGCAATGACACAACATGGGGTAGCGTCATCGCTTGATGTCATTTTTGGTAGGTTAACAATCTTTGGTAAGAATGCATAAGTTCTTATTGATCCGGGTGCAACTCATTCATTTATTACTTCATTATTTATATCCTATATACTAAAGGAAAAAAGTGTGCTGAGGTTTTGATATGGACCAACCACTATCATATGGTTTTCATGAAGATGGACTTCATGAAGATGAGCAAGAGCATGGAGGAGTTCGACCAAAGCTTCAAGCCCAAGATCAAAGTCAAGATATTGAGGCCAAAGATCCAATACAATTGCCTCAAGGCCCAATAACTTGATCAAGATCCAAGAAGTATCAACAAGCCTTAATTCAACACATGTAAGGCCTTATGAATTTGGCCCAAGAGGAATTAGAAGGACTTCAAGGCCTTAGTTTAAGTGAATGCCCAATTCAACTTAAAATATTACAGGTCCAAGTGTTCAATGGGCTCACTTATCTTTTATTTAGGCTCAAAAAGACCAAAACTGCTGATTTAGAGCATATAAAGACTTCGGGTATAACTTAGCTTATATTTGAAGGCCCATATGCATGATTTAGGTAAATTAGGGTTTCTTTACTTAAGTTTGGCGACTAATTACCCTAGTTAGGACTTTGTTTTACTTATCTCTTTTTATTAGGAAGGTTATCTTTATCCTAGATGAGAAAGTGGTTTATGCATTCAACAAGAATTCAAGAATTCAAGCAAATATGCAAAGGAAATAACTACTATAATTTTATCAAAATTCGAATCCCCTCAAAACACACCTTAAGAGGCGTTTTTATAGCCACCTAACATAAGAAACCCTAGTAAAACTATTAACCCTAGCTGCCACATAAGAAAAATAGGCAATAACATTCTTCTGAACTTAAATAAGAGATTTCAGCCCAAATATTAGCCCACATTAGTCTTCATGTATTTGGACTTGCAAAACATTAAATAAAGCCCATTCAGATGTGTCTTTACTTAGGCCTATCCTAGCATGACCAATTGAGCTTCATTGACTAACCCAATCTTTCATATAGCCAATTAAGGCTTCTTGTAGCTTCTTGGACCTTGACCTTGTAATTGGGCCTTGTAGCATGCTCAATGGATCCTTAGCTTTATCTTTAGTTTTCTTGTTGTTCTCTCCATCAAGTCCATCTTTAAGCTTGGTCATGTCCATATCAATAGGGTTGTTCATAGCACTACACATTGTTCTCCATTTGAAATTGTTTATGGTTTTAACCCATTAACTCCTATCGATCTAGTTCCTTTGCCTCTTAACAAGATTGTTAGTGTTGATAGTTCTTTTAAGGCAGATTTGGTTAAAAGACTACATGAACAAGTTAAAAAGAGGATTGAGACAAAATACTAGAGTAACTGAAAGGGTTAATAAAGGAAGAAGGCCAATGGTGTTGAAACCTAGTGATTGGAGCCAGGGTTTGGGTGCATTTTTGTAAGGAAAGGTTCCCAAATCAAAAAAGGCCAAAACTAAGTTCAAGGGATGATGCATTGTTTCAAGTACTTGAGAGGATCAACCATAATGCTTACAAAATTGATTTACAAGGTAAGTATAATGTGAGTGGCACATTTAATGTTGTTGATTTGAGTCCTTTCGATGTAGGTGATGAGTTTGATTCAAGGACAAATCATCCTAAAGGAGAGAATGATATAGATCCACTGAGGCTTAAAGATGTTGATTTGGTTAGGCTTCATGACAAGGGCAACAAGAAAGGATCCATTAAGTTTGCCACAAGGTCCAATTACAAGGTCAAGGGCTAAGAAGCTTCAAAAGTCCTTAAATGGCTATATACAAGAGTGGGCTAACAATGGAAGTCCAATAGAATTCAGCCCAAATGAAATTTATAAGGAATGGACTTTGTTTAATGTTCTTAAAACTCCAAGTTTATGAAGGCTAAATGAGATTTGTTTAATGTTCTTAAAGTCTAAGTTTATGAAGGCTTTATTTAGCTCTTAGTATCCTATTTGGTTAGATGTTAAAGTTTTCTAAGCTTGTAAAGAAACTCATATTAGATCATATTAGTTAAGTAAGAGTTCTTAATGCGAATCCTACTCTGACTAGGAATCCTACTTGAATTAGGAGCCCTAGTCCCACGAGGAGTCCTACTCCAACTAGGAATCCTACTTCCACTAGGAATCTTAGTCCCATAAGGAATCCTACTCCAGCTAGAAATCCTAATCCAACTAGGATTATACACGAGTCACTCAAATATGATGGACCAATGACTAGAGCTCACATGAAGAAGTTCAAGGATGCTTTAGGAGTGTTCGTGAAGCAAGAGTTGACGCTTCGGTTGGAGATCCAAAGTCCAAGTAGGATTGGGCTTAATCAAGACAATTGGCCTCAAGATACTCTTATCAATTTAATTATATATATGGAGGCATGAACAAGTCAAAATTGGTCCAAAATAAACAAGTCAAGCTAATTGGTGTCCAATACTCAAGAATTGGTCACTTATTACATATTAGTTAAGCCCAAATGTCATCTTTATTATATGGGCTAAGGTTGGACGAATTTTAGGAGTATTTGTTCATTTAAAGAAGTCTTTTAATAGATATGAGTCTTGTTTTAGGTTATCCTTTTAGTTTATGAGCTCTATTCCTAGTTTTATTGTTATATGCTTCCTTATTATTATAGAATTAGGTTTTTCTAAGGCCTATATAAGCTAGTACGAATTTCAATGTAAAGTTTGGTTGAATATTATTTATTTTAGAGTTAATTTTCTTCTTTTGTTCTTTATAAACTTGGTGAATTGGTGAATTTATCAAGTGAAGGCTTGATATTTTATAAACTTAGTTGAATCTAAACTTTTATTTATATTAAACAGCCTTTAATTCTTTATAATTAAGGTTCTTAAGAATAAGTTTTTAAGGATACTATTGGGACTTAGAGTTTCTTTGCTTGATCAGGTGAACAATCCTTGGTAAAGATAACGACATTGATACGGGTTCGGCATAAGTTAGTTACATTCGTATCAATTCTATTCTTCTAGGAATTTGGCTATGTCTTTAAAACATATCAAATTCGTATGCCATTTTCCAAATTATGATTAATTAAATTTTTACTTTCTTTCAAGCCAAAATTACTTGTATCTTGTGTTGTTCTTTAAATGCAAAACTTACTTATCAAGGAGTTGATATATCCTTGTGGCATACTTAGAATTGGGGTTTAAGGAACTTAGTTTTCCTTAAGTTCTAATTCTTGATCATCTTACATTCTGATTAGACAATTCTAGTATTTGATTTCAAGTTGCTCTTTAGGTTTTCCAGTTAGTAATTCGCAGGTTCATAAGGATTAAAGTTCTTGAAGGTTCTTTAATATTTGGTATCAGAGCTTTTAGCTCTCAATCGGGTTACTTATCCTTCTTTAATGTTATTTCATTATATTCTTTAAGTTTCCAAGTTGTTTGATTCATTTATTGATTGCCACTTGCACGCCCCAATATTCATTTAATGTTATTTCATGAGCGGGAATGAAACTTTTTGAGGAAAGAGGGAACATCGAGAATCGAGGCACGCCCCAATATTCCAATTCAAGATTTGCACCATTGGGATCTCTATCATTCCATGTTCCTCTAGGCATAAGGACTCCTAATGACACAAGGTTTAGCGTAAGGAATCATGAGATGCAATTGACAAGCTTCACTGGTGGCTTGGGGTGTGACTTAATGATCTAGCAGGACGAGATACAAATCCACACGCATAAGGCATGTTGCTTTTGATTAATCCAAGCGGGAATGTGCGTGTTTTGATGATTAGAACGCATATAGATATGTAAATTAGGCTGGGTTGTTATTAGGTATGCCCACATGAATTTTTCCTTGTTTTTGTAATTCTGGATTAGAAAATTCGGTACTATAAGAGTTGTTGACCAGTCAATTCATCTTTGTCTAGTATAATGGTTTGATTTTATTTAGGGAGCATAAACACCACTATTAAGAGAAAGCGCATGGAAGCAACAATTATAAGCACTAATCCAATGCTTGGACGAATGCCAAGAAAGAAAATTAGTTTATCAAGTATTGATTTTATTGTCCAAATTATTACAAATGAATCGAGGCACGCCCCGATATTTCAATTTAGGAATTGCACTATTGGGATCTCCATCATTCCATATTTCTCAAGCACGAGGACTCCCTCTAAATCAAAATTAAGATGATCAAGAATTAGAACCTAAAGAAAACTAAGTCCTTTAAACCCTAAGTCTAAACACGCTATAAGGATATATCAATTTCTTGATAAGTGAAAGGTGCATTCAATATGAATACAAAGAACAAGCAAACATAGACTTGCACTAGCGAACATAGACTTGTCGCTCACACCCCTCCATTGTTTTATGTTCTTTGTCCACCCTTATGTTTAAATCAATTCGATTTGATCCTTACGCTTAGTGATATGGAAGAGAACAAAGAACTTATGATTTTTTTCATTATCGGATCTGGAATCCTACATATTTTCTCATTTTATTCATTTATTTTGTGCTTCTCTTTCTAATCTCTATCTAGTTTTGATGGTTTGGTTTTATTTGGTGAGTATGAACACAAGTGTTGAGTGAAAGCGCATGGAAGCGAAAATTATAAGCATCAATCTAATGCTTGCACAAATGCGAAAAAAGACAATTAGTTGATCAAGTATTAGTATCATTCTCCTAATGATCGCAAACGAATCTTTTGGAGAACAGAAGGAATGATGAGAATTAACGTAAGGAATCATCGAAACGTAATTGACAAGCTTGACTAGTGGCGTTGGGGCTTAGCTTGATCATCAAGCAAGATGAGACATAAATCCACACATGTATATTACACAAGAAGATGATCAATCTACTTGAATATTCTTAAGAATGCATTCTACACAAGATTAGAAAGACAAATGCATAGTAGCTTTTAGGTTTAATAACCAATTGCCATTCAAATTCAACTTAATTCTATACATCAAAGTTCGTACCAGCCTTATATAGGCCTTAGAAAACCCTAAATCTTAACTAATAAGGATTTACATCCCATCAAGGATATGCTAAATAATGAGGAATCATAGGAACGCAATTGATAAGCTTGACCGATGGCATTAGGGTGTAGCTTAATAATCAAGTAGGACGAGATGGTTTAGCTTATTGATTAAGCAGGACGAGACGTAAATCCATGCGTGTAAGGGAAAAATCATGTTGTTTTCAATTAATCTAAGCATAGGTAGGCCCATGAGAATTTTTCCTTATTTTTATTAAACTAGCTCATGGAATTTGGAATTATAAGAGTTGTTGACTAGTCAACTACTCTCTAGTTCTTGATTTGGCTATAGTTTATTCAAATTTCTTTATTTATTTATTCAAATTTATCTTCTAGTTTCTTGATGGGCTACTAATGCAACCTACACCTAAGGCAGTGGACCTATAAATGCGGCCTAGCACTAGTGAGTATCAAGGTCGTATCCCTAGAGATCGGTGAACCTAAAGTTACTACTGTTCGCTATGTTATTGATAAGCATCATACTACATATGTTTTCATGCTCGATTGTTTACATTTTTATGCATGATTATCCCGTTTTATGCTCGAATCACCTGTCTTCTGTTTCCTTTCTTCTTTCAGGTCATTTTCGAAGGACACCATCAATAATCGAGGGAAATACATGTGATTACGGACCAATATCCATCAAATTGGGCGAGGACTAGCACCCCGAGGGTTGAGCACGGCCTGGACTCCGGCCGTGCTGAATTGCCAAGAAGCTATCCCCAATTGTGCCATTTCAGCATGGCTTCCAAAGCCACCGCGACCTCCAGCACGGCCTGTGGTGGCTCAGCACCAGCTTGGAGGGAGTCAGTATAATAGACTCCACAGATTTAGCACTGCCTAGACTCCGGCCATGCTAAATCAACTATATAAGCAGTTTTGAGTTCTTTTCGAAAAGACATAAATTTTTGACTCAATTCCAAGACACACACTTAATCAATTGTTTCCTATACCTCCATTGTAGACCTTGAGAGATCAAATTCATCAATTGAATGAGGGATTTCACTTGTTCTAACATCGAATTTAAGATCAAGACAAACTTTGGGAGCATTCAAGAGGCAACTAGGGTTTGAGATTTCGAATTTGCTAATTTAGGGTTTCTCATTCAACTTGAAAGGGAAGGGTGTACATGCCTTTAATTTTCTTTTCCTTATTTTGTTCTTTAATTGCTTTAACCATGAACATGAGTAGCTAGATCTTTTGAACCTATTAGGGTTCACGTTTGTTGATGGATTATGCTTAATTGTTAGATTTGTAATTGTCATTCTTGCAGTCTTCTTGCTATTTAGTAATAAAAGTTTGATTCAATTAATTTGAGACGTTGAATTAATTGTTTGTGGGTTGTTTCTTGACATTGAGAAATACTTGTTACAAATGGACATTGAATAGTAAGAACTGGCAGTTAACACTTAGAGATAAGGTTGATTTACTTGCCCAATTAAGAATTAATAACTCTTAATAGTTTTAAATCATGCTTAATGCTAATCTGTAGTAATCCGATAGGAAGAGATTCCATTAGGTTAGTGCAGATTTAGGAACTCAGTAAGCTCGAGAGAGGAACCGGGTTCAATTCAGGATTTAGGCACGGGTAAGCAAGATCGGTAATCCATAAAATCCATCTTTAGAATTCCATCACTTAGGCCCCCTTTTGGGTTTGTTTCTCTCTTTGCAATTTTTTTTATTGTTCCTTGTCCTTCATTTACTTATTTGCACTCATAACCATTAGCTGGTAACGTTAAAACTTGCACTCATAACCATTAGCTAGATAACATAGCAAACAATAGTAACTCTAGGGTCACCCGATCTCTAGGGATACGACCTTGATACTCACTAGTGCTAGGCTGCATCCGTAAGTTCACTACCTTAGGTGTAGGTTGCATAAATAGACCATCAGTTATCTAGTATGAAATAAGGTGTGAGAAGTCTAAATTAATTAACTAATGATTATGAATGCAAATAAAGGAACAAACAGCAACTAACAATCGAAAGACAACCGTAATAAAAGAAGCAAATCCGAAGGGGACCTAAGTGATGGAATTCTAAGGTTGATTTTATAAATTACCAATCTTACTACCCGTGCCTAAATCATGAATTGAACTCGGCTCCTCTCTTGAGCTCACCGAGTTCCTAAACCTGCACTCACCTAATGGAATCTCTTCCTATTAGATTATTATATATTAGCATTAAGCATGATTTAGATCTATTAAGAGTTGTTAATTCTTAATCGAGCGAGTAAATTAACCTTATCTCTAAGTGTTAATTACCACTTCTTACTATTCAATTCCAATTGTAACAAGCATTTCTCAATGTCAAGAAACAACCAAAAAGACAATTAATTCAACGTCTCAAATTAACTGAATCAAACTTTATTACTAAGCAGCAAGAGGATTATAAGAATGGCAAATAAAAATCTAATAATTAAGTAATCCATCAACAAAGGTGAACCCCAATAGGTTCGGTAGCCCTAGCTACTCTTAATGAAAGAAACAAATACAAAAGGAAATAAACAACAGAAAAGGAAATGGAACATGTAACCCCTCTTCTCTCGAATCAGAGTGGAAATGTTGCAAGCACCAACTCTGAAAGCAGCCTTAAGTATGGATCTCAGATGTCTCGGTCATTCATCTAGAACCTTCAATCTTTGCTTGAATCTCTAAAACTAGTCCTCTGAAATGACTTTGGTCTCTCAAAATGTGAAGAATAGAGGTGTAGAAGTGAGGGGTCGCGCGCGTAGAGAAGTCTAGAAATTAGAAGCGGAACCCTGTCTCATTTTGCGTGCGCCTACTTATAGGCAGAAGAGCCATAGCCCATGCCACAGCCCGTGCAAATATGCACGGCACGTGCAATGGGCAAGGGAGGCCGTGCAATATGCACGGCCTGTGCAAATGTGCAAGGCCGTGCAACTGCCCTTGTAAAAGCCTCGAATTGCGCGCCAATCAAGGAATCAAATCTGATAAACATCTAATATGCGTAAATCATCCGCATAGCTTGGTTTCTACCCGAAAATCAATCAGTTTCCCATCAAGGAGTCGAAAAACCTGAAAAACTCAAAAACATACCAAAGTGCGATCAAACAGGAATAAATATGACTCAAATACATGAATAAACGACTGATAAACAGTCAATAAATATACATAGAATCATTTACATCAAACTAACCCACACTTAAGCATTTTCTTGTCCTCAAGCAATCAACAACTCACTCCTCAAACAAATACCAAAAAACTCAATCAAATACTTTGCAGGAGGTTAGCTCAAAACAAGTCTCAAACCTCTGTGAAGAATTTCCTCAAAATCCCCAAATCATTAATTCCTTGAGAAAGAAAGAAAAGTTGATAAAGCTGCTAAAATTAAACTGATCAACCATCCAAATTGAGAATTTAAGAATCATGCCTTACAAGATGTCACTCAAAACACACAAGTGTATATAGGTGAATGAATATCGTCAAGCTTTCAATGCAACAATATAGAAAAAGGTGCTTACCATAAGCTTGCTTATAGATCCAATCTCCATTACTGTGAAATAATCAATAAACATGATCAAAGGGTCTTGAGCCAGGTTGTAATGGGGTTAAGGTAGGGTATGGAGAAATATGGAAAATAAGCTAAAAGCTGCTGGAAAATTATGCAGGTAATGCAAGAAAATAGCCACGAATCAAATGTTGTACCAAAATTGAACACTAAGTTGCGTCAATAATAAGACGATGCTCGAAATGAACTAAAAGAAAATTATACATATATATATATTATATTTATATTTATTTTTATTATTTATATTTATTTTATTTATTTTTTTAAATACTCTTGCAATAACAGATAATGCAGGATGAAGTAATACAATGCTCAATAAAAATTTTGGATTAAAGGGAGCATCTACAAAAAATCTAGTAACTTAGTGAATATATGCAAATTGATCCAAAATGAAATGCAACATAAACGTACATAATTTTCAGCAACAATGGTAGAAAGAATGGTAGAATGAATAGAAGTGATAAAATGATTGTCAAAGGTAAATTACAATGACAGAAAAAGGCTAAGGCTCAAAATGGGTTCACTAAGGGAAAAACAAGGTTAGGCTTTTGGCCAAATTGTGTAATTCCTAAGTGCCCAAATCATCTCATGACTATCAAAAATTCATTTAATCTCAAAAGTCATCACAAAGCAAGTTCTAGAAAAAAAAATTATACACAATGCTCACTAATTAAAAATAGAAGGAGCATAAAAGCCTCACCATTTGAGTGGGATAAAATTACATGAATTCTCAAACCAAAGTTTAAACAATCAAACAATATAATAAGCATCAATATTAACAGTGTGCTATATCCAAGATAAAGTAAAATGAAAAGAATTAAGGAAAAACACCAGTTTTACCGGGCTTGATAGAAATTAAGAGATTCGTTCACTGCCTTCTTTCAACAATATTCGAAAAAAAACTATAAGGGTATCCATTCAAAAGAGAAAAAATCATCAACTACATGATTAAAACAAAACTCAAGATAAGGACAGTAAAAATGAATAGACTCAATCAATAAGGGAAATGAAAGCAAAATGAAAACAGCAGAAACAAAATTGGTACCTGCACAAAACTAAGGTACCTACCCAACACTTGAGAGAAACACTATCCTCAGTGTGAAATAAGGTAGGCATTCCAAAAAATAATACGCATAAAGAAGCAAATTATGGGATTCAATAAAAAAAAACTAGGAAATTAAAAGAAAAACAAGACAACAGAAAGAGATAAAAACTAGAAAGTCTATTGGATACTGCCCTTGATGTGTGCTTTAACACTCCAAAATATGTTAGTCTTCAAAATTACGTATGAGCATCGAGTAGGCTAACTCCTGCAAAACTCAAGAATAAACACATTCCAAGCAACATCTAGTAAAAGGTTCAATAAAATAAAACCATCTCAAAATAAAACAAACCAAAAACAAACTAAAATATCTAACTAAAAAAAATAACTACATAAATAAAAGATGTTCAAAAATTCAAAAAGCATAAATAGATTCGGGAATGCCTCCTGAAGGTGCTTCTTTTTGTTCGAGTCGTCTAGTTGGACTCTGCAGCAGCGTTCCTGCATCGCGGGCGAATTGAGAAGGTGGGCTTAATGTAAGTTGGGGCCTAAGGCATATAAGCGCAAAGAGAAGGTCCGATGTGTGCGGTAGATGACCAAGGAGGTGCTCTCCGCACCAAGTTGGGATGCCCATTCATCCACTCTGAATTCTGGCTAAGTGTACTGTCATAAACAAACTTGCAACTACCGTTCTCGGGTGTATCATAGCACAAAGTCTCAAATTGATACAAGTTGTTTTCTTCAGATGAATAACACATATCAACAGGGAAAGAAACATGTATAGCATCATCCATTTGTACATCCTGTAGTTGCTTGTTACATGCAGGACCAATTCCATCAACACTACAAATGGCATGAACATGGTTGGTAGGAGAACTATCAAATGGGGGTAAACTAAAAGTAACATAGTCATCCCCTACATTAAGTTCTAACTTTCCCTCAAATACATCTAATTTAGCACTAGCTGCGGCAAGGAAAGGTCTCCCCAAAGTCAACGGTACACCATGCTCATTATCCATATTCAGAACCACAAAGTCCACAGCAAATATGAACTTATGTACCTTGACTAGCACATTCTCCATAATCCCCTTAGGAAGCTTAACAGAGCGGTCAGCTAATTGAATGCACATCCTAGTGGGTTTTGCCTCCCCCAAACCTAGCTTATTGAATAAACTAATGGGCATGACATTTATGCTAGCCCCCAAATCAGCTAATGCATTATCAACACACAAATTACCTAAAGTGCAAGGAATAGTGAAACTCCCTAGATCGTGACGTTTCTCTAGTAGCTCGCTTTGAAACATTGCTGAGCACTTGTTAAGCTGAACATAGGCTACCTCCTCCAACTTGCTTTTTCTGCTAAGTATGTCCCTTAAGAACTTGGCATACTTCGGCATCCACTCCAATGCATCAATAAAAGGCAAGTTATTATGCAGTTGTCTAAAAATATCTAAAAACTTACTGAACTGCTCTTACGCTTATGCTTGTTTGACTCTAGCAGGATAAGGAATCTTAGGTTGATATTCCCTGACTGGAATTAATTTCACCTTTTGTCCCTCAGGTTCCTTAACCTTACTGCTCACCTTAACCTGCACATCAATAGTGGAGTCGTGAAAAACAAGTTTAGAAGGAGCTGAAACTAACTTACCTGAACGCAAAGTGATGGTGTTCACGTGCTCCCTCGGGTTAGACTCAGTGGTGCTAGGGAGCACTCCTTGTTGCCTCTCAGAAAACATCTTAGAAATTTGGCAAATCTGGTTCTCCAAGTTATGAATCGAGGCCTGCTGATTCCTCAGTGCACTATCAGTTTGCTGGAACCTTATCTCCGTAAACGTCACAAACCTCATTATAAGCTCCTCTAAATTTGATTTCTTTTCTAGTGGAGGAGGAGCTTGTGCAGGCCCAGCTGGCTGTTGCTGTGGCTGCTGATGAAGTCTCTGAAAACCAGGTGGACCCTGAGCATTATTGTTCCTCCAACTGAAGTTAGGATGATTGCGCCACCCAGGGTTCTATGTGTTGCTGTAAGGGTCATTCTGCTACCTTGGGGAATTCCCAATATAATCAACCTGCTCAACATCAGAAGACACAGCAGAAACAGATGGAAAAGTAAAGGAAGATGAAGCAAACATACCTCCCGTAGTACAGTTTGCACTGTAGTACGGGCCACCACAAAACTCGCAGCCAACATTCACTGCATGAACCGGCATCTGAAGTTGGTTAATCTTCTTGGCTAGAAGCTCTAGCTGAGCTGCCAAGATGCTGTGTAATCCACTTGGTTGACCACTCCTTGTCTTCCTGGTCGGCTCCTAGAGGATTACTACTGATAATTGTTCATGGCCATTTCCTCTATCAAGTTTTGAGCTTGCTCGGGCATCTTACTGTTTAGCGCCCCACCTACTGTAGCATCCACCATCTGCCTCGTCGTAAGGTTCAACCAGTTGTAGAAAGTCTGAACCTGCATCCACACTAGACCTGTTCATGGGCCTGGATACCCGCCCGGCCCCCCCAGGCCTGCACTTTTCGAGCCGGGCTTGGACAATAATTTTTTAGTACAAGCCCGGCCCAGCTCGAACCCATAAAAAGCCCGTAATTCTCAGGCCGGGCTTAGGATTTATATAAAAACCCAAGCCCGGCCCGGCCCGGCCCGATGTCTAGTTTAGTTAGTAAAAAAAAAGAAATGTCATACCTAGCATTCGAACCTGTGACCTTTAACTTATAATTAAGTGCCAATACCACTTAGCTACCTATTATTTCTATTTATAGTTTTATTGTTATTAATAATATATTAATCAAAACAAAACCCTAAATCTAAATATAACTACAATTTGGGACAGATTTAATAATTGGTCAGGCCGGGCCGGGCTTTTCAAAAAGTTTCGTGCTCGGGCTTGGGCTTAGATATATCAAAAAATTCTCGGGCCTGGGCGGGCTCGGGCTTGTCCAAAATCAAGTCAGGCCCGATTAAGCCCGGCCCATGAACAGGTCTAATCCACACTGGCAATCCATGATGTGGGCAGCATCTCTACAGGTCCTTAAACCTCTCCAATGCATCGTACATGCTTTCATCATCAAACTGCACAAAAGAAGATATGTCATTTCTAAGTTTAGCAGTTTTAGCGGGAGGAAAATAGTTATATAAAATTTTTTCGGCCAACGACTTCCAGATAGTAATTGTCTACGGTGGAAGAGATTGCAACCATCTCTTGACTCTGTCCCTCAAGAAAAATGGAAACAATCTTAGCCGAATGGCGTCATCGGTTGTTCCATTTATCTTGAATGTCTCATGAATCTCCAAAAAAGTTGGAGATACGAGCATTGGTATCCTTGCTGGGCAGTCCTCCAAACTGCACGCTCTGCTGAATCATCTGGATAACATTGGCTTTTATTTTAAAATTGTTGGCTACTACAGCAGGTCTAACTATACTAGTTTTCATCCCATCCAAAGATGGTCAAGCAAACTCGTACATCATCCTTTGATCGTCATCGGCCTGGGGGTTGTGGTTCTCCATCACGTCAACTCCCTGAACCTGAACTGCAACTCCATCCTCCTCCTCAACTGCCTACAAACTTCATCTCAATAATTTGAGAGAGCGCTCCGGGTCAGATAAGGGTTCTATGGGATCAGGGTTAGAGCTCCTAGTCATAAACTACCTAAAACTGATAACCAAACAACCACCAATCAACGAAAACAATAGAATAAAGAATAAAGAATAAATAAATAAACAAACAATGACTAAAGTAACACAAAAACAATTCACTTTAGTTCACCGTTATAGTTCCCCGGCAACGGCGCCAAAAACTTGATGGGCTACTGATGCAACCTATACCTAAGGCAGTGAACCTATCGATGCAGCCTAGCACTAGTGAGTATCAAGGTCGTATCCTTGGAGATCTGGTGAACCTAAAGTTACTACTGCTCGCTATGTTATCTAGTATGAAATAAGGTGTGAGAAGTCTAAATTAATTAACTAATGATTATGAATGCAAATAAAGGAACAAACAGCAACTGACAATCAAAAGACAACTGTAACAAAAGAAGCAAACCCGAAGGGGACCTAAGTGATGGAATTCTAAGGTTGATTTTATTAATTACCAATCTTGCTACCCGTGCCTAAATCCTGAATCAAACTCGGCTCCTCTCTCGAGCTCACCGAGTTTCTAAACCTGCACTAACCTAATGGCATCTCTTCCTATCAAATTATTACAGATTAGCATTAAGCGTGATTTAGATCTATTAAGAGTTGTTAATTCTTAATCCGGCGAGTGAATTAACCTTATCTCTAAGTGTTAACTACCACTTCTTACTATTCAATTTCCAGTTGTAATAAGCATTTCTCAATGTCAAGAAACAACCCAAAAGATAATTAATTCAACGTCTCAAATTAACTGAATCAAACTTTATTACTAAACAGCAAGAAGATTACAAGAATGACAAATAAAAATCTAATAATTAAGCATAATCCATCAACAAAGGTGAACCCCAATGGGTTCGGCAACCCTAGCTACTCATAATGAAAGAAACAAATACAAAAGGAAGAAAACAACAGAAACGGAAATGGAACATGTAGCCTCTCTTCTCTCGAATCGGAGTGGAAATGTCGCAAGCACCAACTCTGAAACCAGCCTCAAGTATGGATCTCGGATGTCTAGATCAATCATCTAGAACCTTCAATTTTTGCTTGAATCTCCCAAATCAATCCTCTGAATTGACGTTACTCTCCCAAAATGTTAAGAACAGAGGTGTAGAAGTGAGGGGTCGCGTGTGTAGAGAAGTCCAGAAATCATAAGCGGAACCCTGTCTCATTTTGTGTGTGCCTACTTATAGGCAGAAGAGCCATAGCCCGTGCCACGGCCAGTGCAACGGGCAAGGGAGGTCATAGACTACCTAAAATGAACAAGGCAGCAACAAACTAAGCAAATAAATAAATGGATAAATGAATCAAAAGTAAATGTCAAAAACAGAAAAGAAAAATGGCTAAAGTAACAAATAGAAAATTTCACTCTAGTTTTCAAATAAAGATTCCCCAACAATGACGCCAAAAACTTGATGCGTTACATATGCAACTACAACTAAGGCAGTGAACCTATCAATGTAGCCTATCATAATGGCAAGTATTAAAATATTTCATTCTTTGTTATCTAGCCTAAAATTAATGACGGATGGTTTATAGATTTACTAATGACTAAAAGCTAAGTTCTAAATGGAATGCGAAAATGAATGAGTTAATAGACCAATTAAGATAAGAAAGCAAACCTAAATAGGACCTAGACTAGTTGTCAATCAAACAAAAGGTAACAGATTGTTGAGTACGATTATGTTACCCATTGATGAATTCTTAACTGAATTTCGTTTCCCTCTCGAGACAACCCAATTCCTAAAATTAAGAACCTAAAGTTGGAATCTCTTCCTAACTATTGATTATTAATTTAGCCTTAAGCTTTAATCCGCCTCTATTAAGCTTTGTTAATTCTTAATCCTGCAAATTAATCAATCTTATCTCTAAGTGAAAATTAACCTAATCTTGCGATTTAGTTTCCAAACTCAATTAGAATTTCTCAATTGCTAAAAGAATTCTATGAACAGTAATCAACATATTCGATGTAAATAGAACTGGATTTAATTATTAATTGCAAAAAGAATACAAGAAAGGAAGCTCAACCAATCTCAACAATTCAGTACAAAGCCAACATAGTAAGGAACCCTAATTCGTTCAACCAATCTAGCTATACATGTTCATGTCTAAAGCAAATATGAATTCAATTATAATGAAAGAATAAAGAAATCATAAAATATACATCCTTTTCCTAGAATTGGATGAACAGCTCAAAGTCTTTATCTACACTAAGGTTGATCTCTAGAATTGCTTCTTGATTTGCTCCAAAACTCCTCCTTAACCTTCAATCGAAAACCTAGATCACGAATCTGATGTTCCAAGGTGGAATCAGTTTCTTGGAAGCCCCCTAAAATGCTTGACAACACGTCTAGCAAAATTACAATGGAAGATCAAAAGTCAAAATCACCAATCCGGAACTCTCTTTTCTCTTTTTGGCTCGTTCCTTTTATTCATTGCACAAATACGGGTGTATTCTACCCCATGTCCCTCAACACGGGCTGTGTTGGACTCCAATTGACAAAATGAACTGAATCGAGCATGGCCGTGTTCTTGCCCGTGTTAACCAACACAGGTTGTGCTTTAGGGCTTGGTACCCTCGATAAACATGTTGCTTCAAAGTGCTTAAGCTACACGACTTGAAATTTCTGCACGGGCTCCAACACGGGCCATATTGACGTCTCAAAAGACAACCCAAGGTCAAAAGCTTCTGATTTCATCCATTTTAGCCCGAAATTGATCTAAAATTTCTAAAGCACTGATGATGGACCTATAAAATCTCTTGAAACATGAAAGGACACAAAACACGAGTGATCTTGGAATGAAAATACAATAAATGCTAAGAAAGTATGTGGTAAGAGGTCAGCAAATATGTGTAAAACTATGCATATTATGAGCATATTATTTTAGTTTTCTACATTTCAGGAAATCAAGTTGTGGGTTCTTTCAAGAGCTTTTCGGACTTATGAAGACTCGCGCTAGTGAACTTTGACTTATCACTTACGTGTTTCATTCTTTTTGTGTTCTTTGTCTATCATTGTGTTTAAATCAATTTGATTTAATCCTTACGCTTAGCCGTACGAAAGAGAACAAAGAACTTGTGATTTTTTTCCTTATCGGATCTAAAATCCTACCTATGTTCTCATTTTGTTCATCTCTTTTGTGCCTCTCTTTCTAATCTTTGTCTAGTATGAGGGTTTGGTTTTATTTGGGGAGCATAAACACGAGTGTTGAGTGAAAATGCTCATTGAAGCGGCAATCACAAGTACCGATCCAATGCTTGGACCAATGCAAAGAAAGAAAATTAGCTGATAGAGTATTGATATCATTCTTACAATGACCGTGGATGACTCTTTTGGAAGAGAGGGAGCAACGAGAATTAAGGGACGCCCAAATATTTTGATTCAAGATTTGCACCATTGGGATCTATCGTTCCTTATCGCCCACATCCTTTCTTTCTTTTGTGTGCTTTATCTACCATTGTCTTTAAATCATTTTGATTCGATCCTTATGTATGCCATATAGAAGAGAATAAAGAACTAGTGATTTCTTTCCTTATTAGATATGAAATCCTAGCTATGTTCTCATTTTTGTTTATTTCTTTTTCTGTCTCTTTCGAGACATAAATCCATACGCATAAAAGAGTAATCATGTTATTTGCAATTAATCTAAGTATAATACAAGCGGAAATGCAAGTGCTCTGATATTTGGGATGAATATATTGAATTCATTTGGATTGGAGTGTTATTAGGTATGCCCACGCGAATTTTCCTTTATTATTGTTAAGCTGGCTCATAAAATTTGGGACTACGAGAGTTGTTGACCAGTCAACTCCTCTCTCATTTTTTATTTGACTTCAGTTTATTCATCTTTCTTTATTTGTTTTTTTCATATTTAGCTTATAGTTTCTTCTTCTTATGGAATGAGGGCTTTCACGCTATAAAAATCACATGCAACCGAATACTTGAGGCTACTGAGCATATTATTTTAGTTTTCTACCTTGTGGAAAATCAAGATACGAATTTTTTCAAGAACTTCATGTTAATGTGTTGGGGGCCTACAATTCAAATAGGGTTCTCAAGTTTATCCATAGAGGTTCCATATCAAGGATTGGCGTATGGGATCGTAGGAAGGCGATTGACAAGTTTGACCAGTAGCATTGGAGAGTGACTTAATTATCTTACAGGAGGAGATGTAAATCCATACGCATAAAGTAGAAATCATGTTGCTTTTGATCAATCCAAATGGGAATGCACGTGTTACGATGTTTGGGATGTATGTAGTGATGTAATTTAGGCTGAAGAGTTATTAGGTATACCCATGCGAATTATTTCTTGATATTATTAAGCATACTCATAAAAAATTTAGGACTACGAGAGTTATTGACCAATCACCTCTTTTCTAGTTCTTGATTTGATCATAGTTTATTTATCTTTCTATATTTATTTATTCATATTTAACATCTAGTTTCTTCTTCTTATGGAATGAGGACTTGTGCACTATAAAAACCCCATGCAACAGAATAGTTGAGGCTAGTGAGCATATTATATCAGTTTTCTACCTTTTGAAAAATCAAGTTATGGTTTCTTCCGAAAACTTTGCAGAACTTAGGACAACCGGAGTTGTTGACCAGTCAACTCCTCTTTATTTGGTACGATGGTTTAGTTTTATTTAGGGAGCATAAATACAACTATTAAAAGAAAGCTCACGAAAGTGACAATCATAGGCACTGATCCTATACTTGGATGAATGCAAAGAAAAAAATTAGCTAATCAAGTATGGATATAATTCTCAGAATTATTATGGATAAATCTTTTAAAAAAGAGAAGGAACAGCGTGAATCGAGGCACACCTAAATATTCTGATGCGGGGTTTGTACCATTGGGATCTCTGTCATTCCTTGTTCCTCTTAGGCACAAGGACTACATGATGACACAAGGATTGGCATAAAGGATCATCAGAACATAATTGACAAGCTTGTCCGGTGGCATTAGGGCTTAGCTTGAACATCAAGCAAGATGAGGCATAAATCCACACATATAAAGGAGAAATCATGTTACTTTCAATTAATCCCAGAGTGAGTGAGCATGTTTTGATGTTTGGAAGGCATTTAATGAAGTATATTGGGCCAGAGTGTTATTAGGTATGCGCACACAGATTTTTCATTATTTTTGTTAAGGAATCATGGGAATGCAATTAATAATCTTGACCAGTAGCATTGGAGGATTACTTGATGATCAAGCAATATGACATGCAAATCAATGCGCATAAAAGAGAAACCATATTACTTTCGATTAATACAAGTGGGAATGCAAACATTTTGATCTTTAGGACACATGTAATAATGTAATTTGAGTCGGAGTGTGATTAGGCAGGCCCACATGAATTTTCCTTTATTTTCATTAAGTTGGCTCATAAAATTCAGGACTACGAGAGTTGTTGGCCACTCAACTCATCTTTAATTCTTAATTTGACTTTGGTTTATTCATCTTTCTTTATTTATTTATTCATATTTAGCTTCTAGTTTCTTCTTCTTATGGAATGAGGGCTTTCGAACTATGAAAACCGCATGCAACTGAATAGATGAGGCTAGTGAGAATATTATCTTGGTTTTCTACCTTGTAGAGAATTAAGGTTATGAGTTCTTTCAAGAACTTTGCAGACTTATGAAGACCCACACTAGCAAACCTAGACTTATCGCTCACGTCCTTCCTTTCCTTTTTGTTCTTTGACTACCCTTATGTTTAAATCACTTTGATTTGATCCTTACGCTTAGCCAGGAAGAGAATGAAGAACTTGTAATCTCTTTTCTTATCGGATCTAAAGTCTTACTTATTTTCTTAATGTTGGTTTCTTTTGTTTGTCTCTTTCTAATCTATGTCTTGTATGATTATTTGGTTTTATTTGGTGAGCATAAATAGGAGTGTTGAGTTAAAGCATGTGAAAGCAACTATTATAGGACCCAATTTAATGCTTGGATAAATGAGAAGAAAGAAAATTAGTTGATCGAGTATTGCTACCATTTAAATGATTTCGAACGAATCTTTTGTAAGAGAGAGGGAACAACGTGAATCGAGGCACGCCCAAATATTCTAATTCAAGAATTGCATCATCATTCCATATTTCTATAGGCAGGAAAGCTCCATGATGACACAAGGATTGCGGTAAGGGATCAGTGGAACACAATTCATAAGCTTAACCAGTGACATTGGGGCTTAGCTCGATAATCAAGTAAGACGAGACATAAATCCATTTGTGTAAGGGAGAAATCATGGTGTTTTTTTATTAATCCAAACATAATACAAGCAGCAATGTAAATGCTTTTATGTTTAAGATGCATATAATGAATTAATTTGGGTCGAAGTGTTATTAGGTTGCCGATGTGAATTCTCAATTATTTTCGTTGAGCTGGCTCCCCGAATTTGGTATACAAGAGTTGTTGACCAATCAACTACTATCTAGTTCTTGATTTGAATTTAGTTTTTTCATCTTTCTATATTTATTTATTCATACTTACCTTCCAGTTTCTTTTTTTAATGGAATGAGCACTTTCGCACTATAAAAACTACATGTAACCGAATACTTGAGGCTCGTGAGCATATTATTTAAGTTTTCTACATTGTAGGATATCATGTTGTGGGTTCTTTCAAGAGCTTTTCAAACTTATCAAGACTCGCACTAATGAACTTTCACTTATCACTTACGCCCTTCCTTTCTTTTTTTGTTCTTTGTCTACTCTTGTGTTTAAAACAATTATATTTGATACTTACGCTTAGTTGTATAGAAGAGAACAAAGAACTAGTGAAATCCTACCTATGTTCTCATTTTGTTCATTCTTTCATGCCTCTCTTTCTAATCTTTATCTAGTATAAGGGTTTGGTTTTATTTGGGGACCATAAACACGAGTGTTTAGTGAAAGCTTATGGAAGCGACAATCATAGGCACCAATCTAATGCTTGGACAATGCGAAAAATAAAATTAATTGATCGAGTATTGATATTATTCTCAGAATAATCACCGACGAATTTGTTGGAGGAGAGAAGGAACGACAAGAATCGAAGCTTGCCTAAATATTTCGATTCAAGATTTACAACATTGGGATCTCCATCGTTACTTGTTCCACTAGGCACTAGGACTCCTAATGGTATAAGGATTATAAATAAATTTGATTTGATCCTTACGCATAAATGGAAAAGTATAAACAAGTTTTGATTTCTTTTGTTATCGGATAAAAAATGCCACCTATATAATCATTTTGTTCGTCTCATGTTGCTTCTCTTTCTAGTCTCTATATAGAATGATGGTTTGGTTTTATTTGGAGAGTATAAACACTAGTGTTGATGATGCGGATCTAATAAGCATAATTAAAGCCTTTGAATTACATGAGATTTTGTGTATGGCAAGATTATTTGAAAGAAATCAATTTGCCTTATTTAGGAAAATTAATGCAATGCCAATGTCAAATACCTTAGTGGAATATCCAATTATGAAAGAAAATATAGATGTACAAGATTCATGGATTTGGGGTGTGACATGATGGATAAAGGCAAGAAAATATTAAGACCAAGATTGGCCAAACCTTGCATGATCATTTGGGCTTGTTTTTGGACTTATTCAAGCCATGACACACTTTAGGCTCAAAAAGGAAGGGGGCATACTAATTTTCTAAAAAGGTGAGGTCTAGGAGGTGCCACTTTAGTGCTTCATTGACCTAATGGAACATCTACACTAAAGAGGAAACCATGGGCATCCCTTATTTAGTTATTTAGAAATATATCTGGATTAATTTAGTCACATCTTTATTGATTAGGATTGACTAAATCAATCAAGCTTCTTATTTTATTATTTTGGAAGTCTTTTATTATTTCCTTTTAGAATAGACTTTTATTATTCCCTAATTAAGCATAGTTCCTTATTTTGTTATTTAGGAAAACATCTATTTAGGATATACTTTAGTTTATTCCTAATTCATTTATTTTCTTTATACAAATAGAAAATTAAGTTATGTCTTTTATCTATTTAAACCCTATGTAGCCGAATGGCATAAGGGATTGATCATTATTGAAATAAAATTATTGTGAGTTTATTCTTGCTTGGTTATTTGGAAGAACTTCAAAATTATCAAGAACTTGTTCTTGTGGCATTCAAACAAAGACTTATCAGTCACCTTCTACTTATGTTGAGTGTGGCGTCAACCGTTATTCTTATATCAAGGTTCGAGATACAAGTTATCTTTGGGTCAATGTCATCATAGATCATATTTTGCTTTCTTAGGATTCTAATTTTGATTCCGGATGTTGGGTCTTTTCATAAGTTGCCAAGGGTCACATTAGTTGAATGAAAGCATGTGGAAGTAGTAGTCACAGGCACTGATACAATGCTTGGACAAAAGCGAAGAAAGAAAATTAGTTGATCGAGTACAAGCACTGTTGGGGTCTCCATATTCCTTGTTCCTTTAGGCACGACGACTCTAGATGACACAAGGATTGGTGTAAGGAATCATGGGAACAAAATTGTGAAGCTTGACTTGTGGCATTGAGGCGTGACTTGATGATCAAGCATGATGAGACGCAAATCCACACGCTTAAGAGAGATTTCATGTTGCTTCCGATTAATTCAAGTGGTAATGCATGTGTTTGATGTTTGGCATGCATATAATGAAGTAGTTTGGGTGGCAGTGTTATTAGGTATGCCCTCCTTTGTTTTTGTTAAGCTAGCTCATAAGATTTTGGACTAAGAGAGAATAAAGAACTTGATTATTACACTTAGGCGTATCGAAGAGAATAACGAACTTGTAATTTCTTTCCTTATCGGATCCATAATCCTATCTATGTTCTCATTTTGTTCGATTCTTTTATGCGTCTCTTTTGGAGGAAAGAGGAAATGACATGAATCAAGGCACGATGAAATATCTCGATACAAGATTTGCAGCATTAGGGTCTTCATCATTTCTTATTCCTCAAGGCACGAGGACTGCTGATGACATAAGGATTGGCATAAGGAATCATGGGAATGCAATTCAAAAGCTTAACTGGGGACATTAAGGCATGACTTGATGATCAAGCAAGAGGAGACGTAAATCCACACACAAGTTTTGACGTTTGGGACACATATAATGAAGTAATTTTTGCTAAAGTGTTATGAGATAGGCCTGATATGCATAGTTCTACACATATTTGCTTGCATATTATTCTACATTTTCTTAGCATTTATTGTGTTTTTATTCCAAGACCACTCGTGTTTTTTATCCTTTCGTATTCGAGGAGATTTTATAGGTCCATCATTAGTGCTTGAGCAATTTTAGATCAATTTCAGGAAAAAAAGGATGGAATCAAAAGCATTTGACGTGAGGTTGAGTTTTGGGAAGTCAACATAGCCCGTGTTGGAGCCCGTGTAAAAATTCTAGGCTGTGTAGCTTAAAAATTTTAAAGTAGCACATTTTCCAAGGGTACCACGCCCTAGAGCACAGCCCGTGTTAGCTAACACGAGTAAGAACACGGCTCATGTTGGTAACACGGGCTAGAACATGGCCTTGCTCGATTCAATTCATTTTGTCATTTGGAGGCCAACACAGCCTGTGTTGAGGGACACAGGCTGGAACACACCCGTATTTGCATAATGTATAAATGAGCAGAAAAGAGGAGAGGGAGTTCTGGGGAGTTTGAGTTGGAGTTGAGGATTCTAACTCTTCATCTTCCTACCTTGATTCATGATTCTAGGATTTCGGATTGAAGATTGAGGAGGAGTATTGGAGCTAATCAAGAGGCAATTTTGGAAATCAGTTGCAGTATAGATCAAGGCTTTGAACTGTTCATCCAATTCTAGAAAAAGGGTGTCTATGTTTCAATTTCTTTACTCTTTCATTATAATTGAATTTCTATTTTTCTTATACATGAACGTGTGTAGTTAGATTGATTGAACCCATTGGGGTTCCTTACTATGTTGGCTTAGTACTGAATTGTTAGGATTGTTTGAGTTCCTTCCTATATTCTTTTTGCAATTAATAATTAAATTCAATGTTTTTTACATTGAATGTGTTAATTACTGTTCATAGAATTCTTTTAGCAATTGAGAAATTCTATTTGAGTTTGGAAATTTAATTGCAAGATCAAATTAATTTTCACTTAGAGATAAGGTTAATTAATTTACCGAATTAAGAATTAACAAAGCCTAATAGAGGTGGATTAAAGCTTAAGGCTAACTTAATAATCAATCGTTAGGAAGAGATTCCAACTTTAGGTTCTTAGGTTTAGGAATTCGGTTGTCTCGAGAGGGAAACCGAATTCAGTTAAAAATCCGTCCACGGGTAGCATAATTGGGCTCAACAATCTGTTATTTTTTGTTTCATTGCCAACTAGTCTAGGTCCCCTTTGGGTTTGCTTTCTTATCTTGATTGTTGTATTTACTCATTCATTCTCGCATTCCATTTAGAACTTAGCTTTTACTCATTAGTAAATCTAGAACCCATCTGTCATTAATTCTAGACTAGATAATAAAGAACGAAGTAGTAACTCTAGGATTTTACTTTCCCGAGGGATACGATATTTTAATACTTGCTGTTGTGCTAGACTACATTGATAGGTTTACTGCCTTAGTTGTAGTTGCATATGCAGCGCACCAAGGTCCACACAAATTTCCCCTTATTTTCTTTAGGCTGGCTCATAAAATTTGGAACTACGAATGTTGTTGACCAGTCAACTTCTCTCCAATTCTTGATTTATCTTTCTTTATTTATTTATTCATATTTAGCTTGAAGTTTCTTCTTCTTATGGAATGAGAGCCTTCGCACTATGAAAACGCATGCAACTAAATATTTAACGCTATTAAGCATACTATTTTAGTCTTCTACAATGCAGAAAATCAAGTTATGGGTTCTATCAATAACTTTGTAGACTAATGAAGACTCGCGCTAGCGAACCTATACTTATCGCCTATGTCCTTTCTTTCTTTTATGTTCTTTATCCACCATTATCTTTAAATCATTTTGATTTGATCCTTATGTATGCCATATAGAAGAGAATAAAGAACTAGTGATTTCTTTCATTATCTGATCTGAAATCCTAGCTATGTTTTCATTCTATTTGTTTCTTTTTTTTATCTCTTTCGAACATAAATTCATGCGCGTTAGGGAGTAATCATATTATTTTCAATTAATAAAAGCATAATATAAACAAGAATCCAAGTGCTTTGATGTTTGGGATGGATATAATAAATTAATTTGGATTGGAGTGTTATTAGGTAGGCCCATGCGAATTTCTCTTTATTTTTGTTAAGCTGTCTCATAAAATTTTGGACTACGAGAGTTGTTGACCAGTCAACTTCTCTCTCGTTCTTGATTTGGCTTCAGTTTATTCATCTCTCTTTATTTTATTTTTTTATATTTAGCTTCTAGTTTATTCTTCTTATGGAATGAAGGCTTCCACACTACAAAAACTGTATGCAACTGAATACTTGATGCTATTGAGTATATTATTTCAATTATCTACCTTGTGGTAAATCAAGTTATGGATTCTTTCAAGAACTTTGCAGACTTATGAAGACTTGCTCAAATCCTTTCTTTCTTTTGTGTCTTTGTCTACCTTTGTGTTTATAAACATTCTATTTGATCCTTACGCTTAGCCATATGGAAGAGAATAAAAATCTTATGATTTCTTTCCTTATTGAATCTGAAATCTTACCTACATTTTGTTTGTTTCATTTGTACCTCAATGTCTAGTATGATGGTTTGGTCTTATTTGGAGTGAATAAATACGATTGTTGAGTGAAAGCGGGTGGAAGCGGCAATCATAAACACCAATCTAATGTTTAGACGAATGCAAATAAAGAAAATTAGTTAATCAATTATTGATATCATTCTCTGAATGATTGCAGACGAATCTTTTAGAGGAAAGAGGGAACAATGAGAATCGAGGCACGAGCAAATATTGTGATTTAGGATTTGCACCATTGGGATCTCCATTATTCCTTATTCCTTTAGCCACAACGACACATGATGACACAAGGATTGGCATAAGGAGTCATGGAAACTCAATTGATAAGCTTGATCGGTGGCATTAGGACTTAGCTTTAAGTTCAAGCAAGACGAGACGTAAATCCACGCATGCAAGGGATAAATCATAATATTACCAATGAATGCAAGTGATATGGTATTTACGTAGCTATAATCTAAGGCAGTGAACCTATCGATGAAGACTAGCACAAATGGTGAGTATCAAGGTTGTATTCTCGAGAGAGGGTGAACCTAGACCTACTGTACCGTATTATATTATCTAACCTAAAGAAATCAATGGAGTGTTGTTCTATGATTAATTATAAACAAACAAGTAATTAAGAGTCAAATTATCTGAAAGGATTTAGGAAGACTCTCGAAGGAAAAGCAAACCCTATGGGACCTAAGTTAATTGGATTTTTATAGAGATAGAGATTAAATTGATTATCAATTGCAATTACCCGTGGACAAAGTCCTAACTGAATTCGGTCTCCCTCTCGAGATAACCGAATTCCTCAACCTAATAACCTAAAGTTTGAATCTCTTCCTAACGATCAATTACTGGATTAGCATTAAGGTCTAACCTGCCTCTATTAAGCTTTGTAAATTCTTAATCCGGCTAGTCAATTACCCTTATCTCTAAGTGATTATTAACCAATTCTTGCTATTTAGTTTTTCGATTACTAAACGAATTTCTCAATTACATAAAGCAATCTAAATTCCACAATTCACAACATCTCATGAATAAAGTGACTTCTCATTAATAATAATCAAGAATTGACAATCAAAATCTCAGAACATTAAGATCAATCCACAAACATAGGAGCCCTAATTGGGTTCAACAATTTAGCTATTCATACTAATAAGCATTACAAAATAAGAATCAAAATCAGAAAAGTAAATTAAAGGCATGTACACCCTTCTTTTTCAATTTAGATGAGAAACCCTAATTTTCCAATTCAAAATATCAAACCCTAATTTGCCTCTTGAATGCTCCCAAATCTTGTCTTGATCTTCAAATCGATGTTGAAATAAGTGTAATCCTCCCTTCAATTAATGAAATTGATCTCCCAACGTCGACAATTGAGGTATAGAAATAAATGAATTGAGTGTGTATAATGGAAATCAAGTCAGAAAATCGAATGTCATTCACCAAATCGATTTTGCCTATATAGTCCCTTCAGCAGGGCTGTGGTCAAGCCTGTGCTGGTCAGCACGGGCGAAGTCTAGGCCGTGTTAAACCTGTGCATTCAGTTCTGTTGACCTCTTCCAGGCCGTGCCCAAGCTAGTGTTGAGCCACCACGGGCTATGGTGGAGGCGGTGGTGGCTATGGAAACCGTGCCAAAATGGCACTTCTCGGAGCAGCTTCTTGATAATTCAGCACGGCAGGAGTCCAGGCCATGCTCAACCCTCGAAATGCTAGTCCTTTCTCAATTTAATGGATTCTGGTCCGTAATTGCGTGTATTTTCCTCGATTACAAACAATGTCCTTTAATAATAACCTGAAATGTGAAAGGAACAAAACGACAGGTGATTCTAGCATAAAATAAGATAATTATTCATAAGAATGTAAACAATTGGGCATGTAAATATATGTAATATGATGCCTATCAGCAAGCGTAATATAATTAGCAATGCGAGCTTTTTGATCCTTGGAATGCATATAATTAAGTAATTTATTTTGGAGTGTTATTAGGTAGGCCACATGAATTTACCATTGCTTTCGTTAAGCTAGTTCATAAAATTTGGGATCTCTATCATTCCTTGTTCCTCAAGGCACGAGGACTCCTAACAACACAAGGACACTGTAAAGACTGGCTAACCACTCTCGTAGTCCCAAATTTTATGAGCCAGCTTAACAAAAACAAGGAAAAATTCGAGCGGGTCTTCCTAATAACACTTCGATCTAAATTAGTTCATAATATGCATCCCAAATATCAGAATGCTCGAATTCCCGCTTGTATTATGCTTGGATTAATAAAAGACAACGTGATTTCTCCCTTATGTGCATGGATTTATGTCTTGTCCTACTTGATCATCAAGCTAAGACCAATGCCACCGATCAAGCTTGTTAATTGTAATCCCATGATTCCTTACGCCAATCCTGGTGTCTGCAGGAGTCCTCGTGCCTGAAGGAATAGGGAATGATGGATATCCTAATGGTGTAAATCCTGAATCAGAATATTTGGGCGTGCCTCGATTCATGTTGTTCCCTCTTTCCTATAAAAGATTCCCCCGTGAAGATTCGGAGAATGATATCGATACACAAACAACTAATTTTTTTCTTCACACTCGTCGAAGTATTAGATTAGTGCCTATGATTGCCACTTCCACGCGCTTTCACTCATGTTTATGCTCCCTAAATAAAACCCAACCATCATATTAGACAGAGATTAGAAAGAGAGACACAAAAGAAACAAACAAATGAGAATGTAGGTAGGATTTAATATCCGATAAGAAAAGAAATCATAATTTGTTTGCTCTTTTCTATACGGCTAAGCGTAAGGATCAAATCGAGTTGATTTAAATGCAAGGGTAGACAAAGAAAATAAGAGAAACAAAGGGCGTGAGGGATAAGTCTATGCTCACTAGCACGAGTGTTGATAATTCCATAAAGTTCTTGAAAGAACCCATAATTTGATTTCCTACGAGGTAGAAAACTGAAATAATATGCTCATTAGCCTCAAGTATTTGGTAGCATGCAGTTTTTATAGTGCGAAAGTCCTTATTCTATAAGAAGAAGAAACTACAAGCTAAATCTAAATAAATAAATAAAGATATAAAGCAAAGTCAAATCAAGAACCGAAGAGGACTTGGCTGGTCAACAACACTCTTAGTCCTAAATTTTATGAGTCAGCTTAATGAAAACAAGGAAAACTTTGCATGGGCCTCCCTAATAAGTCACCTACCTAAATTACTTTATTATGTGTGTCCCAAACATCAAAACACGCATATTTCCACTTAGATTAATCGAAAGTAACATAGTTTCTCCCTTACGCTCATGGATTTGGGTCTTATCATGCTTGATCATCAAATCACCACCTAATGCCACAGGTCAAGCTTGTCAATTGCGTTCCCATGATTTCTTACCCCAATCCGTGTGTCATCAGATGTCCTCATGCCTAGAAGAACAAGGAGTGGTGGAGATCCCAATGGTGCAAATCCTGAGTCAAAATATTTAGTCGTGCTCGATTGATGAGAACCCATGTAGCACAAGGAATTCTACTCCAACAAGAAATCCTAAGGATGCAAATCCTACTTGCTTAAAGAATCCTATTTCAACAAGGAGTCCTAATTCTAATAGGAATCGTAGTCCAATAAGGAGTTCTGATGATATTAGGAGTTCAAGCGACGAAATGAATCCTATTTCCACTAGGAATCCTAATTCAACTAGGGGTCCTAGTCAGATTCAAAGTCCATGTAATATTAGGCTTAATCAAAACAATGGGCCTCAAGATAGTCTTATCAACTTAATCCAACATATGGAAGCACAAACAAGTCAAGATAAGCCTAAAATAAACAAGTCAAGCTATTTGGAGTCAATACTCAAGAATGGGTTGTATATCACATGTTACTTAAATCTAATTGTCATGTTTAGGTATGCCCACATGACTCTTTCCTTGTTTTTGTTATTCTAGCTCAGAAAATTTAGGATTGCGAGAGTTGTTGACCAGTCAATTCCTTTTTGTCTAGTATGATGGTTTGATTTTACTTAGGGAGCATAAACACCACTATTGAGAAAAATAGCATTGAAGCAGCAATTGTAGGCACCGATCCAATGCTTAGACGAATGCGAAGAAAGAAAATTAGTTGATCCAGTGTTGATTTCATTCTCCAAATTATCATAGATAAATCTTCTAAAGGAAAGAGGGAACGATGAGAATCAAGACACACCCTAATATTCCGATGACATAAGGATTGACATAAGAAATTATGGAAGAGCAATTGACAAGCTTGACCAACAACATTGGGGCTGACTTGATTATCTAACAAGATAAGATGCAAATCCACATGCGTAATGTAACGCCTGCATTTTCTCATCATCCATGTTATGTGCATTTACATTTAATCATTGGGCATATGATGGTATATCAATGATATTTTTATTTTATGAGAACAGATATATATTAATTATAAGTAGAGAATAAGAAGCATGATATTAGATTATTAATTTAGATAAGTTGATTAAGTACTTGGGTTATGTGTATTAAGCCTTAAGACTTAATTGAACCAATAGTTGAAGGTTGGGTAAATAGATTGGACTTAAAAGATACAATTAAAAGTTAGTACCTATATATGGTTAGTAAGAATTAATTTAGGGTGATAAAAATAGTTTAGTAGGTGGTGGCATTAAGAGAGGAATATTGGAAATTGGAACCATGAGCAAGCTCATTTTACCTCTTCATTTCTCTAAAATTCTTACATGGCCAAAAACACAAAATTTGGAATAAGAGAGAAGAGTGGAATACCTAGAAAAACTTAAGATTAAGATAGGATTTTGCCACCTATTGAAGGAGCCAAGCTAAAGCTATAGGATTTAAGCATATTAGCAACCCAAAAGCTGAAATTGGTAAGTTGTTACTTGAGTGTTATTAATTTGTCATTAGGGTTCTTGATTACAAATTGGAAAAACTTCATTTGATGCTCTCATTGATTAATTAAAGGTCTGATTATCATGAATTAGTAGAGTATTGAATGATTGCATAAAGATTAAGCTTGATTTAAGTTTAAGTATGTTAAGATAGAAAACTGTCAAAATTCCAGCAACCTTGATGTTCTGTATTTTAGGCATAACATGGGTTATATAAGTCCAAATTAAGCTTAATCGGTGTCTATGGAAATTCTAAAGAGTACTCTATAACTTTGTAGTTTTGTGATTTTGCTGTTTTTGCCGTTTTGATTGCTTAAATTGAGCAAACAAATTGCTGCTCGGGTACAACTAGCTGTATGACCCTTGCTCAGTAATTTGAAAATAATTAAATCTATAGAAGTCGGAATTGAGTAATTCTTCTTGGAGATGAAACTAGACGCATAAATGGATATGTCTATTTAATATGAGATTTTTGTATTAAGCCAATTTTGCCCAGCAATAAATATACCTTGGTACTAAATTCTGTCTAGAAAACAGAAATGTTGGAGATTAGTTTTATGCAATTTATTGATGTTAATTTGAGTAAAATTGGTATTTAACTAGATGGGAAATGTTTATAGGATATTAAAACAGTAATTGAGAGTCTTAGAGGAAGAGTTAGACCTATGAATTAGAGAGGGGATGATCTTGTAATGCATTAGAACTCGCATTTACATGAATATTTGTAATATGCATGAAATGTGAATTGATGAATGTGTTGACAGGTACTCAAAGGCCTGGAAAGGAAGTTGTGGAGAAAGGAGGTTCTTATATGCTAAAGGAATAAGTATATTTTGAGTAAGTAAATAGTTAATATTTGCTATGTTCATATATTTAATCAAATGTTCCGCAAATGGTTGCGTTTGCTTAATATTGTTTATGTTTGAATGACTGAAATGGAATTGATTGGTGTTGAGTAGAACAATTGTTATTGCTGAAATATGATATAAGTGAAATGATTGAATTGTGATGTTAAGTGCATATGTGCATGTGAATGGTGGATTCTCCTGTGAAAAAAAAAATATATATATATATATATAAAGCCTTGGGAGGCTAAAGCCTAGAGAGGCTATAAAAGTGTATAATGTGAGATGAGGCAGAGCAGCTTACGTGTGTGATATGTGAGGATGAGGCGGAGCAGCACATTAAAGGGGATCCACAAGCCGTGAGAACTAACCATAATTGTTGAATTGCATTTCTTCTATGATGGTTGTAATGAATTGAGTAGAATGGTATGACTTTATACCTAAATTATGAATATCATGGAAAGTTATGTGATTGGGTGGAAATTGTATTAAGTGTATGTGATATAGATTATGTTGATTATTTATTTACTGAGCTGGATGCTCACACCTCTCCAAAATTTTTCTTTTCAGGTTTGTAAATAGTAGTGCATCCGTTGGTTGTATGCGAAGTCTAGCTTTTAGCAGTTCTGTCAAGTTGGGCCAGTTTTGTGAAGTCTCCTCCTGATGCATTTTTGTATGCAGTTATGTGATATATATGGAAGTATGCCTTATAAGGCATAAGAAGATGTTTGTAATACTTGTTAAATGATGTTTAAGTATAATCATATGTTTATATGTTAATAACCTTGTGTCTGGATTCTTAACAACCTACATATTGACCTATCTACCTGTAGTATATATTCTACGACGCTTGTATGCTTCCTGGCTAATGTTTATTGGTTAGCATGTGATGGGGGTGTTACACGTAAAGTAGAAATCATGTTGCTTTTGATTAATCCAAGTGAGAATGTGCATGTTACAATGTTTGGGATGTATATAGTGATGTAATTTGGGCCGAAGTGTTATTAGATATGCCCATCGAGTTATTCATTGATATCGTTAAGCTGGATCATAAAATTTGGGTCTACGAGAGTTATTGATTAATTAACTCTTCTTTGGTTCTTGATTTGACTAGAGTTTATTCATCACTCTTTATTTGTTCATTAATATTTAGCGTATAGTTTCTTCTTCTTATGGAATAAGGGCTTACGCACTATAAAAACTGCATGCAACTGAATACTTGAGTCTAGTGAGCCTATTATTTTACTTTTCTACCTTTTGGAAAATTAAGTTAAGGTTTCTTTCAAGAACTTTTGCAGAATTATCAAGACTCGTGCTAGCGACATAGACTTAATGCTCACGTCCTTCCTTTCTTTTTTGTTCTTCATATACCCTTTTGTTTAAAACAATTCGATTTGATCCTCTCGATTAGCCCTATAAAAGAGAATAAAGCACTTATGATTTCTTTCCTTATCGGGAGCGAATCTTACATATGTTGTCATTGTGTTCGTTTCTTTTATGCCACTCTTTCTAATCTATGTCTAGTTTGATGGTTTAGTTTTATTTGGTGAGCATACACGAGTGTTGAACTAAGTTTGTAAAATACCAAGCCTTCACTTGATAAATTCACCATAGTTCATAGAGAACAAAAGAAGAGAATTAACTCAAAAATAATCAATATTCAACAACTCCTTATACATAGCTTATATAGGCCTTAAAGAACTTAGTTCTATAATGATAAGGAAATAAATAATAATAAAACTAGGAATAGAACTCCTAAACTAAAAGGATAACTTAAAACAAGATTCCTAACTATTAAAAGACTTCTTTAAACAAACAAAAACTACTAAAATTCGTCCAACCCAAGCCCATATAATAAAAATGACAATTAGGCTTAAATAACATGTGATATGCGGCCCATTCTCGAGTATTAGCCTCCAGATAGCTTGACTTGTTTATTTTAGACTTATCTTGACTTGTTCATGCCTCCATATGTTAAATTAAGTTGATAAGAGTATCTTGAGGCCCATTGTTTTGTTTAAGCCCAATCTCACTCGGACTTTGAATCTGACTAGGATTCCTAGTTGGATTAGGATTCTTAGTGGAAATAAGATTTCTTTTGTCACTTGAACTCCTAATTTCATAAGGACTCCTTGCTGGATTAGGATTCCTAGTGGAATTAGTATTTCTTATTAAAGCAGGAATCCTTGAGCAAGTAGGATTTCCATCATTAGGATTCCTTATTGAAGTAGGATTCCTTGTGCTACATGGGTTCTTATCAATAAGCACCGATCTAATGCTTGTACAAACGTGAAGAAAGACAATTACTTGATCGAGTATTAGTATTATTCTTCTAATGATCGTGGATCAATCTTTTATAGGAAAGAAGGAACAACAAGAGTTGAGGCACACATAAATATTCTGATTCAATATTTACACCATTAGGATCTACATCGTTTCTTATTACTCTAGGCCCAATAACTGTTGATGATATAAGGATTGGCATAAGGAATCATCGGAATGCAATTGACAAGCTTGACCGCTAGCATTAGGGCTTAGCTTCATGATCAAGTAGGGTGAGATGTAAATCCACAGTCGTGCACTTCAAAAGAAGATGATTAATCTGCTTGAATATTTCTTAAGCCTGCATTGTACACAAGAACACAAAGACAAAAGCAAAAAAACTTTTAGGTTTAATAACCAATTATCATTCAAATTCAACTTAATTCTATACATTAAAATTTGTACTAGCATTATATAGGCCTTAACTAATAAGGATTTACATCCCATCTAGGATAAAGGTAACCTTCCCAAGTAAAAGAGATAACTAAAACAAAGTCCTAATTAGGTTAAAGTATTTATCACTCATACACTTATATCCTTCCTTTCTTTTGTGTTCTTTGTCTACCCTTGTGATTAAATCAATTCAATTTGATCCTTAAGCTTAGTCATATGGAATAGAACAAAGAACTTGTGATTTCTTTCCTTAATGAATTGATCAATATGAATATCAAGAGTGGATGGTTGACCGCGCCCCCATCTTGGAGTGGTCTTTCTTTCTTCTCAAGTAGTGTAGCTGAGCTAACCTTTTCGGAACTAGTTAGGAATGTCATATCACAATTACTCCCTTGAGAGTAAGATCTATTCGATATGCAAGTGGTCTAAGGAATCATATCAATTTCTAAAGAGATTCTGGAAAGCCAAGACATGCACGACCTCATAAAAGAATGAGAGCTGTTGAGAGGTTCCATATTGCTGAGGCAGCAAAAGCAAACCTGAGAGTTTGGCGGCACGAGATCAAAATCCTATATATGTTCTTGTTTTATTCATATCTTATGTGCCTCTTTTTCTAACCTCTATCTAGTATGATGGTTTGGTTTTATTTGGGGAGCATAAATACGAGCCTTGAGTGAAAACGCATGGAAGCAACAATCATATGCACTGATCCAATGCTTAGACAAATGCGAAGAAAGAAGATTAGTTGATCGTGTATTGATATCATTCTTCGAATGATCGCAAATGAATCTTCTAGACGAAAGAGGGAACAACAAGAATCGAGGCATGCCCAGTATTCCAATTCAGGATTTGCACCATTGGAATCTCTATCATTCCTTGTTCCTCTAGGCACGAAGACATTTGATGACACAAGGATTGGCGTAAGGAATCATGGGAACTCAATTGACAAGCTTGACGGGTGGCATTGGGGCTTAGCTTGATGATCAAGCAGGAAGAGACATAAATCCACTCGCATAATTGAGAAATCATGTTATTTTTTATTAATTCAAGGGTAATACAAGCGGCAATGCGAGCATTTTGATGTTTGGAACGCATATAATGAAGTAATTTGGGTCGAAGTATTATTACATAGGCCCACATGAATTTCCCTTTGTTTTTGTTAAGCTGGCTCATAGAATTTGGGATTATAAGAGTTGTTGACCAATCAACTACTCTCTCGTACTAGAAAACTCACATGTAACTAAATACTTTAGGGTAGTGAGCATATTATTTGAGTTTTCTACCTTGTAAAAAATCAAGATATAGGTTCTTTCAGTAACTTTGCTAACTTATCCAGACTCATTCTAGCGAACATAAACTTATCGCTAACGTCCTTCCTTTCTTTTATGTTCTTTATCGACCCGTGCATTTAAGTCAATTCGATTTGATCATTTCGCGCTTAGCCGTATGGAAGAGAATAAAGAACTTGTGGTTTTTTTCCTTATCAGATCTAAAATCCCACCTATGTTCTCATTTTGTTCGCTTCTGTTTTTCCACTCTATCTAATCTCTGTCTAGTTTGATGGTTTGGTTTTATTTGGTGAGCATAAATACGAGTGTTAATTGAAAGCGCATGGAAGTGGCAATCATAGGCACCGATATAGTGCTTAGACAAATGTGAAGGAAGAAACTAGTCTAACGAGTATTGATATCATTCTCATAATGAGTGTGGAAAAATCTTTTGGAGGAAAGAGTTCACGTAGAGGATCGAGACACGCCCCAATATTCCAAATTAGGATTTGCACCATTATAATCTCCATCGGTCCATGTTCCTTTAGGTACGAGGACTCCTGGTGACAAAAGGTGATATGACCCTAGACATCTATTGAATAGAATCAATATCAGTCCATTTTAAAGATCTATCAAGAACAAGATAAAAGAAGCAACTAAGAATTCACAACAATGTACAAAACAATAAGTATTTGCAAGAACTTAGAAAGAAAACACTCTCAGGCATCAAATTGTAATCAAAGTTAAAGTCTTACAAGATTATAACCTTTAAGTATTTATAGTGAATACTTAGAGTTTAAACAAATTAATGAATGTTGTGCCGAATGCAAGGGGGGCCCAAACTTAAAATTAATCTATTAAATATAACTAGAGGCCCAAACTAAACAAGTAATGAAAAAGGCCTAAAGAAATAGAGTTTTAAGGTAATAAAGCACTCAAGAGCTAAAATACGTAAGAAGTTAAATAATGAGTAATTTCAGTGCAAAGGGAAATTAATAAGGAGTGAAGCTTCTTGAAGCCCATTCTCATTAACTTGATTCATCAAGACACAATCTAGCTCATGGGGCTTGTTTGAGGCTTGTTCTTCCATAATGTGAGTTGTCACCAAGGCTTGAAAAAATAAGGTCATTGCATCCTTAATCTTCTTAGCTCATGCTCTTGTGATTGGACCACTCCCCACATATAGAGGATCTTGCTCAGATGGGTTTGTAGGATCACTATGATTTCCATCATTCCTTCCTTTCACAAGTGAATTTTTCCTCAAATTAGCACCTTTAAAATTAAAAGGAGATAAATTAGAAACATTAAAGGTTGCACTAACATTATACTTTCTTTGAAGGTCAAGTTTGTAAGCATTATTGCTAATCTTAGCAACCACTTGGAAGGGTCCATCTCCTCTTGCTTGCAACTTAAAATGCCTTTGAAGAGGAAACCTCTCCTTGTGCGTATGCAACCACACTCTATCACCAAGCTCAAACACAACTTGTTTTTTACCTTTGTTGTGATAACGCACGGCTCGCTCATTTCTCTTTTTAATTTGCTGCCTTACCTTGTCATGAAGTTGTCTAACATATTTGGCCTTCTTGGAACCATCCAAGTTAGCACTCTCTTATAATGGCAAAGGTAATAAATCCAAGGGAGTTAATGGATTAAAACCATAAACAACTTCAAAAGGGCTACAATGAGTACATGAATGCACACTCCTATTATATGCAAATTTTACATGAGGTAAGCAATCTTCCCAAGATTTGATCTTCTTTCTTATAATAGCACGCACTAATTGTCCTAAGGCCCTATTAACCACTTCAATTTAGCCATGCATTTGAGGGTGACAAGTAGTAGAAAATAACAATTTAGTACCTAACTTAGTCCATAATGTCTTCCAAAAATAGGACAAATATTTCGCATCCCTATCACTAACAATAGTCTTAGGCATGCCATGCAGACACACTACTTCTCTAAGGAATAAATCAGAAATATGTGATGCATCATCAGCTTTATAACATGTAATAAAGTGTGCCATTTTACTAAATCTTTCAACCACCATATAAATTCTATCATTTCCACGCCTACACCTTGGCAATCCTAAGATAAAATCCATAGAAACATCAATCCAAGGTGAAATAGAAATAGGCAATGGCATATAAAATCCATGGGGCTTGCTTTTAGACTTAGCAAGTAAATAAACAACACAGTTGGCATAATATTTCTTAACATTAACACGCATTTTCGACCAATAAAAGTGCTCATGCAACATATCTAAAGTCTTAGCAACACCAAAATGCCCTATCAATCCTACCTCATGCGATTCTTTTAAAAATAATTTATGCATAGAATAATTAGGCACACATAATCGATTATCCTTAAACAAGTAGCCATCATTCTTATAGTATTTATCAAAAGCTCCATGCTCGCATGCATCATACACACTTCCAAAATCAGGATCATAAAGATAATGTTCTTTAAACAATTCAAATCCAATCAATTTGGAATGAAGTGTGTTAATCAAGGCATACCTCCTAGAGAGTGCATCAGCCACCACATTATCCTTACCCTGCTTATATTTGATCATATAAGGAAAAGTCTCTATACATGAAGTCCAAGTTGCATGCCTTTTATTCAACTTATTTTGACCCTTCAAATGGTTTAAGCTCTCATGATCAGTATGAATTACGAATTCCTCCCACATTAAATAATGTTGCCATGTCCCCAATGCCCGCACCAATGCAAACATCTCCTTACTAATTGCTTTTCACAAAAATAGGCAATTGGCCTACCCTCTTGCATCAATACAACTCCAATTCCAATAGTAGAAGCATCACATTCAATCTTAAAAGTATAATCAAAATTAGGCAAAGCAAGTAATGGAGCATAAATCAATTAATCTTTCAAAACCTGAAATGCCCTATCTTATGCCTCTCCCTATTTAAAACCTACATGCTGCTTAATAGGGTGTTAAGGGTAGAAAAATTCCTGACAAATCGCCTATATAAGCTAGCGAGGTGATGTGCGTAAAATACACACATCTAAATGGGGTTTTTAAGATTGATTTTATGGACATTTGGATGTGAATTGGTCCCAACACTCATCCTATGCATCTGTTTATGTGCATTAGGTCCAAAAGAAGTCAAAGAATGATAAAGGGAAGAATTGGAGCATAATTGGACGCCGAAGCTGCCGAAACAAGCTAAGTACGAGCATGAGGAAGCTGAACATGGCTGTGTTGATTTCAACACTGGCCGTGTTGGGTACATCAAACATCAAACATCAAAGAAAAGGAAGTTCTTAGGGAGCACAACCACAAAGAGTAACACGGGCATAAACACCACACCATATTGGGAACACGGTCATCAACACGACCGTGTTGGCGGCGACAAGGGGAATTAATTAAAAGAGAGAAGAGAGGAGAGCGAGGGAGAACGTCCCAAAACCCTAATATTTTTCTCTCTAAGGGTTTTCTGAGCTGGAACTAAGGGAAAAGGAGACATGGATCAAGGTTTCAAGCGAATTCCCTTCAAAGATTGAAGATTGGGCGAGGTTCGTTGATTGGTTTTCAAATCGAGCAAGAGGAATAAGAATCTATTCAATTGGAGCAAAAGGATTTGGGGCTGTTTACTCTCATCCAAGGGTGTAATCGGGTTTTCTCTACCTTTACTCATTGTTGTAATTGAATTCTTGTGTATTTTGATAATGAACATGATTAGCTAGATTGATTAAATCCATTGGGATTTCTTTATTATGTTGGCTTAGTATTATATTGTTGGATTATTTGGATTAGTTTTGTATTCTTCTTGCTTTTAGTATTAATAAGATAATGCATTATTCATGAGACGTTGTGAATTGTGTGTTTAGATTGCTTTGTGTGATTGAGAAGTCCATTTGGCAATTGGAATTTTGAATAGCAAGAACTGGTTAATAATCGCTTAGAGATAAGGATAATTAACTAGCCGGATTAAGAATTAACAAAGCTTAATAGAGGCGGATTAAAGCTTAATGCTAATTTAAGAATCAATCGTTACGAAGAGATTCCAACTTTAGGTTATTAGATTTAGGAATTCGATTATCTTGAGAGAGAAACCGAATTTGGTTAAGAATTCATCCACGGGTAGCATAATTAGACCCACCAATCCTTTATCTTTTGTTTGATTGCCAACTAGTTTAGGTTCCCTTTGGGTTTGCTCTCTTGCCTTGGTTATTTTAGTTATCAATTACTCTTGCATCTCCCTTAGAACTTAGCTTGTAGCTATTAGTTAGTTTAGAAATTATTCATCATTTATTTTAAGTTAATATAATAAAGAACAAAGGAGTAACTCTAGGCTTTCACTTTCTAGAGGAATACAACCTTGATACTCGCCATTAGTGCTAGACTGCATCGATAGGTACACTGCCTTAGATTGTAGCTAACACAAATAGCACACATCAAGTTTTTGGCACTGTTGCCGGGAAAGTTTGAAAACTAGAGTGAAATTTGCTATTTGTTAATTTAGCCATTTTTATTTATTTATATTTATTTTTGTTTTGTTTGTACATATTTATTTAGTTAAGTTTATGATTCAGATAGTGGATGATAAGGAGGTTCAATGCTAAACTCTTTGTATGACACGTTGGAAAATGGGATCAGGAACTAAGAGAGTGCTAAAAATTGGGATACCCATGCATCTTTAGAAGCTCGAGTGGAATCATTTTGCAGGGCTACCGATCAACTCTCTACTCCTATCCTTTCATCTCAAGTTTTTTGTGAATTTTGTTGTAGTTTACATTTGAGTAATGATTGTCCATTATATAGTGATGTTGCTCATTGTTCTTATAACTATGAACAGGTGAATTATACGGGAAGTTGGCCAAATGACTCGTATGGAAGCACCTACAATCAAGAATGGAGCATTCATTCACCCTGTGGATGGAGCTTAGATGGCCAAGAACCACCAGAATTTCAGCAGCCTAATCTTGCACCATCAACTCAAGGTGAAGAGTTAGTGTCAAAGGAGCTGATGATGAGGTTTATTGCAAGTCTTGAGGATAGATTCCAACAAACTGAGAGGATACTTGAAGATCAACAAGCCTCAATTAAGAACATAGAGCATCAAGTAGGCTTAATCTTCAAGTTACTAGCTGAAGAGCAATTGGGAACTCCATCAAACGCTACTGAATCCGAGGAACATTTGAGCACCATCACTTTGAGTTCAGGTGAGAATTTTTCTAGTTTATCTACTATGTTTGACAATGATGCTTATGTGCAGGACGAATTCTTGGACATGGAGATGGAACCAGAAAAGGAAAAGGCGAACATGATTCTTCTGAAAGACTATCAACATGAATGTACAGTTGATGATGCTGAGTTGCAATTAGAGGAATTTTTGGTGGATTTTCCATAAGTCCCTTCGATGATGGAAGATGAGCACGAGTAATCCAATGAAGAAGTCTTGGAGGAGCTCGAGTTTCTTCTAGCAAGTGAACCAAGCCAAGGACTGAAGAAAACCATCGACACTCCTGAAGAAATTGCCCAACCATCAATCCTTCCAATTGTTGAAACTCTAGCTTTCAAATTAGAAGAGCCCCTAGAGCATCATAACTACGTGCAATTATACGAGGAGCGAGTTTTGCCCATCATACTGGCAGCTTGCTTGATAGTCAGGAAGAGGAAATTGACAATTATCCCTCTAAGCGGATAGTTGAAGCCATTTGCTTGGAAGAAGGATGCATGGTCATCAATCCCCATCGTTTACTTTTCACCATGAGTCCAGCTAAGAAGACTCATCACATCAAAAAGAAGTGCTTTTGGGAGGCACCTCAAACTTTATCTTTAATCTCTAATATTTTAACCTTTTGTTTTGAAACATTTTATTAGTTTTAGTTTTCATATTTTATTTAATTTTTGTTTCAGTTTCGATTTTAATTCTTTATTTTATTATTTGCAGCCACTCCTCTACCACAGACTAGCCAATGCCCTGATATACCTGCTGATGCACCTCTTTTCACTCCGGAGCCATAGTCAGGGCAGTATTAGTTCTTTTTCCTTTTGCATTTCTTGTATTTTGTACACTGAGGACAGTGTATCCGGGGTGGGTGATATTTATCCCATCTTAATTATTTGTTTATTCTTTGTGCAATTTTTTATAAAATTTTGAAAATTTTTCACTTTGTTTCGATGCTTTTACTGTTGACTTGCTTTTAGAAATCCTGTTTATGTCCATATTATCGGGTAAAACCAATAGTGTTGAGTTTTACGGAAGAATGTAAGATAATTAGTTTGAGTTTTGCACTAAATTGCTTTAGTTTATTTAATTCTGTTTTGATGATTTTTGTTTGGAACCTACTCAAAAGCACACTTGTGAGAAATTGAGCCTAAATTGTAAGCATACACTTTATATGGTTGTGTTTATTTCTTGTTGAGAGTGCCAATCACTGTCTTTACTTTTAGAACTTGCTCGGTAATGCTTATGAGAGCCGCAAGGAGAGTTTAACACTTTGGTATGATAGAGGCACTTAGGTTTTTCATTCTAGCCAAATAGCCTTTATTCGTTTATTGATTATGTAGATAACCCCTTCTTTCACCATTTTTTTTATCATAGTCCATTACCACTTAGTTTTATTCTGCTTTGGGTTATGATTTTGCACATGAGTTGTTTTTATTGGGAATTTTTGTCTTGGAAATAGCTTTGGAATCTTGTAGCAGCTTACTTCAATCTAAAAAGAAATTCACTCTGTTATGTGAATGTTCTTCCCTTATGAAAAAAAAGAAAAAAAAAAGAAAAAAGAAAGAAAAAAGAAAGAAGAAAAACAATGGACCTATGGTGTTCTGCAATGAATTACATGACCTGCACACAAGCCACAATGATCACAAAGGATAAACAATGGACAGTAGTCCAAGGTGGGAAATAGGAATCAAGTCAAAATGTTTAGCTCACTTACTTTCTTTCTTTTCATCACCTTTCCCTTTTATTCTTCTATTTCTTTTTCTTTTCTTTTTTTTTCTTTTTTTTTTCATAAGGGAAAAATATTCACATAATAGAGTGAATTTCTTTTGAATTGAAGAAAGCTGCTATAAGATTCCATACTATTCCCAAGACAAAAATTCCCAATAAAAACAACTCATATGCAAAATCATAACCCAAAGTAGAATAAAACTAATTGGTAATGGAATATGATAAAAAAAATGGTGAAAGAAGGGGTTATCTACAGAATCAATAAACCAATGAAGGCTATTTGGCTAGAATGAAAAACCTAAGTGCCTCTATCATACCAAAGTGTTAAACTCTCCTTATGGCCCTCATAAGCATTACCGAGCAAGTTCTAAAAGTAAAGACAGTAATTGGCACTCTCAACAAGAAATAAATACAAGCATATAAAATGTATGCTTACAATTTAGGCTCAATTTCTCATAAGTGTGCTTTTGAGTAGGTTCCAAACAAAAATCATCAAAAAATAATTAAATAAACCAAAGCAACTTAGTGCAAAACTTAAACTAATTATCTTACATTCTTCTGCAAAACTCAACACTATTGGTTTTACCCGATCACATGGACATAAACAGGATTTCAAAAGCAAGTCAACAGTAAGAGCATCGAAACAAAGTGAAAATTTTTCAAAATTTTACAAAAAATTGCACAAAGAATAAACAAATAACTGAGATGGGATAAATGAAATGCAATATATACACTAGAAAAGGATCTGAATTTCATATACAAAATAATAAAAACACGAAACAAGTGTATATAAATATCACCACCCCACACTTTGAAGGACACACTATCCTCACTGTACAAAATATAAGAAATGAAAAAGGAAAAAGAACTAATACTGCCCTGACTATAGCTCCGGAGTGAAAAGAGGTGCATCAGCAAGTATATCAGGGCGCTGGCTGGTTTGTGGTGTAGGAGTGGCTGCTCTCTGAGGATCGGAAGTAGTGTCACATGCAGAAGCTGGTGGATCAGCAGGAGCAACGTCAATAGGAGGCTCGTCAGGCTGCTGTGTTGAAGGGTGGTCAGTGGAAGAGGGAGGGCCAGCTGGATCATCCGCTAGAGGGATGTCAAAATGGCTCTGCACTGGAACCCGGCTCTGTGGACAAACAGGTGCAAAATATGTAGCAAAAATATCATCAAACATGTCATTGGCCATAGAGGTCTCTAACCTACCTCCCTGCTCAATCAGGGCCTGAAGCATAGCCCTCTACCTCTCAAACTGAGCCATCATCTGGCTCTGAAACTCAGCCTGACGCTGTAAAAAGGTCCTCCTGAAAGGTCTCTTGTCGAATGAAATGCTGCTACTGCTCCTCTGCCAACCTCTGCACTGTAAGCTGCAGCTCTCTAAACTCAATTGAAGAGACTCCTAAAATAGTTGATGAAGAACCAGAAGAAGCTGAAGTAGATGGTCTGGAGGAAGACACCAAAATATCATAAGAAGGTGGGACATCCTGTGTACCATGGGCTCGTGGGGTAGGTCGCTCCTCTCTGAGTGCTGCCAAGAGAGCATTCCTCAGTTTATACTCTGGTCCTAGCCAGTCGAGTAATGTAAGTCCCAAAATAGAAAAATACCTTCTTTGAGTTGTTGCAAAAGGCAATCGTAACAAATATCCTATGTCGTGCATCTTGTAAGGTATAAACAGTCCGAGCTCGGTAACTACACCACCACTATCTCCCCCTGCTGATGGTCCTAGCCGATGTCTGTGATCCCTCGGGCAAGTTAGGCCTTGGGTGGCGCTGTCATCAAATCTCGGCCCACATCTGCGGATGACATACCGAGCGTGTGTATATAGCGACTGTAAACCTCCCCATTGCATCCTCGTCAGTCCACAAGCCCAAGTGTACCCCAAGCTGCGCACACTCATCACGAAGGCTGCTCGCTAGTGCAGGCGGTCGTATCCGGTTGTTGGAAGTCCCATGGCGGCTCTGCAGAAAGAAAGTCTTGGCAAACTCCACAGTCAACTCCCTATATGTTGGTTCAACTATCTCGAAAAAATGCTGAAATGGGGGCATCTCGAAGATATCGGTGATTGCGGTGCAAGTCAGCGGTTTCGATCTTGGCGATCTATCCTATGCCCCTTTCCCAAATCTTTGTGCCTCATTGATTGATATCTCTGCCCAAAGGCGGGCTGCCCTTGGAAAAGTAGGAATCGATGGCGCTGCGGTGGTCTAATTTGGCCTGAACTAGTCAGTGCAGCGCCTGACAATCGAGAGGAAGAGGAACCATTGGTCTGTCTCCTCTTGTAAACTCCCGATCCTCATCTGGTGGACATGGTATTTGAAAAAGAAATTTTTAGTACTAAGGATCAACAAAATTTTTGGCAGCATAACGGCATAAAATGGACAAACCGAACGATTTAACTTGATAAAATTAAACTGCTCAATGTACTGCAAAGAAAATTCAATCCACAATACTACAAACCAATTCTAACCAATTAAATTTTCAATTTATCCACATGGAGTTTAACTTCGCCATAATCCATCACAAGGCAAACCAACATGCTAATATATAGAAAATACAACAGAGTCCACTATAAATGACAGAGCCTATTGTTTAGCTGCCAACAATAATAATAAAGAGAAAAATAAAGAATTAATCACAATCATGAATAATGGTAGAAAAGAAAAACGGAACATATGAGCAAGTTAAGTATATAAACTAAATTAAAGAAAATAAAAGAAAATTAAGCTCAAACATGAATGTAAATGCATGCACCAAATAATAAAATAAGGAAATAAACTAAAAAGAAATTGAAACACATTTTCGAACATAAAGAAAACATAAATTCGAACTAATATCAAAATAAAATAACAGAAAAATGAAGTTGGAGGGTACTTACTTGACAAACGCAATATCCAAAGCCTTCGAGATAAGAAATAAAAAGTGAGAGAGTAAGAGAGGAGAGAATAGCTAAAACTAAAAGGAGAGTAAAATTTTTGGCCATTTCGAAATGAAGTGGTATATATAGGCAGTGTATGGAACACGCCCGTGTTAATCAACATGGCCATATTAGTGAACACGATCTGGATATCGGGCCATGTTAAGCGAATTAAAACATGCTGACTTACCAACTTCTGAGAACACGCCCGTGTTTATGGAACACGGGGACGTGTTGGGGACACGGTCGTGCATAAATGACCGTATGGACTACTGTGAACGTGTTCATCTTAATTTGATTCTCTTCAATTAGAACACAATCCGTGTTTATGAACACGGTCTTGAACACGCCCGTGTTGGTCTCCAGAAAATGCAAAACTTACGATCCTCAGCACTTTCTCACTCTTTCTCACCTGCACAACTGATGAGCATAGTTTTACACATATTTGCTTGTATACTATTGCGTATGTTCTTAGCAATTATTGTGCTTTTATTCCCAGATCACCCGTGTTTTGTGTTCTTTTGCATTTCAGGAACATTTATTGGACCATCATCGGTGTTTAAGCAATTATAGATCAATACGTGCGGAGAAGGACGAGAATTCATCAAGATCGGACAAGAGCCCGCGTTGCACACATTGAGCACGGCTTGAGTCAAGGCCGTGCTGACCATCACGGCCTGGAGTCTAGCCGTGACCAACCATCGATACTTGGTCTTCAAAATAGTGGTTTGAGCACGGTTTCCGTAGCCACCACGGCCTCCAGCACTGCCCGTGGTGGCCAGCACGGGGAGCAACACGGTCATGGTGAAACCCTAGTTGGTGAGATCCACAGTTTCAGCACGGCATGGACTCCACGGCCTTGACCACGGCCGTGCTGAGTTAAATATATAAGAAAAAATAAATTTTTCTTAAGGGAGAGAGAGGAAAAAGAGTGACATAGAGCCTTGGAGGCTGGTTCGGTTTCTGTACAGTATTGAGTGAAAGAGAGAGTTGCGGGGAGTAAGAATCCCGAAATCGCAAGGTTCCGAGTGCAAAACAGTAGTGGAGCAATTCAAGATGCAGTTTAGGAGATTAATCAAAGTGTAGATCCAGATTTGAAGCTGTTCATCCAATTCGAGAGAAAAGGGTGTACATGTTTTATTTTCATTATTCTTTCATTGTAATTGATTTCCTAGATTGTTTTAAACATGAACATGTTTAGCTAGACTGATTTAATCCATTGGGATTTCTTTACTATGTTGGCTTGATATTATATTATTGGATTGTTCGAGTTGGTTTTGTATTCTTCTTGTTTTCAGTATTAATAAGATTATGCATTATTCATGAGACGTTGTGAATTGTGATGTTTAGATTGCTTTATGAGATTGAGAAATCCGTTTGGCAATTGGAATTTTGAATAACAAGAACTGGGTAATAATTGCTTAGAGATAAGGATAATTAACTAGCCGGATTAAGAATTAACAAAGCTTAATAGAGGCGGATTAAAGCTTAACGCTAATCTAAGAATCAATCGTTAGGAAGAGATTCCCACTTTAGGTTATTAGGTTTAGAAATTCGGTTATCTCGAGAGAGAAACCGAATTCGGTTAAGAATTCGTCCACGGGTAGCATAATTAGACTCACCGATCCTTTATCTTTTGTTTGATTGCCAACTAGTTTAGATTCCCTTTGGGTTTGTCTTCTTGTCTTGATTATTTCACTTATCAATTACTCTTGCATCTCCCTTAGGACTTAGCTTGTAGTTAATAGTTAGTTTAGAATTTATTCATCATCCATTTTAGGTTAATATAACAAAGAACAAAGGAGTAACTCTGGGCTTTCGCTTTCCCGAGGAATACGACCTTGATACTCGCCATTAGTGCTAGACTGCATCGATAGGTACACTGCCTTAGATTGTAGCTAACACGAGTAGACCCATCAAGTTTTTGGCATCGTTGCCGGGGAATTGTTTGAAAACTAGAGTGAAATTTGCTATTTGTTAATTTAGCCATTTTTTTTTCTTTCTTATTATTTTATGATTTTTATTTTTATTTGTTTATTTATTTTATTTCATTTGTACATATTTATTTAGCTTAAGTTTATGATTCAGATAGTGAATGATAAGGAGGTTCAATGCTAAACTCAAAATCTTTGTATGACGCATTGGAAAAAGAGAATAGGAACCAAGAGAGTGCTAAAAATTGGGATGCCCGTGCATCTTTAGATGCTCGGGTGGAATCGTTTTGCAGGGCTACCGATCAACTCTCTTCTCCTATCCTTTCATCTCAAGTCTTTTGTGAATTTTGTTGTGGTTTACATGTGTGTAATGATTGTCCATTGTATAGTGATGTTGCTCATTGTTCTTATAACTGTGAACAGGTGAATTATACGGGAAGTTGGCCAAATGACTCGTATGGAAGCACCTACAATCAAGAGTGGAGCACTCATTCACCTTTTGGATGGAGCTTAGATGGCCAAGAACCACTAGGAATTCAGCAACTACATCAGCAGCCTAATGTTGCACCTTCAACTCAAGATGAAGAGTTAGTGTCCAAGGAGCTGATGATGAGGTTCATAACAAGTCTTGAGGAAAGATTCCAACAAACAGAGAGGATACTTGAAGATCAACAAGCCTCGATTAACAACATAGAACATCAAGTAGGCTTAATCTTCAAGTTACTAGCGGAAGAGCAATTGAGAACTCCATCAAACGCTGCTAAATCCGAGGAACATTTTAGCGCCATCACTTTGCGTTCAGGTGAGAATTTTTCTGGTTTATCTATTATGTTTGACGATGATGCTTATGTGCAGGATGACTCTTTGAACATGGAGATAGAACCAGAAAAGGAAGAGGCAAACATGATCCCTTTGAAAGACTACCAACAAGAGGAATTTTTGGTGGATTTTCCTCAAGTCCCTTCGATGATGGAAGATGAGCATGAGTTATCCAATGAAGAAGTCTTGGAGGAGCTCAAGTTTCTTCTAGCAAGTGAACCAAGACAAGGACTAGAGGAAACCATTGACGTTCCTGAAGAAATTGCCCAACCGTCAATCCTTCCAATTGGTGAAACTTCAGCTTTCAAATTGGAAGAGCCCCTAGAGCATCATGACTACGTGCAATTATACGAGGAGCGAGTCTTGCCCATCATACTGGCAGCTTGCTTGATAGTCGGGAAGAGGAAATTGACAATTATCCCTCTAAGCGGATACTTGAAGACATTTGCTTGGAAGAAGGATGGATGGTCTTCGATCATGCCCATTTGCCTTTCACCATGAGTCCAGCTAAGAAGACTCATCACATAAAAAAGAAGCGCTTTTGGGAGGCACCCCAATTTTTATCTTTAATTTCTAATTTTTTTTAACCTTTTTGTTTTGAAACATTTTATTAGTTTTAGTTTTCATATTTTCAGTTTCGATTTTATTTCTTTATTTTATTATTTTCAGATTCTACCGAGGAGGCACTGAATTTCCACAACATCGGCCCTCGATGGATGATCGGGCGATCCCCTAGATCTTTTTATTTTTCCTGCATTTATTTACTTTATTTTTCATACATGTCATGCACTTGGATTGTATTGCCTTTGTTCTCTTAGTTGAGCATTCCATGCGGGGTATCCATAACATTTTACATTGAGGACAGTGTGTTCTTCAAGTGTGGGGTGCTTATGGATAAACCTTAATCTCTCATATGGACTTTTAATATATCTGAAATTGCTATGGCTAGGTGTTGTGTATTTTTAGGGGATGTTAGGACACTGTGTTTTTATGCACTTGAGTATGCTATTTTTGAGCTGATTGATGACTTGATTTATAGAATTGTAGTTACTTTTCTTTGCTGTTCATTGTCCTTAGAAAATAATTTATGGTGTTTTACACATCAACCCTGCCGGGTTAAACCGGTGTTATTTAATTATTTTTTGAATTATCAAATTTTAACTTAGAACGTTGATAATATCATATGCATGTGTTTCTTAAGTAATGATTCAATTAATGATGTTGCGAACCAACTGCACCTAATACCACACCTGAAAGTGAGATTTTGAGCTAGTTGAGCATTCATTATACTTATGCTCTTTACATTTCTTGTTTGAGTGTGCATTGTACTTAACTTTGCTTCTAGAACTTGCTTTGTAATGCGTGTTGAAGTTACATGAATATTGTGAATACCATGAGATGATTTGGGCGATTTAGGATTCACCACATTTGACCAAAAGCCTATCACCTTATGTTTCCATTAGTTAGCCAGTTTTTGAGCCTTAACCTTTTCTTCATAATCTACACCTATACACTTCAATTATACCATTCTTTACATTTATCTTTCCTTTACCCTTATGCTGGAGTTTCTTTCTGTGATTTATTCAACTTTATGTGGGATTAAAATGCAAGTTGCTATGTTGGTAAATGATAAGCATAGTTTTACACATATATGCTTGCATATTATTGCGTATGTTCTTAGCAATTATTGTGCTTTTATTCCTAGATCACCCGTGTTTTGTGTTCTTTTGCATTTTAGGAACATTTATAGGACCATCATTGTTGTTTAAGCAATTATAGATCAATACATGCGGAAACGGAGGAGAATTCATCAAGATCGGACAAGAGCCCGCAATGCATACATTGAGCACGGCCTGGACTCTGGCCGTGCTCAACCATTGGCTTTGATTCTTGAAATTGGCACTTTGGGCACGGTTTCCGTAGCCACCACAGCCTTCAGCACGGCCCGTGGTGGCCAACACGGGGAGCAACACGACCCGTGGTGGACAACACGGGGAGAAACACGGTCGTGGTGAAACCCTAGTTGGTGAGATCCATAGTTTGACGGCATGGACTCGTCAGTCTTGACCGGCTAAAGACCTTGACCACGGCCGTGCTGAGTTAAATATATAAGAAAAATTCATTTTTCTTAGAGAAAAAGAGGGAGGAAAAAAGAGTGACATTGAGCCCTAGTGGCTGGTTCGGTTTCTGCACAATACTGAGTGCGAGAGAGAGTTGCAGTGAGTAAGAATCCCGGAATCGTAAGATTCCGAGTGCAAAACAGTAGTGGAGCAATTCAAGAGGCAGTTTGGGAGATTAATCAAAGTGTAGATCTAGATTTGGAGCTGTTCATCCAATTCGAGAGAAAAGGGTGTACATGTTTTATTTTCATTATTCTTTCATTGTAATTGATTTCCTAGATTGTTTTAAACATGAACATGTTTAGCTAAATTGATTAAATCCATTGGGATTTCTTTGCTATGTTGGTTTGATATTATATTGTTGGATTGTTTGAGTTGGTTTTATATTCTTCTTGTTTTCAGTGTTAATAAGATTATGCATTATTCATGAGACGTTGTGAATTATGATGTTTAGATTGCTTTATGAGATTGAGAAATCCGTTTGGCAATTGGAACTTTGAATAACAAGAACTAGTTAATAATTGCTTAGAGATAAGGATAATTAACTAGCCGGATTAAGAATTAACAAAGCTTAATGGAGGCGGATTAAAGCTTAATGCTAATTTAAGAATCAATCGTTAGGAAGAGATTCAAACTTTAGGTTATTAGGTTTAGGAATTCGGTTATCTCGAGAGAGAAACCGAATTCGGTTAAGAATTCGTCCACGGGTAGCATAATTAGACTCACCGATCCTTTATCTTTTGTTTTGATTGCCAACTAGTTTAGATTCCCTTTGGGTTTGTCTTCTTGTCTTGATTATTTCACTTATCAATTACTCCTGCATCTCCCTTACAACTTAGCTCGTAGTTAATAGTTAGTTTAGAATTTATTCATCATCCATTTTAGGTTAATATAACAAAGAACAAAGAAGTAACTTTGGGCTTTCGCTTTCTCGAGGAATACGACCTTGATACTCGCCATTAGTGCTAGACTGCATCGATAGGTACACTGCCTTAGATTGTAGCTAACACGAGTAGCACCCATCAAGTTTTGGCGCTACGGGAATTGTTTGAAAACTAGAGTGAAATTTGCTATTTGTTAATTTAGCCATTTTTTTTCTTTCTTATTATTTTATGATTTTTTTTATTTTTATTTATTTATTTATTTTATTTTATTTGTACATATTTATTTAGCTTAAGTTTATGATTCAGATAGTGAATGATAAGGAGGTTCAATGCTAAATTCAAACTCTTTGTATGACGCATTGGAAAATGAGAATAGGAACCAATAGAGTGCTAAAAATTGGGATGCCCGTGCATCTTTAGATGCTCGAGTGGAATCGTTTTGCAGGGCTACCGATCAACTCTCTTCTCCTATCCTTTCATCTCAAGTCTTTTGTGAATTTTGTTGTGGTTTACATGTGTGTAATGATTGTCCATTGTATAGTGATGTTGCTCATTGTTCTTATAACTCGTGAGCGAATGTGAATTATACGGAAGTTGGCCAAATGACTCGTATGGAAGCACCTACAATCAAGAGTGGAGCACTCATTCACCCTTTGGATGGAGCTTAGATGGCCAAGAACCACTAGGAATTCAATAACTACATCAGCAGCCCTAATGTTGCACCTTCAACTCAAGATGAAGAGTTAGTGTCGGAGGAGTACGATGATGAGGTTCATTACAAGTCTTGATGATGATTCCAACAAACAGAGAGGATACTTGAAGATCAGCAAGCCTCGATTAAGAACATAGAGCATCAAGTAGGCTTGATCAATCGCCATTAGCGGCAGAGCAATTGGAAACTCCATCAAATGCTATCGAATCCGAGGAGCATTTGAGCGCCATCGATTTATGCTCAGGGTGAGAATTTTTCTGGTTTATCTACTATGTTTGATGATGATGCTTCCGCGTGGGACGATCTCTTGAACATGGAGATGGAACCGGAAAGGAAGAGGCGAACATAATTCCTCTGAAAGACTATCAACAGGAATGTACAGTTGATGATGCTGAGTTGCAGTTAGAGGAATTGTTGGTAGATTTTCCACAAGTCCCTTCGATGATGGAAGATGAGCATGAGTTATCCAATAAAGAAGTCTTGGAGGAGCTCGAGTTTCTTCTAGCAAGTGAACCAAGCCAGGGACTGAAGAAAACCATCAACACTCCTGAAGAAATTGCCCAACCGTCGATCCTTCCAATTGTTGAAACTTTAGCTTTCAAATTGGAAGAGCCCCTAGAGCATCATGACTACGTGCAATTATACGAGGAGCGAGTTTTGCCCATCATACTGGCAGCTTGTTTGACTGTCGGGAAGAGGAAGTTGACGATTATCCCTCTAAGCGGATATTTGAAGCCATTTGCTTGGAAGAAGGATGGATGGTCGTCGATCACGCCCATTTGCCTTTCACCATGAGTCCAGCTAAGAAGACTCATCACATAAAAAAGAAGCGCTTTTGGGAGGCACCCCAACTTTTATCTTTAATTTCTAATCTTTTTTTTTTTTACCTTTTGTTTTAAAACATTTTATTAGTTTTAGTTTTCATATTTTCAGTTTTGATTTTATTTCTTTATTTTATTATTTTCAGATTCTAACGAGGAGGCACTGAATTTCCACAACATCAGCCTCGATGGATGATCAGGGCAGTCCCCTAGATCTTTTTATTTTTCTGCATTTATTTACTTTATTTTTCATACATGTCATGCACTTGGATTGTATTGCTTTTGTTCTCTTAGTTGAGCATTCCATGCGGGGTATCCATAACATTTTACACTGAGGACAGTGTGTTCTTTAAGTGTGGGGTGCTTATGGGTAAACCCTAATCTCTTATATGGATTTTTAATTGCTATGGCTAGGTGTTGTGTATTTTTAGGAGATGTTAGGACATTGTGTTTTTATGCACTTGAGTATGCTATTTTTGAGCTGATTGATGACTTGATTTATAGAATTGTAGTTACTTTTCTTTGTTGTTCATTGTCCTTAGAAAACAATTTATGGTGTTTTACACATCAACCCTGCCGGGTTAAACCGGTGTTATTTAATTTTTTTTCGAATTGTCGAATTTTAACTTAGAACGTTGATAATATCATATGCATGTGTTTCTTAAGTAATGATTCAATTAATGATGTTGCGAACCAACTGCACCTAATACCACACCTGAAAGTGAGATTTTGAGCCAGTTGAGCATTCATTATACTTATGCTCTTTATATTTCTTGTTTGAGTGTGCATTGTACTTAAATTTGCTTCTAGAACTTGCTTTGTAATGCGTGTTGAAGTTACATGAATATTGTGAATACCATGAGATGATTTGGGCGATTTAGGATTCCCCACATTTGACCAAAAGCCTACCACCTTATGTTTCCATTAGTTAGCCAATTTTTGAGCCTTAACCTTTTCTTCATAATCTACACCTATACACTTCAATTATACCATTCTTTACATTTATCTTTCCTTTACCCTTATGCTGGAATTTCTTTCTGTGATATGTTCGACTTTATGTGGGATTAAAATGCTAGTTGCTATGTTGGTAAATTCACTAAATCTTTTTGATATTTCAAATGCTCCCCTTGATCCAATTTGTATTTGTTATTCTTTATGTTTATTCGAGTTGTATGCGGCGGTCGCTAATAAGCTGCTAGTTCATTTATATTAAAAAAAAAAAAAAAAAGAAGAAGAAGAAAAAAAATATAATAAACAAATCTCTTTAATTATTTATCTTTTCTTTGGATTTAGAGCATTTCATGAAGCGTTATTCTATGAAGTAGGGATTTTAGTGAATGATTCTTTTCGTGATCTTAGGCATTTAATCCTTTGAGCATATAATATTGTTTATCGCACGAATTCCAGTATTTTCATACTTCTGTCCAAATTTCCGTACCTTTATCCTAGCCCCATTACAACCTTAGTAAAGACCCTTTGATTTTGGTATTTACTTATTCACAGTAGCGAAGATATGATTTATAAGCAAGCTTATAGTGAGCGGGTCTTGTGCATTTGCTTTGAGGGATTTGTTATTCAACTAATATACACTTTGAGCGACTTGAGTGATCCCTATGAGGCATTGGTTCATGATGTTTGTGTTGAGTTGTCATTTAAGTTACTCATGCATTAATATTATTTCCATTCTTTGTTAATGATTTGTAATTTGATTTATGATTGAGTATCCTTTGAGATGTGTTGAATACTCTCTGTTGTTGACTAGGGGCATAAACTGAAAGGAATTGCTAACTGTAGTTTTATGAGGTGAGTTGTTAATTGCTTGAGGACAAGCAATAGCTTAAGTGTGGGGTAATTTGATAAGCATAGTTTTACACATATTTGCTTGCATATTATTGCGTATGTTCTTAGCAATTATTGTGCTTTTATTCCCAGATCACCCGTGTTTTGTGTTCTTTTGCATTTCAGGAAGATTTATAGGACCATCATCGTTGTTTAAGCAATTATAGATCAATACGTGCGGAAACGGACGAGAATTCATCAAGATCGGACAAGAGCCCGCAATGCATACATTGAGCACGGCTTGGACTCTGGCCGTGCTCAACCATTGGCTTTGATTCTTGAAATTGGCACTTTGGGCACGGTTTCCGTAGCCACCACGGCCTTCAGCACGGCCCGTGGTGGCCAACACGGGGAGCAACACGGCCCGTGGTGGACAACACGGGGAGAAACACGGCCGTGGTGAAACCCTAGTTGGTGAGATCCACAGTTTCAGCACGGCATGGACTCCGGCCGTGCTGACCAGCAAGGCCTTGACCACGGCCGTGCTAAGTTAAATATATAAGAAAAACTCATTTTTCTTAGAGAAAAAGAGGGGAGTTAAATCCATTGGGATTTCTTTGCTATGTTGGTTTGATATTATATTGTTGGATTGTTTGAGTTGGTTTTATATTCTTCTTGTTTTCAGTGTTAATAAGATTATGCATTATTCATGAGACGTTGTGAATTATGATGTTTATATTGCTTTATGAGATTGAGAAATCCGTTTGGCAATTGGAACTTTGAATAACAAGAACTGGTTAATAATCGCTTAGAGATAAGGATAATTAACTAGCCGGATTAAGAATTAACAAAGCTTAATAGAGGCGGATTAAAGCTTAATGCTAATTTAAGAATCAATCGTTAGGAAGAGATTCCAACTTTAGGTTATTAGGTTTAGGAATTCGGTTATCTCGAGAGAAACCGAATTCGGTTAAGAATTCACGGGTAGCATAATTAGACTCACCGATCCTTTATCTTTTGTTTTGATTGCCAACTAGTTTAGATTCCCTTTGGGTTTGTCTTATGGTCTTGATTATTTCACTTATCAATTACTCCTGCATCTCCCTTACAACTTAGCTCGTAGTTAATAGTTAGTTTAGAATTTATTCATCATCCATTTTAGGTTAATATAACAAAGAACAAAGAAGTAACTCTGGGCTTTCGCTTTCCCGAGGAATACGACCTTGATACTCGCCATTAGTGCTAGACTGCATCGATAGGTACACTGCCTTAGATTGTAGCTAACACGAGTAGCATTTTTTCACTCTTTCTCACCTGCACAACCATTAAGTCCTCAACTCATACACTCAACATAAATAAAACTTACCAAAAAAAACTGTAAAATCTAATCAAACTAAGTTCACAATAAAAGGTAAATTATTAAAATTGAAAAATAGAATTTGGGGTGCCTCCCAAAAGCGCTTCTTTTTGATGTGATGAGTCTTCTTAGCTGGACTCATGGTGAAAAGCAAACGGTGGGGATTGATGACCATCCATCCTTCTTCCAAGCAAATGGCTTCAAGTATCCACTTAAAGGGATAATCGTCGACTTCCTCTTCCCGACTATCAAGCAAGCTGCCAGTATGATGGGCAAGACTCGCTCCTCGTATAATTGCACGTAGTCATGATGCTCTAGGGGCTCTTCTAATTTGAAAGCTAGAGTTTCACCAATTGGAAGGATTGACGGTTGGGCAATTTCTTCAGAAACGTTGATGGTTTTCTCTAGTCCTTGGCTTGGTTCACTTGCTAGAAGAAACTCGAGCTCCTCCAAGACTTCCTCATTGGATAACTCATGCTCATCTTCCATCATCGAAGGGACTTGTGAAAAATCCACCAAAAATCCCTCTAACTGCAACTCAGCATCATCAACTGTACGTTCCTGTTGATAGTTTTTCAAAGGAATCATGTTCGCCTCTTCCTTTTTTAGTTCCCTCTCCATGTTCAAGAAATCGTCCTGCATAGAAGCATCATCGTCAAACATAGTAGATAAACCAAAAAAATTCTCACCTAAACTCAAAGTGACGGCACTCAAGTGTTCCTTGGATTCAGTAGCATTTGATGGAGTTCCCAATTGCTCTTCAGCTAGTAACTTGAAGATTAAGCCTACTTGATGCTCTATGTTCTTAATCGAGGCTTGTTGATCTTCAAGTATCCTCTCTGTTTGCTAGAATCTATCATCAAGACTTGTAATGAACCTCATCATCAGCTCCTCCGACACTTACTCTTCATCTTGAGTTGAAGGTGCAAGATTAGGCTGCTGATGTGGTTGCTGAGATTCTGGTGGTTCTGGGCCATCTAAGCTCCATCTATAGGGTGAATGAATGCTCTACTCTTGATTGTAGGTGCTTCCATATGAGTCATTTGGCCAACTTGCCATATAATTCACCTGTTCATAGTTATAAGAACAATGAGCAACATCACTATACAATGGACAATCATTACTCAAATGTAAACCACAACAAAATTCATAAAAAACTTGAGATGAAAGGATAGGAGTGGAGAGTTGATCGATAGCCCTGCAAAACGATTCCACTCGAGCTTCTAAAGATGCATGGGTATCCCAATTTTTAGCACTCTCTTGGTTCCTAATCCCATTTTCCAATGCGTCATACAAAGAGTTTGAGTTTAGCATTGAACCTCCTTATCATTCACTATCTGAATCATAAACTTAAACTAAATAAATATGTACAAATAAAATAAAATAAATAAACAAATAAAAATAAAAATCATAAAATAATAAGAAAAAAATGGCTAAATTAATAAATAGCAAATTGCACTCTAGTTTTCAAATAATTCCCCGGCAACGGTGCCAAAAACTTGATAGACTAAATTGTGTTAGCTACAATCTAAGGCAGTGTACCTATCGATGCAGTCTAGCACTAATGGCCAGTATCAAGTTCGTATTCCTCGGGAAAGTGAAAGCCCATAGTTACTCCTTTGTTCTTTGTTATATTAACCTAAAATGAGTGCTGAATAATTTCTAAACTAACTAATAGCTACAAACTAAGTTCTAAGGGAGATGCAGGAGTAATTGATAAATAAAATAACCAAGACAAGAAAGCAAACCCAAAGGGAACCTAAACTAGTTGGCAATCAAGTTAGGGACACGGAGAGGCATCGCTCAAAGATAAAGGATTGATGAGTCTAATTATGCTACCCGTGGACAAATTCTTAACCGAATTCGGTTTCTCTCTCGAGATAACCAAATTCCTAAATCTAATAACCTAAAGTTGGAATCTCTTCCTAACGATTGATTCTTAAATTAGCATTAAGGTTTAATCCGTCTCTATTAAGCTTTGTTAATTCTTAATCCGGCTAGTTAATTATCCTTATCACTAAGCGATTATTAACTAGTTCTTGCTATTCAAAATTCGAATTGCCAAATGGACTTCTCAATCAAACAAAGCAATCTAAACACACAATTCACAATGTCTCATGAACAATGCATTATCTTATTAATACTAAAGGCAAAAAGAATACAAAACTAACCCAAACAATCCAACAAAATAATACTAAGCCAACATAGTAAAGAAATCCCGATGGATTTAATCAATCTAGCTAATCATGTTCATTATCAAAATACACAAGAATTCAATTACAACAAAGAGTAAAGGTAGAGGAAATCTGATTACACCCTTGGATGAGAGTAAATAGCTCCAATTCCTTTTGCTCCATCTTGAATCGATCCTTGTTCCCTTTGCTCGATTTGAAAATCAATCAATGAACCTTGCCCAATCTTCAATCTTTGAAGGGAATCCGATTGAAACCTTGATCCAAGTCTCCTTTTCCCTTGGTTCCAGCTTAGAAAACCCTTAGGGAGAGAAAAATTAGGGTTTTGGACGTTCTCCCTCGCTCTCCTTTCTTTCTTCCTCTCTTCTTTCTTTTAACTAATTCCCCCAGTCGCCGCCAACACGTTCGTGTTCCTGGACGTGTTGGGAACACGGTTTGGTGTTCCTGCCCGTGTTACTCTCTCTGGTCGTGCTCTATAAGATCTACTTCTTCTTTGATGTCCAACACGGCCGTGTTGATGCCCGTGTGGGGAACACGGCCAATGTTGAAACTAACACGGCCATGTTCAGCTTCCTCATGCTCGTACTTAGCTTGTTTCGGCAGCTTTGACGTTCAATTATGCTCCAATTCTTCCCTTTATCATCCTTTGACTTCTTTTGGACCTAATGCACACAAACAGACGCATAGGGTGAGTGTTGGGACCAATTCACATCCAAATGTCTATAAAATCAATCTTAAAAACCCTATTTAGATGTGTGTATTTTACACACATCACATGCAATTGAATATTTGAAGCTAGTGAGCATATTATTTAAGTTTTCTACCTTACAAGAAATTATGTTACGGGTTCTTTTAAGAACTTTGCGGACTTATGAAGACCCACACTGGCAAACCTAGACTTATTACTCACGTCCTTCTTTTCTTTTATGTTCTTTGTCTATCCTTGCATTTAAATTAATTTGATTTCATCCTTATGCCTAGCCATGTAAGAGAATAAATAAGCTTAGCCATGGAAGAGAATAAAGAACTTGTAATTTCTCTCCTTATCGGATATGAAATCCTACCTATGTTCTCATTTGTTCTTTTCTTTTGTTCGTCTCTTTCTAATCGATGTCTTATATAATGGTTTGATTTTATTTGGTGAGCATAAATAGGGGTGTTGAGTTAAATCACATGGAAGTGACAATTATAGGCACCGATTCAATGGTTGGACAAATACAATGAAAGAAAATTAGTTGATTGAGTATTGATATCATTCTTCAAATGATTGCAAATAATTCTTTTGAGGGAAAGAGGGAACGCCGAGAATTAATTCATAATTTGCACCAATGGGATCTCCATCATTCCTTATTCCTTTAGGCACGAGGACTCTTGATGACACAAGGATTGGCAAAAGGAATCATGCGAATGCAATTAAAAAGCCTAACTTGTGGCGTTGGGGATTGGCTTGATGATCAAGCAAGATGAGATGTAAATCCACATGCATAATCAAGAAATCATATTATTTTCAATAAATCCAAGCGTAATACAATTGGAAATGTGAGCATTATGATATTTGAGACACATATAATGAATAGTCCAGGCCTGAGTGTTATTAAGTAGGCCCATACAAATTTTCCCTTATTTTTGTTAAGCTCGCTCATAAAATTTAAGACTACAAGAGTGGTTAACCACTCCTTACAATAATCCTTGTGTCATTAGGAGTACTCATGCCTTGACGAACAAGGAATGATAGAGATCCCAAATTTTATGAACCAATATAACAAAAACAAAGGGAAATTCATGTGGGCCTACTTAATGATACTCCAAATCAAATTACTTAATTATATGTATCCAAAGATAAAAAATCTCGCAATCCTTATTATATTACGCTTGGATTCATTGATGACATTATGATTTCTCCCTTATGCAAGTGGATTTACATCTTGTCCTACTTGATCTAAAAGTTAAGCCGCAATTGCCACTAGTCAAGTTTATCAATTGCATTTCCATGATTCCTTACGGTAATCCCTGTTTCATCATGTGTCGCCGTGCTTAGAGGAATAAGGAACGATGGAGATCCTAATGGTGCAAATCCTGAATCAGAATATTTGTTCGTGACTCGATTCTTATCATTCTCTCTTTCCTCCAAAAGATTCATCTATGATCATTCGAAGAATGATATCAACACTCGATCAACTAATTTTCTTTCTTCATATTCCGCTATACATTGGATTGGTGCCTATGATTGCCGCTTCCATGCGCTTTCACTCAACACTTGTGTTTAAGCTGCCTATATAAAACCAAGCCAACATACTAAACAGAGATCAGAAAGAGAGACATAAAAGAAATAAACAAAATGAAAATATGGGTGGGATTTCAAATCCAATAAGGAAAAATAATCATAAGTTCTTTATTCTATTCCATATGGCTAGGCATAAGGATCAAATCGAATTGATTTAAACACAAGCGTAGATAAAGAACACAAGAGAAAGGAAGGACATGAGGGATAAGTCTATGCTCGCTAGCGCGAGTGTTGATAAGTGATAAGAACGTGGCTAACTTGTGTTAGACCTGTATTCAATGTTGATGTCTGCACCAAGGATCATTCACCTAATCAAGCAAAGAAACTCTAACTCCCAACAAGACCCTTAAATAACTTATACTTAAAAACCTTAATTATAAAGAATTAAAGGCTGTTTAACATAAACAAAAGTCTAGAAGAAACTAAGTTTGTAAGACACCAAGCCTTCACTTGATAAATCCACCAAGTTTAGAAAGAAAAAAAGAAGAGAATTAACTCCAAAATAATCAATATCCAACAACTCCCTTTACATAGAAATTTAACTAGCTTATATAGGCCTTAAAGAAACCTAATTCTATAATGATAAGGAACGAAATAACAATAAGACTAGGAATAGAACTCCTAAACTAAAATGATAACTTAAAAAAGACTCCTAAGAATTAAAGGACTTCTTTGAATGAACAAATACTTTTAAAATATGTCTAGCCCTAGTCCATATAATAAACATGACAATTGTACTTAAGTAACATGTGATATGCGACCCATTCTTTAGTATTGGACTTCAAATAGCTTGACTTGATTATCTTAGGCTTATCTTGTCTTAATCATGCCTCCATATGTTGGATGGAGTTGGTAAGAGTATCTTGAGGCCCATTGTCTTGATTAAGTCTAATCTCACTTGAACTTTGAATCGGACTAGGATTCTTAGTGGAAATAGATTCTTTTCGTCGCTTGAACTCCTAATAATATCAGAATTTCTTGCTGGATTAGGATTCCTATTGGAATTAAGACTCCTTGTTGAAGTAGGATTCCTTGGGCAAGTAGGATTTCTATCTTTAGGTTTTCTTATTGGAGTAGAATTTCTTATGCTACATGGATTATCATTAATAAGTCCACAAACTTATTGAAAAAATACATAACTTGATTTCTTGCAAGGTAGAAAACTAAAATAATATGCTCATTAGCCTCAAGTATTTGGTTGCGTGTGGTTTTTATAGTGCGAAACCCTTCATTAAATAAGAAGAAGAGACTAGAAGCTAAATATGAATAAATAAATAAATAAATAAACATTAATAAACTGTAGTCAAATCAAGAACCAGAGAGGAATTGACTGGGCAACAACTCTTATACTCCCAAATTTTATGAGCCAACTTAATAAAAATAAGGGTAAATTCGGGTGGGCCAACCTAAAAAACTCCGACCTAAATTACTTCATTATATATATTTCAAACATCAAAGTGCTCAAATTTCAGATTGTATTATGCTTGGATTAATCGAAAGCAACCTAATTTCTCCTTTACGCGTGTGGATTTACGTCTCTCTTGCTTGATCATCAAGTTAAGCCTCAATGCCACCGGTCAAGCTTGTTAATTGCGTTCCCATGATTCCTTACACCCAACCTTGCATCATCAGAAGTCCTCGTCCCTAGAGGGAAAAGGAAGGATTGAGATCCTAATGGTGCAAATCCTGAGTCATAATATTTGGCCATCCCTTGATTCTCGGCGTTCTTTCTTTCCTTTAAAAGATTTCTTTGCGATCATTCAGAGAATGATATCAATACACGATTAACTAATTTTCTTTCTTCACATTCACTAAAGCATTGGATCAGTGCCTATGATTGTCACTTCCACGCACTTTTACACAGCACTCGTGTTTATGCTCCCCATATAAAACCAAACCAACATACTAGACAGAGATTAGAAAGAGAGACATAAAAGAAATAAACAAAATGAGAATATAGTTAGGATTTCAGATCCAATAAGGAAAGAAATCACAAGTTCTTTATTCTCTTCCATACGACTAAGCCTAAGGATCAAATCGAATTGATTTAAACACAAGTGTAGACAAAGAACACAAGAGAAAGGAAGGACGTGAGGGATAAGTCTATGCTCAAAGCGCGAGTGTTGATAAGTCCATAAATTACTAGAAAGATCACATAACTTGATTTTCTATAAGATAGAAAACAAAAATAATATACTCATTAGCCTCAAGTAATCGGTTGCACGCAGTTTCCAAGAAGAATAGAACTCTTAACTAATCTGACCTAATATGATTATTCTTACAAGCTTAGGAAACTCTAACATTTAATCAAATAGCATACTAAGAGCTAAGAAACGCCTTCATAAATTTGGACTTTAAGAATATTAAATAAAGCCCATTTGGATTCCTTAAACTTGGACTTTAAGAACATTAAACAAGCCCATTCTTTATGAATTTCATTTGGGCGGAATCCTATTGGACATTGTTAGCCCACTCATGCATGTGACCATTTAAGGACTCTTGAAGTTTCTTGGCCCTTAACCTTGTCATTGGATCTTGTGGCAAACTTAATGGATCCTTCCTTGATTCTTTCTTATTGCCCTCGTCATAAAGCCCATTTAAACTAATATCTTTAAGCCTTGCCTGACCCCTATCAGATTGTCAATTGCTCTCCAATGATTCCTTAACAAAAACAAGGAGAAATTTATGTGGATGAAATTAATAACACTTCGGCCCAATAAACTTCATTATATGCCTCGCAAACATCAAAACACGCTCATTCCAGCTTGGATTAATTGAAAGTAACATAATTTTTCTATTATTGGAACCAAAATAGCACAATGAATCTTATTCCAACAAGGAGTCTTGATGATGCAAATCCTACTAGCTCAAGGAATCATAATCCTATAAGGAGTCCTGAATTAACTAGGAATCCTAATCCAGCAAAGAGTCTTGATGATAATAAGAGCTCAAGCAATGAAAGGAATCTTAATTCAACTAGGAATCCTAGTTTGATTCAAATTTCAAGTTAATGAGGTTATCTAAGACATTTGGGCTAAGGACATATAATTGGATTTAAGTTCAAGATTCATTAGCCTAATTCAATTTATTGGGCTTGAATGAATCTAATTGGGCTTAAGAAGACCAAAGAAGCAGAATTGGAACATATGAACACTTTAGGCCAAACTTGGCTTATGTTATGAGGCCCATCTACATGTCTTATGTAAATTAGGATTTTATGGCTTATTTTGCACGGCCAGACATGTATTTTAACCTAATTGGGACTTTGATTTAGTTATCTCTTTTAGTTATGAAGGTTATCTTTATCCTAAATAGGATATGAATTGTAACGATCAGGAACCATATCACATGAGATATTGTCCGCTTTAGCCCTCATTAGCCTCATGGTTTTGTCCCTTTGGCGGGTTTGAGAACTTCCCAAGAGGTCCCCTATCTTAGAATTTCTTTGAACCAAGCGTGTTTAACTTTGGAGTTCCTACAACTCCATAGCCAAACAACCAAGAAAGAGATATTGTTCGCTTTGGCCCCCCACTAGCCTCACGGTTTTATCCATTTGGCTGGTTCAAGAACTTCCCAGGAGATCCCCTATCTTGGAATTTCTCTGAACCAAGCGTGTTTAACTTTGGAGTTCCTACAACTGCACAACCAAACAACCAAAAGGTTCCTCATGTGATTAGTTCTAACTCTTTACATAAATGTATCAACCATTCCCCGCCCCTTTTCGATATGCAATTTGATTCATTCATGTATACCCATACCTTAAAGTGCTACCACCCTAGAAGCCTGCCATAAGCCGCTCCTTGTCCTTGCATCCTATCTTTGCCCTGACGTCCACTTCCCACCCTCATCGGACCGCTTCTCTAGGCCAGGCTGTCACATGCCCACCGGCTTTTGCCTGGTTCATCCTCAAACCACACATCTATTAGAGGGGTCCTACTCTGATACCATTTTTAACGACCGAGAACCAGATCACATGAGATATTTTCCGCTTTGGCCCTCCACTAGCCTCAAGGTTTTGTCCCTTTGGCGGGTTCGAGAACTTTTTACAAGAGGTCCCCCATCCTGGAATTTTTTTGAACTAAGCACGTTTAACTTTGGAGTCCCTACAACTCCACAACTAAATAATCAAATGAGGTGCCTTTTGGTTGTTTGGCCATGGAGTTGTAGGAACTCCAAAGAAATTCCAAGATGGGGGACCTCCTGGGAAGTTTTTGAACCCACCAAAGGGACAAAACTGTGAGGACAATGGGAGCCAAAGCGAACAATATCTCATATGATATGGTTCCGGGTCGTTACATAAATCCTTATTAGTTAAGATTTAGGGTTTTCTAAGGCCTATATAAGGTAGTACGAATTTTGATGTGTAAAATTAAGTTGAATTTGAATGATAATTGGTCATTAAACCTAAAAGTTGTTTTGCTTTTTTGTCTTTCTGTTCTTATGTAGAATGCATGTTTAAGAAACATTCAAGTAGATTGATCATCTTGTTATGGTTATATGTGTGCGCGTCTCGTCCTACTTAATCATCAAGTTAAGCCCCAATGCCACTGGTCAAGCTTGTTAATTGTGTTCCGATGATTCCTTACGCTAATCCTTGTATCATCAAGAGTCATCAGGCTTAGAGTAATAAGAAATAATGGAGATCTTAATGGTGCAAATCCTGAATCAAAATATTTAGGTGTACCTCAATTAATCCAAGCACAAATGAGCTTGTTTTGATGTTTGGGAGGCATATAATGAAGTATATTAGGCCAAAGTGTTATTAGGTATTGCCCACACGAATCTCCCCTTATTTTTATTAAGGAATCATAGGAAAGCAATTGACAATGATCAAGCAGCATGAGACGCCCCAATGCCTTCGGTCAAGCTTGTGAAAACCCTCATTCTATAAGAAGAAGAAACTAGATGCTAAATATGAAAAACAAATAAAGAAAGATGAATAAACTAAAGTTATATCAAGGACCAGCTTAACAAAAATAAGGGGAAATCTGCATAGGCCTACCTAGTAACACTTTGAACTAAACTACTTCATTATAAGTGTCCTAAACATCAAAAGGCTCGCATTCCCACTTCTATTCGCTTGGATTTATTGAATACATCATGATTCTCCCTTACAAGAATGGATTCATATCTCATCCTGTTTGATCATCAAGCTAATCCCTAATGCCACCAGTCAAGCTTTTCAATTGCATTTCCATAATTCTTATGCCAATCCTTGTGTCATCAGAAGTCCTCATGTCTAGAGGAACAAGGAATGATGGAGATCCCAATGGTGCAAATCATGAATCGAAATATTTGGGCTTGTCTCGATTCTCGGCGTCCCTCTTTCATCTAAAAGATTTATTTATGATCAATCGAAGAATGATATTAATACTCGATCAACTAATTTTCTTTCTTCATATCTTTTTCAAACAATGGATCAGTCCCAATGATTGTCTCTTCCATATGCTTTAACTCAACACTGTTGTTTATGCTTGCCAAGTAAAACCAAACCATCATAGAAGACATATATTAGAAAGAGAGGAACTAAAGAAAAGAACAAATGAGAACATAGGTAGGATTTTAGATCCGATAAGGAAAGAGATTGCAAGTTCGTTTTCTCTTCTATGGCTAAGCGTAAGGATCAAATCGAGTTGATCTAAACACAAGGGTAGGCAAAGAACACAAAAGAAAGGAAGGACGTGAGTAATAAGTCTATGTTCACTAGTGTGAGTCTTCACAAGTCAGCAAAGTTCATGAAAGAACTTGTAACTTAATTCTGTGCAAGCTAGGAAATTGAAATAATATGCTCACTAGCCTCAAATATTCGATTACATGTGCTTTTGATAATGCAAAACTCCTCATTCCATAAGAAGAAGAAACTAGAAGTCAAATATGATTAAATAAATAAAGAAAGATGAATAAAGTAAAGTCAAATAAAGAATTGGAGAGGAGTTGACTGGTCAACAACTCTCGTAGTTCCAAATTTTCTAAGCCAGCTTAATGAAAACAATGGGCAATTCGCATGGGGCTACCAAGTAACGCTCCGACCCAAATTACTTCATTATATGTGTTCCAAACATTAAAATGCTCACGTTCCCGCTTGTATTACGATTGGATTTATTAAAAACATCATGATTTCTCCCTTATGCTCGTGGATTTACATCTCTTCCTGCTTAATCATCAAGCTAAGGCCTAATGGCACCAGTCAAGCTTGTTAATTGTGTTCCCATGATTCCTTATGCCAATTCTTGTGTCATCAGGAGCCCTCGTGCCTAGAGGAACAAGGAATGATGGAGATCCCAATAGTGCAAATCTTGAATCAGAATATTTTGGTATGCTTGATTCTCGGTGTTCCTCTTTCCGTCAAAAGATTCGTCTACGATCATTAGAAGAATGATATCAATACTCAATCAACTAATTTTCTTTCTTCACATTTTTTCAAGCATTGGATCAATGCCTATAATTGTTGCTTCCACATGCTTTAATTCAACACTTCTGTTTATGCTCGCCAAATAAAACCAAACCATCATATAAGACATAGATTAGAATGAGACGAACAAAAGAAAAGACAAAATGAGAACACAGGTAGGACTTCAGATCTGATAAAGAAACAAATAGCAAGTTCTTTATTCTCTTCCATGGCTATGTATAAAGATCAAATCGAATTAATTTAGATACAAGGATAGACAAAGAACACAAAAGAAAGGAAGGACATAGTGCGGGTCTTCACAAGTTCATAAATTTCTTGAAAGAACCCATAACTTAATTCTCTATAAGGTAGAGAACTAATATAACATGCTCACTAGGCTCAAATATTCAGTTGCATGCTGTTTTAAAAGTGTAAAAGCCCTTATTTCATAAAAAGAAGAAACTAGAAGCTAAATATGATTAAATAAATAAGGAAAGATAAATAGACTAAATAAAAGCTCTCTCATAGTCCCAAACTTTATGAGCCAGCTTAACGAAAACAAAGGAAAATTCGCATGGGGCTACCAAGTAACACTCTGACCGAAATTACTTTATTATATGCATCCCAAACATCAAAATGCTCGCATTCCCACTTTGTATTATGCTCGGATTTATTGAAAACAACATGATCTCTCCCTTACGCGCATGGATTTTTGTCTTGTCCTACTTGATCATCAAGCTAACTCCTAATGCCACCGGTCAAGCTTGGTAATTGTGTTCCCATGATTCCTTATGTCAATCCTTGTGTCATCAGGAGTCATTGTGCCGAGAAGAACAATGAATGATGGAGATCTTAATGGTGCAAATCTTGAATAAGAATATTTGGGCGTTTCTCAACTCTCGGTGATCCCTCTTTCCTCCATAAGATTCATCCGCGATTATTCGAAGAATGATATCAGTACATGATCAACTAATTTTCTTTCTTGGTATTTTTCCCAAGCATTTTATCGGTGCCTATAATTGTCGCTTCCACGTGCTTTAACTCAACATTCCTGTTTACGCTGGCCAAATAAAACCAAACCTTCAAACAAGACATAGATCAGAAAGAGACGAATAAAGAAAACAAACAAATGAGAACAAAGGTAGGATTTCAGATTCGATAAGGAATGAAATTGTAAGTTCTTTATTCTCTTCCATGGCTAAGCATAGGGATCAAATCGAATTGATTTAAATACAAGAGTAGCCAAAGAGCATAAAAGAATGGAAGGACATGAGCAATAAGTCTAGGTTCACTAGTGCGAGTCTTCATAAGTTCATAAAGTTCTTGAAAGAACCTATAACTTAATTCCCTGCAATATAGAAAATTGAAATAATATGCTCACTAGCCTCAAATATTCAGTTGCATGTGGTTTTATAGTGTGAAATCGTTCATTCCATAAGAAGAAGAAAGTACAAGCTAAATATGAGAAAATAACTAAAGACAGATGAATAAACTAAATTCAAATTAACAACCAAAGAGGAGTTGACAGGTCGACAACTCTTGTAGTCCCAATTTCTATGAGCTAGTTTAATGAAAACAAGGGAAAATTCGCGTTGGGCAATCTAATAATGTTTCGACCCAAAATACTTCATTATATGCGTCCAAAACATCGAAACGCTCACATTCTTGCTTGTATTATCCTTGGATTTATTGAAAACAATATGATTTCTCCCTTACACACATGGATTTACATATCGTCTTGCTTGATCAACAAGCTAATCCCCAATGCCACTAATCAAGCTTTTTTTAATTGCATTCCCATGATTTCTCCTTCACGCGTATGGATTTACGTCTCGTCCTGCTTGATCATCAAACTAATCTCCAATACCACTAGTCAAGCTGTTTAATTGCATTCCCATGATTCCTTGTGACAATCCTTATGTCATAAAGAGTCCTCATGCCTAGAAGAACAAGGAATGATAGAGATCCCAACGGCGCAAATCTTGAATCAAAATATTTGGGCGTGCCTCGATTCTCAGCATTCCTCTTTCCTCCAAAAGATTCATCTGTGGCCATTCGAAAAATGATATTAATATTCGATTAGCTAAATTTCTTTCATCGCATTTGTCCGAGCATTGAATTGGTGCTTATGATTGTCGCTTCCACGCGCTTTAACTCAACACCCTTGTTTATGCTCGCTAAATAAAGCAAAACCATCATACAACACATAAATTAGATAGAGAGGAACAAAAGAAAAGAATAAATGAGAACATATGTAGGATTTCAGATCCGATAAGAAAAGAAATTGTAAATTTTTTATTCTCTTCCATGGATAAGCATAAAGATCTAATTGAATTGATTTATGCCTTAACCCATAAAGCCGATCGACTCTGTGCAGAGCTAATTCGGCTATGAACATAGCTGATTGGCTCTGCACAGTCCGAATCGACTCTGTAGGGGCTGAAAATGGGTACTTGGTAGACAAAGAACACAAAAGAAAGGAAGGATATGAGCAATAAGCCTAGGTTTGATAGTGCGAGTCTTTATAAGTTCGCAAAGTTCTTGAAAAACCTATAACTTAATTCTCTGCAAGGTAGAAAAATGAAATTATATGCTCATTAGCCTAAGATATTTGGTTGCATGCGGTTTTCATAGTGCGAAAGCCTTATTCCATAAGAAGAAGTAGAAGCTAAATATGAGTAAATAAATAAAGAAAGATGAACAAACTAGAATCAAATTAATTTTAGTAACATGTTGTTCATAGCTGGTGTGGTGAGTCCTTGAAGAGGCATTAGATGGCATAAAGAACTCAAACGCTTTGAGATAAAGCTCACTCTCGTCCAAAGTCTCATTAACATATGTCATATGCTCTCGCCTGGCTTGAAGAGCATCCTAGCAAACATTTAAAGAAAAAGTGGAATGCTAATATATAATAGAGATAACTGATAAGATGCATATTATTTTAAAAAATAGAATTAGCCTACATGAACATATATGGACTTCTGATCAATGAAAGTATGACCATCTTTATTCTTAATATATAGGTGAACAAATAACTTTGCAACAGTAGGTAGTCGACCTAGTTGTGTAGTCTAAAAGAACAATACATATTATTTAAATACTACATTGATGTCATAAAATATATAAGAATTTATAAAGTTACTTAAACTAACTTTAATAAAATTCTTATAGGTCGTCTCCCATACTCGTAATAGGTAGTAGTGCCTCCAATGTGAGTGGATGGCTTGGATCTATCACTAGACTGTGACATTCTATTCTTTGCATACAACTGTGAGATCTATTTCACTTTTGGCTTGTTCCAAAGATGCTGCCATTTCTCCCATAATTCTGGCTCTGAAAAATCAGGCTTCTTCCCACCCTTCTTAATCTTGCAAATGACATCCCAGTACCGTGTTGAAGCTTTGGTCTTCCTTGGGAGAAAGAGATATCAATGTAACTTTTCTCCCTTCCTTCACAAAAATATACCTATCATGTGCCGGAATATATTTTTTTTCCTACTTATAGTATATGAACGAAGTATTCGTTATGAATATGAAATTGAAATTAATATAATGTGTAAAAAATAAAATATTACATTGTCTAAATATCAAACTAAACATAAATATATATATAAAAAATTGATAGAAATAAAAGATATTTTTCAACTAAAATAGCTTTGCTCTTACCAAACTTTTGGTGTTCAAAAATTCAAATTCCAATCCTAACTTTATCTTTTTAATCTTATACAATCTTATATTTTTTTCCTATTTATTATCACACTTCCAATACCTAATGCACCAAGTAGTGATTTGGCTCGATCTAACGCACAACCCTTATTTTCTTTTACAATTCTCATAATTTATAAGAATAAATTATATATTAATAAAAATCTAGAAAAGAAAGAGTAATCCTCCTCCTGCAATCCATAATTCATCATCTATTTATTTAGAAAATATAAATAAATAAAATTTAAGACATCTTTAGTTTGATTTGCCACCTCTAATATTAATAAATATTAATTATGTGCACGATTGTTACTATTATTTTGATTATAAATATTATTAATTTATGAAATTTAAATAAAAAATTTTACTTAGAAAATATTTATATGCATAAAAGTTAACTAATACTATTAATTAAATAAATATAATAACATAAGAAAATATAATTGATAATATATCATACAAAATGAACAAAATTTATTAATTTATTAATTAATATATCAACTATATTTGTATAAACAAATATTAAAGCATAATTAATATATCTTAGGATTAAAAATCGTTTAATTATAAAAGTAATGCATTAGTTAACATACTATTTTTTAAATTAGAACCGTTGTGTAAGTATAGTAGTTACATATTAGTTAATATATAAATATAATAATTCAAATAAAAAATAATGAAATAAAAATAGAAAATATCACATCAGCATAATGTTTATACATGTTAAAAATAATTTATATTACGGGATTTACATATATAGATTTTGCTTGATCAATTCAATTTGACCTTAGCATTGATATATCCCATCAAAAAAAAAAAGAAAAAAAGGAAACGAAGAAAGAATTTTTTTTCTTTCAAAAGGAAGGAAAAAATTAGAACTTCACAGGAAATGGATGCTTCATTATCTTTTGGATTTTGAACTCAAAACACTAATTGCCATTCTAACAACTTTAGGATATTTATTCAACTTTGGTAAATTCTTTTGTTAGAAAATAAAGGCTTTCATTAATGAGAATTAGAAGTTATATCCAAACTGAGAACAGTAGCAAGAAAAGCACACTTTTAAACATATTATCAAACACCTTATGTGTATTTCTGAAATGCTCTTAGATCAAGGTACAGTTTTTCCTTCTCCTATTTTTACAGCAAATACAAATAAATCCAAGCACAAGCACTAGCACAATGGCACAAATAATAGAACTCCATTAATAGTACACCTAATTATAAGCCCTGTTAGAAAATAAGATTTCAAAGGAGTAACAACAATACTAGCAGCAAGAGTAACCGTGGAAGACTCCATAAGATTCACTCTTTTATGTCCATTGATGCTTGTCCATAGTAAAAAATACTCAAAAAAGTTTTCATTATTGTCATTTTTTCTTAGCCACGTTCCATTTAAACAACAAAATCTTTAATGTATAATCAGTGGTTGAGAAGATCAAAATAATTTCATATATTACTTACATCTAAACTTTCTGCAAATCTTGCTAACTTTAATGATCTTCTCTCTTTTTGAATCAATAACAAATGATTAATTAATCTTTCTCCACCTTTATTATAACTACCTTGTTTTGCATCGTTATTTCTCATCCAAACATCTCTTGACAGCATCATAAGAAACATAACAATATCTTCTTCAGGAAAAGTATCAAACATAGAACTTACCGATTCTGGCTCCCCCGATAGCGGTGGTGGAGACTCAGACTCAACAACCGATGAACTTGAATTCTTAAACTTAAGTTTCTTGACGTCGAGCTTAGCTTTTGATTATCAAGAAAATTTAATTTTCGAGTTATTTTAACTAGTCTATGAGTTAAGTTTCTTGACTCGCTTTTACTTTATCTATCTTGAATAATAACAAAATCATCATTAACAACGAAAGAAAACTCTGATGAAAACTTATCTTTTAGGGACTATATTTTTAATTTTTAATTTTAATTTCAAAATAACTAGCTAAAATTATTAAAAAGTTAAACAGTTATGATTTAATTGATAAGTACACCAAATAGTTGAAAAAGAGATAAAATTCCACACCATTAGTAGATTTTGGTAAAAAATACTTTCAATAGTTTATAGGTTTCAAAAATAGAGAAAATATTACCAGTTGATAAGGTAAAAAGTTCTTTAATCTAATGGCTAGGATTAAAAGTTTTCTAGTAGCTGAAATTCTCTAGATGCATAGAACACCTAAGTACACTAAAGAATGACTCTACTTTTATTTAAGAATATTGATGAACTTTATATACACAGACAATGAACATTGATGAATAATATATCAAATAAAATGAACATGAATATTAACCATAATGAATATTATATATACAGACAATGAACATTGATGAATAATACATCAAACAAAATAAAAATGAATATTAACCATAATGAATATTAAGTTCACCGATAATGAATATTTCAATATAAAGAAAATTAATTATTATAGAATATTACATCTAATGGATATTATACATATAGAAAATGAATATTTTAGTACATATAAATGAATAAAAAAATATTAATTTGTGCATGGTCTGATAAATTTTTTTTGACATGTGTTATTATATTCTATACATATAATTTTTAATTTTAATACATATAATTATTATTGACACGTAGAATCCAAGTTTATGCATAATTTTTAATATAATATTAATTTCTATAAATTTATTTTATTATAATTTTAAAAGATTTTAAAAATAATGAAGAATTATATACTTTAGAAGTAGAATGCATTATACATCTTAGAAAGAAAATACACCACATGTGTGTTATGGACTCCGGTCAATATAGATTCATGGGCCGGGGTCCATGTTATAACAATTAGGATTTATATGCAAATTATAAGATGTACCCCTGTCTATGTAGTTTTATGAACTTAGGGTCCATTCGGCATCATTTTACTTGTACAAAAATCTGTGTTTTAAGTCTTACATGTGCGTTAGACACTGACGCGCGTCAGATGGTGACGCAATTTTAAAAAAAAAAAAATATTCATTATTTGTTAATTTTATTTTATTGAAAACGTTAAATGTTCATTATTTGCTAACTTAATTTTGTTGAAAAAATATGTATACCACAATATAAATATTTGTAGTATAACTTTAGTCTGATGTTTTTTTTTGTTTACCAATTGTGTAAGGACAATTTATATTATGTATATATTATATAGATTCATTTAAATGAATTAATGGGTATGATTTTCATCAATGAAAAATATCCATTGAAAAATTAATAAATATTATGCCTAGAGATGATGAATGTTTATATAAATTATAAAATATTTTCAATATACATTATAAAAATGATAAAAACTTTCATAAATAGTCAATATTTTTATTTAAAAATATTTATGAATATTATATATACAGACAATGAACATTGCAGTACTAGATATTAAACATTAATATTAAAACTGATGGATAATATATTAAACGAAATGAATACGAATGGTTAAGAATATTAAGTTCATAGATAATGAATATTTAAATAGAAAGAGAATCAATTATTATAAAATATTACATCTAATGGATATTATACATATAGAAAATGAACATTTTAGTGTATGTAAATGAGCCAAAAAAATTAGAATTTATCTGGTTTAATAAAAATATTTTGACATGTGTTACTATATTCTAAAACATATGATTTTTAATTGACACATGTACTTATTATTGACACGTAGAATTCAATTTTAGATATAATTTTATATTTTTCTATTAATATATTTATAATTTTTATATTTTTATATTGATAAATCTTAAGATATAAAAAAACTAACAAAGACATTAAAATATTTAATTTATTATTAGTTGAAACAATTTTAGTTAATTATAAAATATTAAAAGATATATTTAATTTTATATATAAATTTAATTTATATTATTATTTATAATTAAAATAATTATGACGGTCATACAACAAACGGATAAATAAATTTAAATCACATGTTATAATAAAATTACAACAAAACTGAATTTGGATCCTTCAGTCTAACTCTTTCTAGACAGAAATCAGTCCAATTCACTTTACTTACTTAATTCGTCACATATTATAATAAAATAAAAATCCGCTACAACTTAAGTAACGTACTATAGTAAGTTAAAGTTTACCTAATGTTTACCTTTAATAGCATGTCAATTTCTAGGTGGACACTACACCTAGGTGTACTGTAGAAAAATTCATAAGAATATTGATTGTTTTTGAAAACTTTTATTGTTTTTGTGATGCATATTAGAAAAATCTTATGTTTGATATAAACATTCATCATTTATAGGTATAATATTTCTAATACCCGAAATTTATCTTTTTAGTAATAATAATAATAATAATAATAATAATAATAATAACTAATATGGATTGTGATGATGATAATAATAAAATTAGAAGTTTTAAAAATTATTGAATGTGATTAGAGTAAAGAATTTTATTTTTTAAATTAGATAATTTATGATAGATTATTGATGAGATCCTATTCTAAATGTTAAATAAAAATTTAAGAAATTATTAACCCATTTTTAATATGTTTAATTAAATAAGAACTTGCTGAGTGAATTATATAAAATGTGATTTACTTCTTGTAAGTATCACCCTTGTTATTTAGTATGTATAAGTATAATTAAATTTGCCTAATTCGAGGCTATAAAAATAATTATTTTAAAGAGATTAATTAGGAAAAAGGTAAATTTTAATTAGCAAGATGGTAATGGATTTAATTGAAAGTAGTAAATAAATTGATTAATTAAGTTAATTTTATTTTAGGATTAAATTGAAATTTATATTTGAGGAGGAGGCTAAAAGTATAGTTGAATTAATAATGGGGTTTTAGTGGAAAATATACTGGTCGGTATTTTTGTAAATAATAGTGTTAGTAGGGCATTATGGTAATATCAAATATAAAAGCAAGGGTAAATAAGTAACTCTCTATTTATAATAATTTTAATTTGGCTTAAAGGTAGCAACCAAGGGCTTAATTAAAAGAGTGATATTAAGCTTGAGGGTTTAAGAAGAAATTTCAAGGATTAATAATCTTTAACTAAAGAATGTAGGGACTAAATGGCGATAAGAAAAGAAAAAGAAAGAAGAAAAGGAAAGGAGAAGAAGGAGACGAGGAAGAGAAAAAGGGATATTTGAGATGCCTTTGATGGCAGATGGTGGAGGAGATCGCCTGAGGTGCGTTGAAGTTGGTTGTCGGAGCAACTAAGTTGACGAGCATGGCAACAGCACTCGCGGCGGTGAACGACAGCATGAAGCAGCAAAAGAAATGGAAGAATTGGCAGCAGCTTCTTTGACGCCGTCTATGGCTTTTTCGGCGACGGCAACAACTGTATCTAGTGGCGATCAACTCGCCTGAGAGTGGGCTTCCATTTGGGGTAACAGCGGTGATAATGGTCGTCGAAGGACTGAGATCCAACGAAGGAAGCTTTGTATAGGCAGTTGGGATGTTGGACTTTTTCGGCCATCTCTGGCGAGTTATGGCTGATCGGAGTTTATGTCATAAGCTTTTCCAATAGAACTAATTTTACAACGATCGGATTCCGTTGGGAAATTAACGATTAAAGCTATTTGTGATATATTAGAATGATTGAGGACTGAATCGTAGAATCAGATGCTCTAGCATCATTGTCTACACCCTGTCTCGAGTCCAAAGGCACGGTCAGATCGTCGATCAGACTCCGGCGGCTGAAGGCGAGTCGACCGGTTTATCAAGCGTCTCGATAATCTATAGTTTCAGCCTGCTCCACCCAAGGCTTAGGAGCAGAGCAAAGGGGTCAACAAAACTGTGAGTTAAATTCATATATCTGGTATACTTGTGTCATGCCAAAATTTTATATAGCAATTTCAATTAATTGATTTATAAATTTAAATTATCTAATCTAAATATCCATTTTATAGAATTAATAATCTATTTACTATTTATATATCATTTCCCACATTATTAATATTATGATTGCATATTGACTCTGGATGAGATGGCAATAGAACATGCTACCTGATGGATTGTATCAGGACCGCGTGCATAGCGGTATAGATCTGAGAAAGGTAGTAAAATAATATTTTTAAGACTTGTCCTGGTCGAGTTCAACTCTCTAGGCTGTGAAGTTTGGATTGCCAGATTAAATGTTCCTGATTAAGCATTTGTGACAGCCTGACTTGGAGAAGCGGTCCGACGAGAGCGGGAAGTGGACGCCGGGGCAAAGATAATATGCTTGGACAAGGAGCAACTTCTGGCAGGATTCTAGGATGGTAGCACTCTATGAAATGAGGATACATGAATGAATCAAATTGCATATCGAAATGGGGCAGGAATGATTAATAATATATATGTAAAGTGTTGGAACTAATCACACGAGGCACCTTTTGGTTGTTTGGCTATGGAGTTGTAGGAACTCCAAAGTTAAATGTGCTTGGTTCAGTGAAATTCCAAGATGGGGGACCTCCTTGGAAGTTCTCAAACCCACCAAAGGGATAAAACCCTGAGGCCAGTGGGGGGGCCAAAGCAAACAATATCTAATATGATCTGGTTCCAAGTCATTATAAATGGTATCAGAGCAGGATCCCTCTAGTAGATGTGTGGTTCAAGGACAAACCAGGCCGAAGCTGGTAGGCATCTGACAGCTTGACCTGAAGAAGCGGTTCGACAAGGCAGGAAGTGAACACCGGGGCAAAGATAGGATGCCTTGACAAGGAGCGGCTTCTGGCAAGCTTCTAGGACGACAACACTCTAGGGTACGAGGGTACATGAATGAATCGAATTGCATGTCGAAATGGGGCAGAATAGTTGATAATATATATGTAAAGAGTTAGAACTAATTACATGGTGCACCTTTTGGTTGTTTGGCTATGGAGTTGTAGGAGCTCCAAAGTTAAACGTGCTTGGTTCAGAGAAATTCCAGGTGGGAAGTTCTCGAACCCGCCAAAGGGACAAAACCATGAGGCCAATGGGGGGCCGAAGCAGACAATATCTCATGTGATATGGTTCCGGATTGTTACAGCATTGCTCTCTGGGTGCCGAATTTTTAATGGCACTAGGCAGTTGGGATGTTGGACTTTTCCTTCCATCTCCGGTGAGTTATGGCTGATTGGAGTTCATGGATGAACTCCCCTTGTCACAAGCTTTCCAATGGCATTAATATTGCAACAATCGGACTCCATTAGGAAATCGACTACTGAAAGTGTTTGTGATGTATCGGAATGATCAGAGACTGGATTAGAGAATTAGATGCTAGAATCATTATCTGCACGTTATCTCAAGTTTGTAGGCGCACTCGGATCGTCAATCGGACTTCAATGGCTAAAGGCAAGTCAACCGATTTATCAAGCATCTTGATAATCCATCGTTTTGACCCGCTCCACCCGAGGCTTAGGAGCATAGTAAGGGGGTCATCACAAGTGTGAGTTAAAGTCATATATTTGATATACTTGTATCATGCCAAAATTTTATATAGCAATTTCAATTAATTGATTTATAGATTTAAATTATTTATTTATTTATTATTCATCTAAATAACCATTTTATGAAATTAATTGTCTATTTACTATTTATATGTCATTTTCCACATCATTAATATTATGATTGCATATTGACTCGATATGAGATGGCGGTAGAACATGCTACCTGATGGATTGCATCAGGACTGCGTACACACCAGTATAGATCTGAGAAAGGAAGTAAAAGAATATTTTTGAGACTTGCCCTGGTCAAGTTTAACTCTCTGGGTTGTGAAGTTTGGATTGCTGAATTAAAGGTCCCTGGTCGAGTATTGCTCTATGGTCGCCGGCTTTATTGGGAATCAAGTGACCAAACTGGATTCAAAGACCCTGGTCGTGCTCCGCTCTCTGGGCGCTAGTCCTATTAGAGTGAGAGAGCCGAAAGACTGTTAGTGTTAGGGTTAGGATTTTGCTGAGGTACTCATCTCATAACGTCTGAATTGTATTTTACTGAATCATGGCATGATACACGTTTTAATATGATATAATATTTTATTCTGATTAAATAAATATTTTATTGAGATGGTTGTATATAGGTCTTTTGGATTATATGATTTTAACTCACTCTCGAGACTAACAGTCTCAAATTTAATTATTTTTCTGGTGTTTGTTAGTTTTCCCGTAATTGTTCTCGCTTGGCAGCCTGACTTCCTTCATCTTCGATTTTAATGTAACTACTTTTATTTGTATGTTTGATTTTTTTAGAATTTTAGATTCTCCACAGTAGTGGTTTCAAAAGCTATTATTTTATTTTGGCCTGTTAAACCAGGTATTGCCTAATTTGTGCTAACATACTAAATTAAATTTGTAGTATCTGGATGGTTGAAAGTTGGTTATGCAAAATTTTTATAATGGATAGAATTTGAATTATACTTTGATTAAGTTAGTGAATTGTCAGGCTTGCTACGGGTTTTAGTGGCCTTACGCCAACCTATTCCCTAGCACCGCTCACGGGCCCACAGATTAGGTTGTGACAATATTCATTAGTTTGTCAATAGATATTCATCATTAATGAAAATCATACCACTAATTCATTCAAATGAACATATATAATATAGATATAACATAAATCATCCTTACACATATGGTAAACAAAAAAGATATCAAGCTAAAATTATACTACAGATATTTGTATTTATATTTAATAGGAAAAATTTACTTATTATGTCTCACAAGGACACATAAGCGACTCTAGAGAGAAGAGTCACTAGAAGGAGCTGCAGAAGCATAAGTAGATGGCCCTACTAACTGTCTTTTCGTCAAAAGAGGTACATGTAGTGATGGTGAAGGCGAAAGTGAAGGCAAAGGCAAAGGCAAAGGCGAAGGCGAAAGCAAAGGAAAAGGCAACGGGGATAGCGATGGATATGGTGATGGTGCTGGAGGTGGTGCCATCGAATGTAAAGTCAAAGGAGTTTGTGGCCGTGGAGCACGACCTGATGTCGATCTACACCTACAAATGTCTCATTTTCTACTCGACATGTCTATAAGAAAACATAACAAATAATAAAAGCATAAAAAATAAATAGAAAATGTTCAATGTGGTACATCGATAAATAATAAATATCAAAATACCCGTTTACAAAGTACAATACTGAAAACAAATACAATTATATTAATTACTATCACTAGTATCCACATTTTCTTCACTTTCATCTTCATCTAGAACTTTAGATTTTGACTCAAGTACCATATCATCTGAATCTCAGCTTCATCATCGTCTAAATCAACAGATTCTCCATGTAAAATGTGTATTGGAATAACTTGCTCTTGAATAGGTAGTTGGAGATTAGCAAGCTCGTCTTCTTAGAATATCATAATACTGACAACTTGTTCCTCAACAACTTTAGGTACATCCACAATGGGCCCTGCTTTAACTTTAGAAACCGTGCACCAGTCACACTTATCTTTTCTCAAAGCAGAATAAGGTACATAATATACCTATGCAGCTTGCATTACAAGAATGGATTATTCATACTTGTTGAGCTTGCACCTATGATTCACATCCACTAGGATTATTAACCCTCATCTCAACATCTTTTATTGGTTCAAACCATTCACACTTAAATAGAACAATGGCTTAATTGGTAGGCTTGTGTTTTCCAATCATAGAACCTCTGTTAGGCGTCCATAGTAGTCACTCTCAATCTTATTATAATTAGTGCCCTGTATACATACTTCACTTTTCATTGTGGACATCATCGAACCATGTAATTTGATATGAAATTCATAGCCATTAATTAAATAAATAGGAAATGATCCTATGGTATATAAAAGGGCTTTTAGCAAATCCTTGATGAACTCATTATGAATGTTATGACGCGCCTAATAATGAAAGCAACGTAAAGGCATAAAAAATTTAATACTTCATTTGCACAATTAATTATTTTCATAAACAATAATTCACCTACATAATTCTCAAACCATCCCACAAAGTTTAGTGACTCTCCTAAGTCCTAAATCACTTAGCTCTTGCAAGATTTGATTACTTGTCCTTATAGGGGGTGCCGGTGATATCTCCTTTCTGTTTTTTAGGAACCAATTTTTATTCCATCTGAAAGAAAGATCAAGGGAGGAGAAAGTTATGATGATTGTCAAACCAAGATGTCTTTCAATTGTTGCTCAAATTGAATGCTTGTAAATGTCCTATACAATAAGGACAAGCAAGTTTCCCAGCCATGCTGCAGCACGACAACATTGAGTATGCAGGAAAATTAATGATGGTTCACAAAAGAGCTGCTCTCATTTAAAAATTATGCTTTCAAGACACATCATATGTTTGGACATCCACATCCTAAAGATACTTCAATTCATCAATTAAATCTTAAAGAAAAATATTTAAAATGTGTATATTTATGAATTTGAGAAAACAACACCATAATAGTGCTAATAATTTAGTATGAGAAAATGACCTCGTAAAAGTGGTATATTTATCAATATAAGAAAATAACCCCGTAAAAAAATGTGTATATTTATGAATCTGAGAAAACAATCCCGTAAAAGTAGTGTAATTGCGAGTCTAAGAAAACAACCTCGTAGAACATGTAAATTCTTTAATATGAGAAAACAGCCTCGTAGGATGGATAAATTCTTTAATATATGAAAACAACCCTGTAATATGTGGATATTTATGAATCTGAGAAAATAACTCCGTAATTGTGGTATATTTGTGAGTTTGAGAAAACAACCACTTAAATGGGTTAATTTTATAATGTGAGAAAACAACCCCATGAAAGGGGTATATTTATCGATATAAGAAAATAACTCCATAAAACGCGTATATTTATGAATTTGACAAAACAAGCCCACAATGATAATGGACTATTCTTAGGATGTTAGGACCTAGGTTTTTCATGATATTCAAGTTTAGTCTATTCTTTCGTAATTAATGACTTAATTCACACACTAGTACTTGATTGTCCCTCTCTATTTTCTTTTCTTGAAATCAATTTCATTGTATTCAATATGTTAATTTGGTCGGGTTAAACCGATGTTACTTGAGTTCCTTGCAAATTTACAAACTTTGAATGTGAACTTTGATTATGTCAATCTCGTATTCAATTTATATGATGATTCAATTGATAAGTCTGGGAACCAATTGCAAATCTTAGCCACTTAAAACGTGAGTTTCTAAACTAAAATTCAGCATCCATTGCACATTATGCTCATGACCTTTCTTGTCTGAGTGTGCGCTGTACTTACTTTCATTTATAGAACTTGCTCTATAATGCTTGTTGAGGTTACATGAATTTTTGAATACCATTAGATGATTTGGGCAACTTAGGATTTCACCACATCTGGCCAAAAGCATACCCTCTGTTTCCATTAGTCAGCCAGTTTGAGCCTTAACCTTTTCTTCATAATTTACACCTAATCACTACACATACACCGTTCTATACATTTGTCTTTCCTTTCACCTTATATACTGAGTAATTATGTGTTATGTTTCTTCATTTATGGAATCATAGTGCCTAACATTGTTCTTAATTCACTTAGTCTTTTTAGTTATTCTTTGATGCTCCCTTCAATCGAAATTGGATAACTATTCTTATTATTTATGTCACTAACCACAACAGCCCCTATATAAGCTGTTGTAATATATATACATAGTATATATCAAAACAAAAGAGAAAAAAATTTACGACTTACTTCTTAGCTCTTAGCTCTTCTGAATTTAATTCTTGTGAGCATCCTTTACTTCAAATAAGGCTTAGTAAGTATTTTTGTTGTTTTAGCACTCAGTTCCTGAAACATTCATTTCAAATAAGTGCATGATTTTTCAGTATACTTTACACTTCTATCCAAATATTCTTACCTTTACCTCAGCCACATTTCAACCCTTCAAAAGACCCTTTGATTTTGGTATTCAATTATTCACGGTAGCGAAGATGAGATTTATGAGCAAGCTTATGGTAAACAGGTTTAGTGCAGCTGCATTGAGGGAATTTTCTTATTTACCTGTAAATAGTGTCAGTGATTTGAGAGATTCCTATGAGGCAATGGTTCTTAATCTGAATTGTTATATAAGTTGTGCTTCGAGATGGTATTATTATAGTGCTTCCTTAAAGGTGTATAACTTGTTAGTTACTTGAGCTTCATTCTTTATATGTTGAATAAGGTTGAGTTGTGAACTTTAGCCTGGATTTTGAGGGGTGATTGTTGCTTGTGCATGTATTGAGTTATTGATTGCTTGAGGATAAGCAAAAGCTTAAGTGTGGGTTGATTTGATATGCATCATTTTATACATATTTACATGCCCAATTGTTTACATTTTTGTGCATAGTTATCTCGTTTTATGCCAGAATCACTTGTCTTTTGGTTCCTTTAACGTTTCAGGTCATTATCGAGGGACATTATTAATAATTGAGGGAAATACGCTCAATTACGGACTAGAATCCATCAAATTGAGCAAGGACTAGCATTCCAAGGTTGAGCACGGCTGATACGAACTCGAACCGGATACGTTCAAACACCAAGATAAGTAATGGTGAGAAAATCAAACTGATAAACGCTCTCCCTATTTAAGAGGAAGCACCCTTACCAATAAGTTCGAATTTGTCGCCCCAAGATCTAACTTGAAAGTTTGCAATTGATTATGGAACTAACAAACTTAGCAATAGAACTACTAAGCCTTTTAGTTATAAATAGATGAAGAATGTTCAAACAACTCAAGAAACTAATAAAAAGTTAATTGATTGATCAAACATGTAGATGTGAAACTAAATCAAACAAGTTAATTTAATCTCAAGAAATTCAATAAGGAACACCTTAAGGAATAAGAGTTAACAACTCAAATTAAACTTCATTCAGAAATGTATATTGATCTTATGTCCTTTAGCCGAAATACATAGCTCTATTTATAGAGTTTTGAAATGATTCTAACCCTAAAAAGGACTAAGAGATAAGCAATAAAGAATCAAACCCTAAAAGACTTCTAATGCGCTGCCTCCTTCTCTAAGCATAAGTGGTGGTTGCCCTAGGGTTAGGTGAGACCTCCAATGCTTCTAGAAACCCTAATGTGCGGCCCAATGCTTAAGGTGCGTGATGCTTCTAGAAACCCTAATGTGCGTGCCCAATGCTTCTAGAAACCCTAGGAAAGCCTGTTGACTTTGATCCCCGATCTTTGACCTTGACCTTGTTCCATGACCGGAAGTTTAAGCTTCATTAATAGCAATTAATGTCACTATCTTCAAGGCGTTGTTATCTTCATTAAAAGCACCATCATTAGCCATCTTCAAAACATGCTCCAAGTAAGAATTTAAGGCTCGCTTGAACCTTTTACTCCTTGCTCGTGTCATCGGTCCTCCATAGGCTAGTGGATCCATGCTAGTTGACTTAGATGCATCTTTGGTTGCATCATTCCCCCCCTCTTTGAAAGGATTCGACCTCGAATCAACGCCTTCATCAAAATCAAAAGGAGACAAATCAGCAACATTAAAAGTAGCACTAACATTATACTCACCAGGTAAGTCAACTTTGTATGCATTATCGTTGATGCGCTCTATTACTTCAAATGGACCATCACCATGTGGCATCAACTTTGATTTTCTTTGATTGGGAAACCTTTCCTTCCTGAAGTGCACCCAAACCCAATCACCAACTTCAAATACCATCCTTTTGCGGCCCTTATTGCGTTGTTTGGTGATTTGTTCATTGCGTCTTTCCAAATTTGCACGCACTTGCTCATGCAACTTCAACACAAATTCAGCCTTCTTTGCACCATCTAAATTCACTTGTTCACTCAAAGGTAAAGCAATCAAATCTAAAGGACTCAAAGGAATAAAGCCATAAACAATCTCAAATGGGCAAAATTGAGTAGAAGAATGCATACTACGATTATATGCAAATTCAACATGCGGCAAACAATTTTCCCATGTTCTCAAGATTCGTTTAACCATGGTCCTAAGTAATTGTGACAAAGTTCTATTTACTACCTCAGTTTGACCATCGGTTTGGGGATGACATGTAGTAGAAAAAAGTAATTTAGTTCCCAGTTTACCCCATAAGGTCTTCCAAAATAGCTCAAAACTTGGTGTCCCTATCAACGACAATAGTTCTAGGCATACCATGTAAACGTACAATTTCTCTAAAGAACAATTCAGCAACATGTTGTGCATCATCGGTTTTCCTACATGCAATAAAGTGTGACATCTTTGAAAACCTATCCACCACAACAAAAATACTATCATGCCCATGCTTAGACCTAGGTAATCCAAGCACAAAATCCATAGATATGTCAATCCAAGGAGAATTAGGTATGGGCAAAGGCATGTATAACCCATTAGGTTGTAATTTAGACTTAGCTTGCTTGCATACAATCTGATTAGCACATAATCTATTCACATCGGATTTCATTTTAGGCCAATAGAAATGATCATGCAAAACATCTAAAGTCTTTTGAACACCAAAGTGTCCCATCAAACCACCTTCATGTGATTCTCTCACAAGCAATTCACGCATAGAACACATAGGAATGCATAGACGTTTTTCTTTGAACAAAAATCCATCATGTCTGTAAAATTTATCAATAGCACCATGTTCACAAGCATGAAAAATAGAACCAAAATCGTGGTTATCAACATACAAGTCTTTGATATACTCAAAACCAAGCAATTTTGTTTCTAGAGAAGCAAGTAAAGCATACCTTCTAGATAGTGCATCGGCAACTACATTTTCTTTACCTTGCTTGTACTTAATGACATAGGGAAATGCTTCAATGAATTCACTCCATTTAGCATGGCGCTTATTCAACTTGTTCTGTCCCTTTAAGTGCTTTAATGCTTCATGATCCGTGTGAATCACAAACTCCTTAGGTAGCAAATAATGCTGCCAAACATTGAGTGCACGCACAAGAGCATACAATTCCTTGTCATAAGTTGGATATTTCAAGCTAGCTCCATTCAACTTTTCACTAAAATAGGCTATTGGCTTCCCATCTTGCATTAAAACAGCTCCAATACCTACACCAGAAGCATCACAATCAATTTCAAAAGTTTTGGAAAAATCCGGAAGTGAAAGAATGGGAGATGAAGTAAGTTTGTCCTTTAGCATATTAAATGCGTTTTCTTGTTGTTCTCCCCAATGAAACTTCACGTTCTTCTTTACAAGCTCATTAAGTGGTGCGGCAGAATCAAGTCCTTGACAAACCTCCTATAGAAGCTTGCAAGCCCATGAAAGCTCCTCACATCACTAACATTCTTTGGTGTTGGCCACTCCTTAATTGCTTTTACCTTATCTTCATCGACCTGAATTCCATTTTTACTAACAACAAAACCAAGAAACACAAGTTTGTTTGTGCAAAAATCACACTTAGCAAGGTTAGCATATAAAGAATTCTCACGCAAAACCATCAACACCATCCGAACATGTTCAACATGCTCACTAAAGCTCTTACTATAAATCAAAATATCATCAAAGTATACTACCACAAATTTACCAATATACGCACGTAAAACATGGTTCATTAGTCTCATAAAAGTACTTGGTGCGTTAGTTAAGCCAAAAGGCATGACCAACCACTCATACAAACCAAATTTAGTTTTGAATGTTTGTTTTCCACTCATCACCTATATTCATTCTAATTTGGTGATAGCCACTTCTCAAATCAATTTTAGTAAAGATAACACTTCCATGCAATTCATCTAACATATCATATAACCTAGGAATAGGATGACGATATTTAATGGTAATCTTGTTAATTGCACGACAATCAATACACATACGCCAAGACCCATCTTTCTTAGGGACTAACAAAACAGGAACAACACATGGGCTAAGACTTTCCCTAACATAACCTTTACTTAGTAGTTCCTCAACTTGGCGTTGCGAGCTCTTTGGTCTCCTCCGGATTGACTCTATAGGCTGGTCTATTTGGAATGGATGACCCCGGCACAAAGTCAATTTGGTGCTCTATCCCCCTTAGTGGTGGCAACCCACTAGGTAACTCCCTCGGAAACACATCGTCATATTCCTGCAAAACACTTACAAACACACTAGGAAGAGAAGAGTTAAGATTATTAGTGTTAAATAAAGTCTCCTTGTACATAAGTACAAGTACTTGCCTATTTTCACTCAAAGCCTTTCTCATGTCTCGCTCTCTAACTAAGAAACTCACTTTTTCTCGCTTGCCTCCCCTTTTCTTGCGCCTTACTCGTTCTTTTGCTCACATTCTTGCGCAAACCTTCGCTAAACTCTCCTTTTACCACTCGTTGCTCTCCCCCCTCATTATTTTCCACACAACTCCCCTTTTGCTTGTGCACCTTTTCTTTTTCATATGCACTCTCACACTTTCTTTTTTCTTTCTCATATGCTTCCATTCGGTCCTTTACAACTTTTTGTAATTCACAAACTTCTTTAGGACTTAATGGTGCCAAAACATACGGTTTTCCATCCATTACAAGAGAATATGCATTGGTTCGACCATTATGAATTACAGATCTATCATATAACCATGGTCTACCTAGCAACATATGACATGCTTGCATGGGAACAACATCACATAATACCTCATCATTATACTTCTTTACACTAAATGCAATCCGTACTTGCTTAGTAACTCTAATCCCACTTTGATCATTAAGCCATTGCAAGGTGTATGGCTTAGGATGCTTAATAGTTGGAAGTCTAAGTTTATCAACCATCATAGCACTGGCTACATTAGTACAACTACCCCCATCAATGATTAAACTACAATTAGCATCATGGTTTTGTACTTTACATGTAGTATGGAATATGTTTTCCCTTTGAGCGTCATCATCAATAGGTTGTAAATTAAGAGCTCTAAAAGTTATAAGTACATTACTAACCTCACCCAATTGCACATCATCACATTCTTCCAACTCGGGGCATGTATAGGTAATCCTCCTCACCTGGTTCGGATTCTTCATCACTCTCAAAGACCACTTCACCACCTCGAATTGCCATGGTTCGCTTGTTTGGACATTGGGAAGATATATGTCCATACCCCAAACACTTGAAGCATTGCACTTTCTTTGATTTGAGGTCACTTTGCGTCGTTGGTTTAGTGTTAACATCAAATTTAGGGGCTGGCTTGATGTCCTTTGATGCCTCACGACCCTTGTTAGGGGGCTGGTTGCTCCCTTTCCATGCATTACTCCATTTTGAGCTAGGGGCGGCACTTCCGCTCTTGGTTTTTAATTGCTTTTCCACCTTTATGGCCATGTGAAACATATCCTCCATCTCTACATAATGCTGCAATTCAATTATGTTAGCAATATCATGATTCAAACCATGCAAAAATCTTGCCATTGTGGCTTCCCTATCCTCATCTATATTGGCTCTAATCATAGCTATCTCCATAGATTGCCAATACTCCTCAACACTCTTACTACCTTGTACTAGATTTTGTAACTTGTTGTACAAATCCCTTTGGTAGTGCGATGGCACAAACCTTTTACGCATAATGCGTTTAACCTCATCCCATGAACCAACTTCGTGTTCCCCATGGCGCCTCACGACCACTCACCAATTGATCCCACCAAATGGCGGCATAATCACAAAATTCAACAACAGTAAGTTTAACCTTTTTAGACTCACTATAGTTATGACATTCAAAACCCTTTCAACCTTCTTTTCCCACTCCAAATAAACTTCAGGGTCACTCTTACCATGAAAAGATGGTATTTTCATCTTAATGCTACCCAAATTAGTGTCAATTTTGGGTTGGAGATTATGTCTAGACCCTTTAGACTCACTTTCTTGGTCATTATTAGAACCATCCCCTTTAGACGTTTTAGGCATATCATTCAATAACCTAGTTAATTTGTCATCTTGTTTTTGAAATTGTTTTGTCATATGTTCTACTACATCTCTCAATGTATAAGCGAAATTTTCCAAAGTCAATGATGGTTCAGATGACATGGTTAAACCAAAAGACTAAGAAAAAAGGACGTGATCAAGTGTTATACTCTGGAGGCTTCTTATAGCTAAAGGCAAAAACAAGAAAAGATCACTCCCTCACGTGTTTCACTCACAAAGAATTGAATTCCTTATAGAAATTAAATCAAATTGTTCTAGTAATCACAAGAACAAGTTTTTCACAACCTCTTAACGTTTATTAATTCTGAAGTTCAATAGAACACTCGTGAATCAATAAAACGAATTATAAGCGTGTGAACAAAACAAGCTTACAACTAATCGAACAAGACTCAATTAACCCAAAAGAAAAGCTTTTTAAGAGAAAACAAACAAAATTACCCAAATCGGAATTATAAGAATGAAGAACGGCTCCAATTAATTAAAAGGAATTGCGAATGAATCAATCAAGAGTCAATTCTTCGAGAACTACCCAACACAAATGGTTAGGGTTAGTTTTCCGTTCCTTCCCTTTCTTTTTTTTTTTTTTTTTTTTTTTGGAAATCTGCCTTGGTATGCGAGCAATGAAAATAGTATACTTTTTTTTTTTTAATAATGATGCGAGCGAAATTGAGATGAAATAGAAGACAGACTCTTTAATTGAAAGAAAAATGAACCAACTAACAAGTTTGGCTCCGATACCAAATGATACGAACTCGAGCCGGATACGTTCAAACACCAAGATAAGTAATGGTGAGAAAATCAAACTGATAAACGCTCTCCCTATTTAAGAGGGAAGCACCCTTACCAATAAGTTCGAATTTGTCGCCCCAAGATCTAACTTGAAAGTTTGCAATTGATTATGGAACTAACAAACTTAGCAATAGAACTACTAAGCCCTTTAGTTATAAATAGATGAAGAATGTTCAAACAACTCAAGAAACTAATAAAAAGTTAATTGATTGATCAAACATGTAGATGTGAAACTAAATCAAACAAGTTAATTTAATCTCAAGAAATTCAATAAGGAACACCTTAAGGAATAAGAGTTAACAACTCAAATTAAACTTCATTCAGAAATGTATATTGATCTTATGTCCTTTAGCCGAAATACATAGCTCTATTTATAGAGTTTTGAAATGATTCTAACCCTAAAAAGGACTAAGAGATAAGCAATAAAGAATCAAACCCTAAAAGACTTCTAATGTGCGGCTGCCTCCTTCTCTAAGCATAAGTGGTGGTTGCCCTAGGGTTAGGTGAGACCTCCAATGCTTCTAGAAACCCTAATGTGCGGCCCAATGCTTAAGGTGCGGCCCAATGCTTCTAGAAACCCTAATGTGCGGCCCAATGCTTCTAGAAACCCTAGGAAAGCCTGTTGACTTTGATCCCTGATCTTTGACCTTGACCTTGTTCCATGACCAGAAGTTTAAGCTTCATTAATAGCAATTAATGTCACTATCTTCAAGGCGTTGTTATCTTCATTAAAAGCACCATCATTAGCCATCTTCAAAACATGCTCCAAGTAAGAATTTAAGGCTTGCTTGAACCTTTTACTCCTTGCTCGTGTCATCGGTCCTCCATAGGCTAGTGGATCCATGCTAGTTGACTTAGATGCATCTTTGGTTGCATCAACGGCCTAGACTCTAACCGTGCTGAACATCAAATAGTTGCCCTTCAAGAGTGCCATTTTGGCACGATATTCGAAGCCACAACGGCCTCCACCACGGCCCATGGTGGCTCAGCACCGGCTAGGGCACGGCTTAGAAGAAGTCGCGAGTTGCGGAATGCGGAGGTCCAACATGGCCTGGACTTCGCATGTGCTGATCATTACGGACTTGACCACAGCCATGCTGAAAGATTTATATAGGCAAAAACGATTTACTGAATTAGGGTTCGATTTTTTGACTTAATTTCACATATACAAGCTTAAACCATCTTATTCCAGACTTCAATACTCGACCTTAGAAGATCATTTCATCTATTGAAGGAAGGATTACAATTATTTTAACATCAGATTGAAGATCAAGACAAGATTTGGGAGCATTCAAGAGGCAAATTAGGCTTTACTATTCTGAATTGAGAATTTAGGATTTTTCATCCAACTTGAAGAAGAAGGATGTACATGCCTTCGATTTACTTTTCTGAATTTATTCTTTACTTTGTGTTGCTTAGCATGGGCTTTGAATGGTGATTATTGCTTGTATATGTATTGAGTTATTGATTGCTTGAGGTCAAGCAAAAGCTTAAGTGTAGGGTGATTTGCTGTGCATCATTTTATACATGTTTATATGCCTAATTACTTACATTTTTGTGCATAGTCATCTTATTTTATGGCAGAATCACCAGTGTTTTGGTTCCTTTCATGTTTTAGGTGATTATCGATGGACATTATCAATAGTCGAGCGAAATACGCGCAATTACGGACTAGAATCCATCAAAATTGAGCAAGGACTAGCATTCCAAGGTTGAGCATGGCCTGGACTCTGGTCGTGCTGAACCATTAACACTTGACCCTCAAGAGTGCCATTTTGGCACAGTTTTCGAGGCCACCACTACCCGTGGTGGCTTAGCACTGGTGAGGGCACGGCCAGGAAGAAGCCTTAAGTTGCAGGACCCAGAGGTCCAGCACGGCCTGGACTCCGCCCATGCTTATCAGTACGGGCTTGACCACGGCCGTGCTAAGAGATTTATATAGGCAAATGCAATTTATTGAGGAAGGGTTCGATTTTCTGACTTGATTTCACACATACATGCCTAAGCCATCTTTTCCAAACTTCAATATTTGACTTTAGCATACTATTTCATCTATTGAAGGAGGGATTACATTGGTTTTAACATCAAATTGAAGATCAAGAGTGGATTTGGAGGCATTCAAGAGACAATTTAGGGTTCATCATTCAGATTTGGGAATTTAGGGTTTTTCATCCAACTTGAATAAGAAGGGTGTACATGCTTTCGAATTACTTTTCTGAATTTGTTCTTTACTTTGTGTTGGTTATTAGTATGAGTAGCTAGAATTGTTAAACCTATTGGGGTTCCTATGTTGTTGGATTGCTTTTGATGTTTTTGAGACTTTGATTATCAATGCTTGTTTCTTCTTGCTTTCATTATTAATGAGAAATCACATTATTCATGAGACGTTGTGAATTGTGGTATTTAGATTGCTTTATGTAATTGAGAAGTTCATTTAGTAATTAGAAATTTGAATAGCAAGAACTCGTTAATGATCACTTAGAGATAAGGGTAATTGACTAGCCAGATTAAGAATTAACAAAGCTTAATAGAGGCGGATTAAAGCTTAATGATAATTTAATAATCGATCGTTAGGAAGAGGTTCCAACTTAGGTTCTTAGGTCTAGGAATTCAATTATCTCGAGAGGGAAATCGTATTCAGTTAAGAATTCATCCACGAATAATCGCAATTGGTAATCAATATAATCTTTACCTTCACTAAAATCCAACTAGCTCAGGTCCCCTTGGGTTTGCCTTCTCTTTTGATTGTTTCACGAAATCCTTTCAGTCTGTCTGACACTTAGTTAATCATTTGCTTACATTTAATCATAGAATAGCAACTTCATTGATTTTGTTAGGGTTAGATATCATAAGACGCTGTAGTAGTTCTAGGATCACTCTTTCCCGAGAATACGACCTTAATACTCACCGTTAGTGCTAGTCTGTATCGATAGGTTCACTGCCTTAGATTGTAGCTACACAAATTACCCTATCAATGGTTGAGCTAGTAAGTATGACTAAAGGCGAGAATAATTTTGGCCAGCATTTCTCATCTGAGGAGTCATATACATACTCATTGTAACTTGTATATAAATCTTCATCCTTATTTCATACCATGGTGGTTATGTACATGTAAGAGGCTATGTTATAAAGTTAAGGTTTAAAAGAAAACTTTGTATATTAACTTATTTAATAATGTTTAATAAAGACATTTCTAGTTATAGTCGTTGTAATGAAACATCATATAAAATAATTATCTATTTTACATTATTATGATTTCAAATACATTATTACATATACATTTGTAAGTAGGTTATAATTCAACTAAACTAAAAAGATTTTATAAAGCATTTGGTTTTAAATATACATGTCGAGCTACGTGAGATGAGGTGTGACTTTTACGTAATCCCAAATGCCACCAGTCAAGCTTGTCAATTGCACTCCCATGATTCCTTATGTCAATCCTTGTGTAATCAGGAGTCCCTATCCTCAGAGGAGCAAGGAATGATGGAGATCCCAATGGTGCATCTCATGAATAAGAATATCAAAGCATGCCTCGATTCTTGCTGTTTTCTCTTTCTTCTAAAAGATTCACCTGCGATCATTCCAAAAATGATATGAATACTTGATCAACTAATATTCTTTTTTTACATCTGTCTATGCAGTGGATCGATGCCTATGATTGTCGCTTTTATGTGCTTTAAGTCAACACTCCTGTTTATGCTCGCCAAGTAAAACTAAACCATCATATTATATAGAAATTAGAAAGAGTAACACAAAAGAAACAAACAAAATGAGAACATAGGTAGGCTTTCAGATCTGATATGGAAAGAAATCACAAATTCTATATTCTCTTGGAAGGATCCATCTCCTCTTGCTTACAACTTAGGAAGCCTTTGAAGAGGAAACCTCTCCTTGTGCATATGCAACCACACCCTAACACTAGGTTCAAACATAACTTATTTTCGACCTTTGTTGTGATGACGGGCGACTTGCTCATTTCTCTTCTCTATTTGTTGCCTTACCTTGTCATGAAGTTGTCTAACATATTCGGCCTTCTTAGAACAATCCAAGTTAGCACGCTCTTGTAATTGGAAAGGTAATAAATCCAAAGGAGTTAGTGGATTAAAACCATAACAACTTCAAAAGGGCTACAATAAATAGATGAATGCACACTCCTAATATATGCATACTCTACATATAAGGTAAGCAATCTTCCCAAGATTTGATATTCTTTTTATAATAGCATGCAATAATTGTCCTAAGGCCCTATTAACCACTTTGGTTTGACCATCCATTTGAGGATGACAAGTAGTAGAAAATAACAGTTTAGTACCTAACTTAGTCCACAATGTCTTCTAAAAATAGGACAAAAGTTTCGCATCCCTATCCCTAACAATAGCCTTAGGCATGCCATGTCTTCCCTAAGGAATAAATTAGCAATATTTGATGCATCATCGGCTTTATGACATGCAATAAAGTGTGCCATTTTACAAAATCTATCAACTACTATATAAATACTATCATTGCCATTCCTAGATCTTGAAAATCCTAAGATAAAATCCATAGAAACATCAATCCAAGGTGAAGTAGAAATAGGCAATGGCATATACAATTCATGGGGCTTGCTTTTAGACTTAGCACGTAAACAAACAACACAGTTGGCACAATATTTCTCAACATCAACATGCCTTTTTTACTAATAAAAGTGCTCATGCAATATATCTAAAGTCTTAGCAACACCAAAATGCCCCATCAATCCTCCCTCATACGATTCTTTTAAAAATAATCTACGAATAGAACAATTAGGCACACATAAGCGATTATCCTTAAAAAAGTAGCCATCATGCCTATAGTATTTATCAAAAGCTCCATGCTCACATGCATCATATACACTTTCAAAATTCGGATCATCAAGATAATGTTCTTTAAGCAATTCAAATCCAATCAAGTTAGAATGAAGTGTGTTGCTCAACGCATACCTCCTAGAGAGTGCATCAGCCACCACATTATCCTTACCCTTCTTATATTTGATCACATAAGGAAAGGTCTCTATAAATGAATTTTAAGTTGCATGCCTTTTGTTCAATTTATATTGACCCTTCAAATGCTTTAAGCTCTCATGATCTGTATGAATTACGAACTCCTTGGGCAATAAACAATGTTGCCATGTCTCCAACGCCCGCACCAATGCAAACATCTCCTTATCATAGATGGGATAGTATAAGCTTGCACCAATAAGCTTTTCATTAAAATAAGCAATTGGCCTACTCTCTTGCATTAATAGAACTCCAATTCTAACATTATAAGCATCACATTCAATCTCAAAAGTAGAATCAAAATTAGGTAAAGCAGGTAAAGGACCATTAATCAATTTATCTTTCAAAACCTGAAATGCCCTATCTTGTGCCTCTCCCCATTTAAAACCTATATGCTTCTTAATAACCTCAGTTAAGGGGGTGGCAAGGGTAGAAAAATCCCTAACAAATTGCCTACAAAAGCTAGCTAGGCCATGAATAGATCTCACCTCACTCATGCTTTTAGGTGTCGGCCAAAAAGCAATAGCCTCCACCTTTTCTTTATCTACCTAAATCCTATTAGCACTAACAACATATCTAAGAAAAACTACCTTAGGACTGCGGAAGCCACACTTGCCAAGATTAGCATAAAGCTTTTCTCTTTGCAAGACATCAAATAAAGTCCTAAAATGCTCTAAATGCTCATGCATGGAATTGCTATAGACTAATATATCATCAAAATACAAAACAATAAACTTACCGATAAAAGGATGCAAAATGGTTCATAAGTCTCATAAAGGTACTAGGGGCATTAGTTGGCATAAAAGGCATCACTAGCAACTCATACAAACCATACTTAGTCTTAAAGGCAATTGATATGGACCAACCACCATCGCATGGATTTCATGAAAATGGACTTGATGAAGATGAGCAAGAGCATGGAGGAGTTGGGCCAAAGTTTGAAGCCCAAGATCAAAGTCAAGCTATTGAGGCTAGATGCAATACAATTGCCTCAAGGCCCAATAACTAGATCAAGATTCAATAAGTATCAAGGCCTTGTGAATTCCACCCAAGAGGAATTACAAGGAGTTCAAGGCTTTAGTTTAAGTGAAGGCCTAACTCAACTTAATGTATTACAAGTGCAAGTGTTTAATGGGCTTACTTAATCTTTTATTTGGGCTCAAAAAGACTAAAGCTGCTGAATTGGAGCATATGAAGACTTTGGATCTAACTTAGCTTATGTTTTAAGGCCTATATGCATGACTTCAATAAATTAGGGTTGCTTTACTTAAGTTGGGCGACTGCACATGTTATTTACCCTAGTTAGGACTTTGTTTAAGTGATCTCTTTTAGTTAGGATGGTTATCTTTATCCTATATGAGATGTAAATCCTTATTAGTTAAGATTTAGGGTTTTCTAAGGCCTATATAAGGCTAGTATGAAATCTGATGTGGGAATTAAGTTAAACATTGAATAATAATTGGTATTTTACCTTAATGCTTGTTTGTGTTGTCTTTGTGTTCTTGTGTAGAATGCATGCTTAAGAAACATTCAAGTAGATTGATCCTCTTCTTGTGGAGTGTTTCAAAATTGGGATTTAGGAACAAGTTTATTAAATTCTAATTCTTGATTATCTGTCTAAGTAATCTGTTTTCTAACCTTTCTTAGGGGTTCAACCGAATTGGCTCTTAGGGTTTTCATATTAATGTGTTGGGGGTTCACAATTCAAAAGGGGTCTTAGGCTTATTCATGGAGGTTCCATATCATTTGGTATGAGAGCTCTAGCTCTAAATCAAGTTTTATCCTTTCATATTTTCATTAGTCAATTCTGCTTTCTTATGTTTCTTTGTTCTTTTTTTTAACTTGGTTCATGTTATTAGTTCTTTGTTTAAGTCAATTGTTAGAGTTCTAAAATTAAAAAAATAATATTTTAGGTCCACATCCTTTGGCTCCTCCTCCATAATCCTTTTATCTCTACTTTGAGACATTATGTAAATCTGTAAAATAAAGATATTTGTTATTCCTCACACTCCCTTAGATCTCTACCTTAGCACTATCTACCTTCATTCCTGCATGTGAAATTTTATGCCCTACCACAATACCTTCTCTCACCATAAAATGACACTTTTTCTAATTTAGTACAAGATTAGCTTATACACAGCATGCAAGCATACGCTTTAAGTTAAGCAAATAGTGGGAAAAAAAGTTACCAAATACCGAGAAGTCATCCATGAACACCTCCATAGACTCTTCAATCATATCATGGAAGACCGCCACCGTGCACCTCTAGAAAGTAGCAGGTGCATTGCACAAACCGAATGGTATCCTCTTGTATGCGAACGTACCATAGGGGCAAGTGAAAGTGGTTTTCTCTTGGTCCTTAAGTGTAATGAGAATCTAAAAATAACATGAGAAACTATCAAGAAAGTAATAAAACATATGCCCTAATAAGCGCTCTAACATCTGGTCAATAAAAGGAAGGGAAAAATGGTCCTTCCGAGTTGCATCATTGAGCCTCCTGTAATCAATGCAAACTCCGGAACCAATTACCGTCCTAGTCGATATCAGCTCATCCTTCTCATTCTTGGCCACCATCATGCCTCCATTCCTGGGCACAACCTGTAAAGGACAAACCCAAGAGCTGTCAGAAATAGGGTAAATCAAACCTGCATCCAAAAGTTTAATTACCTCCTTTTTGACTACTTCCTTCATATTCGGGTTCAAACGTCGATGTGGCTATACCACTGGCCTATAATTATCCTTTATCAGGATCTTATGCGAACAATAGCTTGGGTTGATTCAAGGAATGTCTGCAATCTTATATGCAAAGGCCTCGGGATACTTCCTGAGGCAAGCTAAAGTCATCTCCCTCCCCTCTGGAGTCAAATCAGTTGCAATGATCACTGACAGCTTCTCCACCTCATCCAGATAGGCATAAGTCAAGTGCTTAGGCAACTCCTTCAACTCCAGGGCTGGTGGCTCCTCAAGTGAAGGTCTCAATTTCTGCACCCCTGACCTATAAATATCAACAAAATGGTCAGTAGACCTGCTGGGCTCACTACCCAGCAAACAAGCAAGTTGCTCCAATATATCCTCGTTGGACAACTCCTCCTCATCATCAGCCTGTAATGCTACCTACGAAGGATCATTAAAAAATATCTCCTGCAATTGAGACTCTAGAATATCATCCAAAACATCCACAAAATACACAGTAACATCATGGTCAAATGAATGTCTCATAGAAGTGCTAAGGTCAAAGGTAATAGTCTCATCACCTACTCTAAGCTGTAACTTCCCATCACACATATCTATAACAGCCCTAGATGTTGCAAGGAAAGGTCCACTTAGAATTAAAGGCAAGCTACTCTCACCCTCCATATCCATAACAACAAAGTCAACAGGAAATATAAACTTGTCTACCTTAACAAGTTCATCCTCAACTATTTCAAGTTTGCTGGGATATTTCACAATTTTATTTGCTAACTATATGCTCATCCTAGTAGGTTTAGTTTCACTCAAACTTAATTTCTCAAACAAATTGCTAGGCAATAGATTGATGCTAGCACCTAAATCAGCTAAAGCATCACTAGTAGGCAAATCACCAATAATACAGGGTATAGTGAAACTCCCTAAATCATGCCTTTTCACTGGCAGCTTGTTTTGAAGAATGGCTGAGCACTCCTCATTTAATGTCATGAGTCCCAAGTCCTCCAGTTTCCTATTCTTACTTAGAATCTCCTTCAAGAACCTCACATACCTGGGAATCTACGATATAGCCTCAACAAAAAGGTGGGTTAATCCTCAATTGCTTAAATAAATCCAAGAACATACCAAATTGCTGATCAACCTTCCCCTGCTTCAACTTGGCAGGATATGGAAATTGGAGGTTGGTATTCCCTCACTGGACTCTTCTTCTTGTCATTAGTTTGCACAGGTTCTATCATCTCAAGCTTTGGCTCCTTCCTGACTGGTTTATCCTACACAATAACATCATTATCAGCCATAGGTAAAGAACTAGATAACTGCATACCTGATCTCAAGGTGATAGCCTTGACATGCTCCCTCGAGTTTGACTCTATGGTACTAGCAAGTGTCCCTGGTTGTGTCTCAGCCAGCATCTTAGAAACTTGGCCTATCTGATTCTCTAAATTTTGTATGGAGGCCTGCTGATTTTTAAGAGTTGTGTCCGTCTGCTGAAATCTGTTCTCTGAAGTGGACATGAACTTCATCATCAACTCCTTTAAATTGGGCTTCTTCTCCTGGATTTAAAAGAGTTTAGGGAGAATAGTCTACTATTAGGGCTGCTACTAGTGCAACCTCTAAAATCCAGGTGGACCATGGGTATTGTTATTTCACTACTCGAAGTTAGGATGGTTTCTCAACCCTAGGTTGTATGTGTTACTATAAGGGTTATTCTGCTACTTGGGCACATTTCTCATAAAATCAACTTGTTCATGGTCAGTAGAAGAAGATGAAGGAGAAGTAAACATACCTCCCGGATTACAGTTTGCACTGTAGAGCAGGCCACCATAAAACTCACAGCCAAGCTGCGCTGCTTGGGCTGGCATCTAGAGCTGGTCAATCTTCTTAGCTAAAAGCTCCACCTGAGCTGTCAAGGCTGATGTAGAATCTACCTGGTTCACCACTTCGTGTCATCCTGGCCTGATAAGCATCATACTACACATGTTTTCATGCCCGATTGTTTCCATTTTTATGCATGATTATCCCATTTTATGCTAGAATCACCTGTCTTTTGTTTCCGTTCTTGTTTCAGGTCATTATCGAAGGACACCATCAATAATCGAGGGAAATACGTGTGATTACTGACCAAAATCCATCAAATTGGGCGAGGATTGGCACCCCGAGGGTTGAGCACGGCCTGGACTCTGGCCGTGCTAAATTGCTAAGAAGCTATCCCCAATTGTGCCATTTCAACACGACTTCCGAAGCCACCACGGCCTCCAGCATGGCCTGTGGTGGATCAGCACCAGCTTGGGCATGGCTTGGAAGGAGTCAGCACAATAGACTCCATAGATTCAAAGACCTCGGACTCGCCATCTTGAATCATCACACTGGACTCGGTCGAATCATCACGACTGGACTCGGCCATGTTGAATTAACTATATAGGCAATTTTGAATTCTTTCGGAAAGGACATGAATTTTTGACTCAATTCCAAGACACACACTTAATCAATTGTTTTCTATACCTCAATTGTAGACCTTGAGAGAAAAAATTCAACATTTGAAGGAGGGATTTCACTTGTTCCAACATCGAATTAAAGATCAAGACAAACTTTGGGAGCATTCAAGAGGCAACTAGGGTTTGAGATTTTGAATTTACAAATTCAGGGTTTCTCATTCAACTTGAAAGAGAAGGGTGTACATGCCTTTGATTTTCTTTCCCTTATTTTGTTCCTTAATTACTTTAACCATGAACGTGAGTAGCTAGATCTTTTGAACCCATTGGGGTTCACCTTTGTTGATGGATTATGCTTAATTGTTAGATTTGTAATTGTCATTCTTGCAATCTTCTTGCTATTTAGTAATAAAAGTTTGATTCAGTTAATTTGAGACGTTGAATTAATTGTTTGTGGGTTGTTTCTTGACATTGAGAAATGCTTGTTACAACTAGAGATTGAATAGTAAGAACTGGTAATTAACACTTAGAGATAAGGTTGATTTACTCGCCGGATTAGGAATTAATAACTCTTAATAGTTTTAAATCATGCTTAATGCTAATCTATAGTAATTCGATAGGAAGAGATTCCATTAGGTTAGTGCAGGTTTAGGAACTCGGTAAGCTCGAGAGAGGAATCGGCTTCAATTCAGGATTTAGGCACGGGTAAGCAAGATCGGCAATCCATAAAATCCTCTTTTAGAATTCCATCACTTAGGCCCCCTTTCGGGTTTGTTACTCTCTTTGGAATTGTTTTCTTTAATTGTTCGTTGTCCTTCATTTACTTATTTGCACTCATAACCATTAGTTGGTAACGTTAGAACTTTCACACACTATTTCAGACCAGATAACATAGCGAATAGTAGTAACTCTAGGTTCTTCCGATCTCCAGGGATACGACCTTGATACTCACTAGTGCTAGGCTGCATCGGTAGGTTCACTCCCTTAGGTGTAGGTTGCATAAATAGCCCATCAAGTTTTTGGCGCCGTTGCCGGGGAACAGTAACGGTGAACTAGAGTGAATTGTTTTTATATTAATTTAGTCATTATTTGTTTATTCATTTATTCTTTATTTTTTATTAATTATTGTTATATTATTTTTGATTGATTGGTGGCTGTTTGGTTGTCGGTTTCAAGTAGTATATGACCAGGAGCTCTAACCCTGATCCCATAGCACCCTTATCTGACCCCTGAGCGCTCTCTTAGATTATTGAGACGACGTTTGCAGGCAGTTGAGGAGGAGGACGGAGTTACAGTTCAGGTTCAAGGAACTGACGCGATGGAGAACCTCAACCCCTAGGCCGATGAGGATCAAAGGACGATGTACGAGTTTGCTCAACCATCTTTGGATGGGACGAAAACTAGTATAGTCAGACCGGCTGTAGTGGCCAACAATTTTGAAATAATAGCCAACGTGATCCAGATGATCCAGCAGAGCGTGCAGTTTGGAGGAATGCCCAGCGAGGATCCCAATGGACATATCTCTAATTTTTTAGAGATTTGTGACACATTCAAGATAAACGGAACAACCGATGATGCCATTCGGCTGAGATTGTTTCCATTTTCCTTGAGGGATAGAGCTAAGAGATGGTTGCAATCCCTTCCACAGCAAACGATTACTACCTGGAGGGCGTTGGCTGAAAAAATTTTATATAACATTTTCCTCCCGCTAAAATTGCTAAACTTAGCAATGATATATCTTCTTTTGTGCAGTTTGATGATGAAAGCATGTATGATGCATGGGAGAGGTTTAAAGATCTTTTGAGATGCTGCCCACATCACGGATTGCCAGTGTGGATGCAGGTTCAGACCTTCTACAGCGGGTTGAACCTTGCAACGTGGCAGATGGTGGATGCTGCAGCAGGTGGGTGCTAAACAGTAAGATGCCCGAGCAGGCTCAGAACCTGATAGAGGAAATGGCCATGAACAACTATCAGTGGCAATCCTCTAGGAGCCGACCAGGAAGACAGGGAGTGGTCAACCAAGTGGACTCTACAGCAGCCTTGACAGCTCAAGTGGAGCTTCTAGCTAAGAAGATCGACCAACTCCGGATGCTTGGTTCATGCGGTGAACGTTGGGCTGCGAGCTTTATGGTGGCCCGCATTAAAGGCGAATCGCATCATGGAGGTATGTTTGCTTCATCCTCTACTACTTTTCCATCTAATTCCGCTATGTCTTCCGATGTTGAATAGGTTGATTATATGGGAATGCCCCAAGGCAGTAGAATAACCCTTACAGTAATACATACAACCCAGGGATGGCGCAATCATCCCAATTTCGATTGGAGGAACAATAATGCCTAAGTGCCAGTTTTCAAAGACTTCATCAATAGCCACAAAGAATAACCACTGGCCCGCACAAGCTCCCCGCCTCCACAAGAAAAGAAGTCAAATTTAGAGGAGCTTATCATGAAGTTTGTGACGTCTACGGAAACGAGATTCCAGCAAACTGATAGTGCACTTAGGAATCAACAGGCCTCAATTCAGAACTTGGAGACTCAAATTGGCCAAATTTCTAAGATGCTTTCAGAAAGACCTTCAGGATCGCTCCCTAGCACTACAGAGTCAATCCCGAGGGAGCATTGCAAGGCTATCACCTTGCGTTCAAGTAAGAAATTGACTGGTTCTTCGCCTTTAGCTGATAAGGATAATACAAATGTGCAGGTCGAGCCAGCTAAGGAAGGACCAAACCTTGAGGTGGTAGAGAATGAGAGAAAGAAATAAGACAGGTAAAAGAGCCCTATACGCGAGCATAAGCCCCCAGTTCCATATCCTGCAAGGTTGAGGCAGGATAAGGTAGACAAGCAATACAGTAAGTTTCTTGACTTATTTAAGCAGCTGAAAATTAACTTACCTTTTGTTGCAGCGATTTCGTAGATGCCGAAGTACGCCAAGTTCTTAAAGGAGATTTTGAGCAACAAGAGGAAGTTGGAGGATCTTGGTCATGTAGTGCTTAATGAGGAGTGTTCAGCTATTCTCCAGAACAAACTACCATTCAAGCGACGAGATCCAGGGAGTTTTACTATCCCTTGTATGATTGGTGATTTATCAATTAGTGCTGCATTGGCTGATTTAGGAACTAGTATTAACTTGATGCCCACTAGTTTATTTGCCAAATTAAGGTTGCATGAACCTAAGCCTACTAGGATGAGTGTTCAGTTAGCAGATAGGACTGTTAAAATTCCTAGAGGTATTATTGAAGATGTACTTGTAAAGGTAGATAAATTTATCTTTCCTGTCGATTTTGTGGTGATGGATATAGAGGGTGAGAGCATTGTTCCTCTTATCCTGGGTAGGCCTTTCCTAGCTACATCGAGGGCTATTATCGATGTAAGCGATGGAAAGCTTAAGCTTAGAGTTGATGATGAGACCATTACCTTTGACCTAGCCACTTCCATGAGACAGTCACTGGCCTATGATAATACTATATATTCTATTGATGTGATTAATGATGTGGTTGAGTCCCATTCACAAGAAATTTTATGTTCTGACCCTTTGCAGGTAGCATTAGCTGAGGATGAAAAGGAGTTTTCCAGCGAGCAAGTATTGGAGCAACTCGCTGTTTTATTGGCTTTTGAGCCGAGCTTGTCAACTAATCCCTATCTTTTTCTTGACAGGTCTGGGGTGCAGAAGGTAAAGACTTCATTCGAGGACCCACCAGTCTTAGAATTGAAGGAGTTACCGAGCCACTTGGTTTATGCCTTCCTGGATGATGAGAAGCGCTTACCAGTAATCATAGCAGCTGATCTAACTCCTGAAGAACAAGCCATGCTATTAGAAGTTCTAAGGAAGTATAAGAAGGCCTTTGCTTTCAAGATGGCCGATATCCTGGGCATAAATCCAAGTTTTTGCTCTTATAAGATTTCATTGGAGGACAATTTCAGGCCGGTTGTTCAGCCTTAGAGACGACTCAACTCGAACATGAAAGAAGTGGTAAAGAAGGAGGTAATTAAACTTCTTGATGCAGGTTTGATTTATCCCATTTCTGACAGTTCATGGGTGAGTCTTGTGCAGGTTGTACCCAAAAAAGGAGGCATGACAGTGGTAAGGAATGAGAAGGATGAGTTGATCCCGACTCGGATGGTAATAGGCTTCCGAGTTTGCATTGATTACTGTAGGCTTAATGATGCAACTCGGAAGGATCATTTCCCTCTTCCTTTCATTGATCAGATGGTTAAACGTTTAGCAGGTCACATGTTTTATTATTTTCTTGATGGCTTTTCAGGTTACTTTCAGATTCTTATTGCACTTGAGGACCAAGAGAAGACTACCTTCACCTGCCCTTATGGGACGTTCGCTTATAGACGGATGCCATTCAGACTGTGCAATGCACTAGCTACATTTCAGCGGTGCATGATGGCTATTTTTGAGGACATGATTGAGGAGTCTTTGGAGGTATTTATGGATGACTTCTCTGTTTTTGGTAATTCTTTCTCTCTTTGTTTGGCAAACCTTGAGCGCATGTCAGCTAGGTGTATTGAGGCTAACTTGATACTAAACTGGGAAAAATGCCATTTTACGGTGAGAGAGGGGATTGTTTTAGGGCATCAGATCTCTCAGGCTGGGATGGAGGTGGATACAGATAAGGTAGAAGTAATATCTAAGCTACCTCCTCCTAGTTCTGTTAAGGCTGTTAGGAGTTTTCTAGGCCATACAGGGTTTTATAGGAGATTTATTAGAGCTTTTTCTAAGATTGCTAGGCCTCTCACTCAATTGTTAGTTAAGGATGTACCTTTTATTTTTGATGATGCATGCTTGGCAGCTTTTGAGTTACTTAAGAAACTTCTGACTACAGCCCCAATCATGGTATCTCCTGATTGGGGGCTGCCTTTTAAACTGATGTGCGATGCTAGTGATTATGTAGTTGGAGCTGTGCTTGGACAGAGGATTGAAAAGAAGTTCCAACCCATTTACTATGCTAGGAAGACTTTGACAGGAGCCCAGGAACATTACATCACCACAGAGAAGGAGTTGTTGGCTGTTGTTTACGCCTTCGACAAGTTTAGATCATACCTCATTCTCTCCAAAACCATCGTCTTCACGGACCACTCGGCGTTGAGGTACTTATTCCTGAAAAATTATGCGAAATTGAGATTGATTCGGTGGATTCTTTTGTTGCAGGAATTTGATGTCGAGATCAAGGATAAGAAGGGCGCGGAGAATCTGGCAGCGGACCATTTATCGAGATTGGAAAATCCTCACTTGGATGCACTTGATGAGACGGCCATAGACGATCGATTTCCAGAGGAGCATTTATATATCACTCAGGTATACACTGATACTCCCAGGTTTTCAGATTACACTAACTATTTGGTTGCTAGGGTTCTACCAAAGGGTATGACTTATCAGCAAAAGAAGAAATTCTTCACCGATTTGAAATACTACATTTGGGAAGATCCCTTTTTGTTTAAAGTATATGCAGATCAGGTGATTCGCCATTGTGTATATGGCGAAGAGACTCTCCATGTAACACCCCCATCACATGTTAACCAATAAACATTAGCCAGGAAGCATACAAGCGTCGTAGAATATATACTACAGGTAGATAGGTCAATATGTAGGTTGTTAAGAATCCAGACACAAGGTTATTAACATATAAACATATGATTATACTTAAACATCATTTAACAAGTATTACAAACATCTTCTTATGCCTTATAAGGCATACTTCCATATATATCACATAATTGCATACAAAAATGCATCAGGAGGAGACTTCACAAAACTGGCCCAACTTGACAGAACTGCTAAAAGCTAGACTTCGCATACAACCAACGGATGCACTACTATTTACAAACCTGAAAAGAAAAATTTTGGAGAAGGGTGAGCCTCCAGCTCAGTAAATAAATAATCAACATAATCTATATCACATACACTTAATACAATTTCCACCCAATCACATAACTTTCCATGATATTCATAGTTTAGGTATAAAGTCATACCATTCTACTCAATTCATTACAACCATCATAGAACAAATACAATTCAACAATTATGGTTAGTTTTCACTGCTTGTGGATCCCCTTTAATGTGCTGTTCCGCCTCATCTCACATTATACACTTTTATAGCCTCTCTAGGCTTTAGCCTCCCAAGGCTATATATATATACCTTTTTTTTTAATAGGGGAATCCACCATTCACATGCACATATGCACTTAACATCACAATTCAATCATTTCACTTATATCATATTTCAGCAATAACAATTGTTCCACTCAATACCAATCATTTCCATCTCAGTCATTCAAACATAAACAATATTAAGCAAACGCAACCATTTGCGGAACATTTGATTAAATATATGAACATAGCAAATATTAACTATTTACTTACTCAAAATATACTTATTCCTTTAGCATATAAGAACCTCCTTTCTCCACAACTTCCTTTCCGTGCCTTTGAATACCCTGTCAACACATTCATCAATTCACATTTCATGCATATTACAAATATTCATGTAAATGCGAGTTCTAATGCATTACAAGATCATCCCCTCTCTAATTCATAGGTCTAACTCTTCCTCTAAGACTCTCAATTACTGTTTTAATATCCTACAAACATTTCCCATCTAGTTAAATACCAATTTAACTCAAATTAACATCAATAAATTGCATAAAACTAATCTCCAACATTTCTGTTTTCTAGACAGAATTTAGTACCAAGGTATATTTACTGCTGGGCAAAATTGGCTTAATACAAAAATCTCATATTAAATAGACATATCCATTTATGCGTCTAGTTTCATCTCCAAGAAGAATTACTCAATTCCGACTTCTATAGATTTAATTATTTTCAAATTCGAGCAAGGGTCATACAGTTGTGCGAGCAGCAATCTGTTTGCTCAATTTAAGCAGCCAAAACGGCAAAAATAGCAAAATCACAAAACTAAAAAGTTATAGAGGACTTTGAACTTTCCATAGACACCAATTAAGCTTAATTTGGACTTACATAACCCATGTTATGCCTAAAATACAGAATATCAAGGTTGCTGGAATTTTGACAGTTTTCTATCTTAACATACTTAAACTTAAATCAAGCTTAATCTTTATGCAATCATTCAATACTCTACTAATTCATGATAATCAGACCTTTAATTAATCAATGAGAGCATCAAATGAAGTTTTTCCAATTTGTAATCATGAACCCTAATGACAAATTAATAACACTCAAGTAACAACTTACCAATTTCAGCTTTTGGGTTGCTAATATGCTTAAATCCTTTAGCTTTAGCTTGGCTCCTTCAATAGTTGGCAAAAACCTATCTTAATCTTAAGTTTTTCTAGGTATTCCACTCCTCTCTCTTATTCCAAATTTTGTGTTTTTGGCCATGTACGAATTTTAGAGAAATGAAGAGGTAAAATGAGCTTACTCATGGTTCCAATTTCCAATATTCCTCTCTTAATGCCACCACCTACTAAACTATTTTTATCACACTAAATTAATTCTTACTAACCATATATAGGTACTAACTTTTAATTGTATCTTTTAAGTCCAATCTATTTACCCAACCTTCAACTATTGGTTCAATTAAGTCTTAAGGCTTAATACACATAACCCAAGTTCTTAATCAACTTATCTAAATTAATAATCTAATATCATGCTTCTTATTCTCTACTTATAATTAATATATATATGTTCTCATAAAATAAAAATATCATTGGTATACCATCATATGCCCAATGATTAAATGTAAATGCACATAACATGGATGATGAGAAAATACAGGCGTTACACTCCAAATATTGAAGCACTGCTATGAGGGACCCACTGGAGGTCATCAAGCAGCAAACCATACAGCGAGAAAGGTGCTAGAGGCAAGATTCTATTGGCCTACGCTCTTCCAAGATGCACAAAAATTTGTTCAGGTTTGTGACGCTTGCCAGTGTGCAAGTAATATCTCTTCTCGTGATGAGATGCCCCAAACTGGTGTGCAAGTCGTTGAGATTTTTGATGTTTAGGGCATCGACTTAATGGGACCCTTTCCCTCTTCATATGGTAATAAGTACATTCTAGTTGCTGTTGAATATTTCTCTAAGTGGCCTAAAGCTCAGGCTGTAGCCATTGATGATGCCAGGGTTGTCTGCAAGTTCCTTAAGCGATTATTTGCTAGGTTTGGCATACCTAGGGCGCTTATTAGTGATAGAGGAACACATTTCTGCAACACCCAATTAGAGAAGGTACTTAAGCAGTACGGAGTTACTCATCGATTCTATACTCCCTATCACCCCCAGACTAGTGGGCAGGTTGAGGTAACTAATAGGGGTATTAAACGGATTTTAGAGAGAACCGTTAGTACCAGTAGGAAGGACTGGACTCTTAAATTAGATGATGCATTATGGGTGTTTAGGATTGCTTTTAGGACATCTATAGGTTTTACGCCCTATCTCCTTGTTTATGGAAAGTCATGTCATTTGCCTGTTGAGTTAGAGCATAGGGCACTTTGGGCCCTTAGAACTTGTAACTTTGATATTGATTTTGCAGGTAAGGAGCGATAGTGGCAGCTGAGTGAGCTAGATGAGTGGCGTCAGCAGGCCTACGAAAACTCCTCAACTTACAAAGCAAGGACTAAGAAATGGCATAATCAAAGGATTCGTGAGCCAAAGGAGTTTCAGGTCGGGGATCGAGTGTTGCTTTACAACTCTCGCCTTCGTCTGTTTCCCGAAAAGCTGCAGAGTTGTTGGTCTGGACTATTTTAGATCGGACAAGTCTTTCCATATGGAGTGGTAGAGTTGCATCATCCAGAGAAGGGAGACTTCAAAGTGAATGGCCATCGGCTGAAGCGATACCATTGTAACTCGTTGGATAGTGAGCAACGAGTTGACCTGGCTTTGTATGCACAGGAAGGGTGATCCGAATGAGTCAAGCTTAAGAGTCTGTAAAATAAATAAATAAATAAGCACTTCTGTACATTCGACTTGGATTATACTTTCATATTTTTTATTAGTTGTGATTGTTTCACTATTTTCCTTTGACTTTATTATAGTTGCTTAACAGTAATTAGGGATTTTAATTTTATTCGGACTTATGTAATCGGTGAGGACGGACTCTTCCGTTTGACCATATTTACTTATTTTATGATCTAATTACATGCGTATATATGTCAAATACAGGTAGGGAGTAAGGCGACTCGAGATGGCAAAGGAAAGACCGGAAACACCCCGTTTCACCACGGTTTTTATGGCCATCACGGGCTACAACCCTAGGCCGTGCTCCTCACCATGGCTGGAGTCAAGCCCGTGTTGAAAGATAAAGAATAAGTGGTCACGGCTTCTAAAGGCATCACAGGATACAACAGTAGGCCGTGGTCATGAGCGCAGTCGTGCCACTGCCCGTGCTAAGGTGATCACAAGAAGGCTGAAGGCTCAGCACGGGCTGAGTCCTAGCCGTGCTGGTCAGCACGGCCTTACCCTCACCCGTGCTGACTCTCTGCCTATAAGAAGGGGAGCCGTCAAAAAATTTTGCTTCCCTTTTATTTTTTTTTTTAGCTCAAAAGTGTTATTCTTATACCCTTATCTCACCCTTTTCACTTTCCTTAGCGAATTCAAGTGATATGACGGACCGCGATAAACCTCGTAGAAAGCAATTGAAATGCGTTGCTACTAGCAAGCGATCACATGGTGAAGGAACATCTTCCTCCACAGCACCAGAACCAGCACCAGCACCAGCACTTCCACCTCCACCACAACAGCAAATAGTCCGACCTCTGAAAGCACCTGCTGTGAACCCATCCACACCTGGCCGTCATCCATTGTGAACATTCCCTAATGCAGACAATGAAAGTAGATTCCAAGTCATGAGATGGAAGCAAGCGATGGCAGGCCGTTGCATAGACTTCACATCCCTAGAGAGAGTGGGATTGGCTCAAGATGTGCGCACACTATTCGAGACTATGTTGTATGCGAGATTCTTTGACATCATTGAGCCAACCTACCGTGAGCTTACGATTGAGTTCCTCAGCACCTTCTTCCGCAGCAATGATCACAACCGGCATCACCGATGCAATTTATTTCAGGCTTGGGGGAAGGGAGTTCTCGATGTCGGTCCCATAATTTAGCATGCATTTGGGATTATGGACTGAATAAGAAATCTCGGGGGAGGAGTATCAGGGATGTCTCTACATCCACCCAAATTCATACGACACCATGTGGGACTCATTGGTAATGAGGCCGGAAACTTACTACCCAATCCGGAAACATACTACCTTCACACCCTACTAGCTTACACCATTACAGGCCGAGGGACACAAGAATACGCATCGATGTCTTTATTCTCTGGGCTATGCAACATCAGAAGAAGCTAGAATTGGGATATTTATTGGCTCGCCAAGTCCGTTCAGTTATAGTAGACGCCCAGAAGAAGATGCATTGTTGTTTTGGTCCGTACGTGACTAGGTTAGCTAAGAGACTAGATGTATTGGACGACTGTCTGTCGGAGATTTCAAATATTGGTGACATGACACCACTAGGGATCAGACAGATGATCAACATGCAGATGATCACGGCCACTAGACATCCACATGGTATAGAATATAGGCTCGTGAGCACAATAGTCAGGGAGGCTAGAGAGGCACCGGCTAGAAGAGCCCAACATCCGTCGACTAGGATTCCGGATGTTAGAATTCCTAACCCAGCTAGAGTGTTTATGCCCTCATCTGGAGCCTCATCCTCTCATTCGATAGGGACATCGAGCGTTCAGATCAGTGCTATGGCCGACCGTCTGGATCGAGTCTGCGATCTACAGCAGCAGTAGTATTCTGAGTTTGTGTGGTTTCAAGAAGAGACGAAGGCACAGTTTGGCGGTTTGAACAGTATGCTTCAACAGCTTATGAGTGGATTAGAAAGGCAGGCCACCCATACAGACTTCATAATAGAGCAGATTCAAAAGATGGCAGAGACTGGAGCACAAAATCAGCGGCTCATTGATGATATGGAGTTTGATCTAGCAACATGCTTCACGGACCCTGATCCACCACCGCCCCCCTTCCTCAAAGTAAATTTCCCTACCCCCATCTTCCAAATAGGATCCAACCAAAGGCGCATACACCATCAGCAAACTCCTAGCGAAAAAAAAATTTATGATATTTTTCTCTTTCCTTTTTCTTTTTATTTTCTTTCAGTTTATTATCTCCTTTTACTTTCTTGCTTGTAGCATGCTTAATTTTATGTTATTTCCTTGCATTTGTCTTGTTATGTTAAGTAGAACACTATGCCTTTCTAATTATTCTAAAGAAAAAAAATCAGCATGATCTTCAATAGCCATGATGTGTGAATCATATGCTTGGTCAGTTTTAATCTCTCTAACACTGTGGACAGTGTTATACTCAAGTGTGGGGTAGGTACCTACCGATGTTGTGACTATCTTGAGTTTTGTTTCAATTAAGTAGTTGATGACTTTTTCTCCTTTGAATGGATTCCTTTATAGCTTTTATCGAACCTTGTTGGAAGAAGGCAATGAACGAATCTCTTAATTACAATCCAGCCAGGTAAAACTGGTATTTTTCCTTAATTCTTCCATTTTACTTTATCTTCGATATAGAACACTGTTAATATTGTTGCTTATTATTGTGATTGGCTGTTAAAACTTTGGTTTGAGAATTCATGCAATTTTAACCCACTCAAATGGTGAGATTTTGAGCCAATTGGTGCATCATTATTTTTATGCTCCCTTTTGTTTCATTAGTGAGCATTGTACAGAATCTCTGTTTCTAGAACTTGCTTTACGATGTTTTTTTGAGATTACATGAATTGTCGATAATCGTGAGATGATTTCGGCACCTAGGTTTTACACAATTTGGCCAAAAGCCTAACCCTGTTTTTCTCTTAGTGAACCAATTTTGAGCCTTAGCCTTTCCTTTTGGTGATAATAGTAACAGTGACACTCATTTTACCACTTCTATTTTATCTTACCATTCTTTCTACCATTGTTGCTAGAAATTATGTAAGTTTATGCTGCATTTTATTTTGGATCAATCTGCATTCATATATTTCACTAAGTTGCTAGATTTTTCATAGATGCTCCTTTCAATTAAAAAAAAATTTGGATATTCAGTCTTATTGTATGTGTCAATAACCAACAACCCTTACATAAGCTATTGTAATATATATACATAGTATATAAATTGAAAAAAAAAGAGTATTAATTTAGTTCATTTTGAGCATCATCTTATTTTTAGAGTAACTTAGTGTTCATTTTGGTACAGCACTTGATCCTTCGTTACTTTCTTGCATTACCTGCTTAATTTCCAGCAACTTGTAGCCTACTTTCCATATTTATCCGTACCCTACCTTAACCCCATTAAAACCTGGCTCAAGACTCTTTGATCATGATTATTGATTATTTCGTAGTAGTGGAGATTGGATCTATAAGCAAGCCTATGGTAAGCACTTCTTTTGTATTTTTGCGTTGAGAGCTTGGCAATCTTCTTTCACCTATATACACTTGTGTGTTTTGAGTGACATCTTGTGAGGCATGGTTCTCAATTTCTCAATTTAGATGGTTTATCATTTTTTAACTTTAGTAACTTTATTAAGTTTGTTCTCTCTTTTAAGGGTTTAGTCATTTGGGGATTTTAGAGAAAATCATTACGGAGTTTTGAAATTTGTTTTGAGCTCACTTCCTGCAATGCATTTGATTGAGCTATTTGATATCTGTTTGAGGAGTGAGTTGTTGATTGCTTGAGGACAAGCAAAAGTTTAAGTATAGGGTAATTTGATAAGCATCATACTACACATGTTTTCATGCCCGATTATTTACATTTTTATGCATGATTATCCCGTTTTATGCTAGAATCGCCTGTCTTTTATTTCCGTTCTCGTTTCAAGTCATTTTCGAAGGACACCATCAATAATCGAGGGAAATACGTGTGATTACGGACCGAAACTTTTAAAATGAAAGAAAATTTTCAATTAAATTGATTGGGTGAGGACTAGCACTCCGAGGGTTGAGCACGGCCTGGACTCTAGCCGTGCTGAATTGCCAAGAAGCTATCCCCAATTCTGCCATTTCAGCACGACTTCTGAAGCCACCACCGTCTCCGGCACGGCTTGTGATGGATCAGCACTGGCTTGGGCATGGCTTGGAAGGAGTCGACATAGATTCCTGATTCAAGACCGCCAGACTCTGCCGTTGAATCATCACAACAACTCCGCCATGTCAATAAACTATATAGGCAATTTTGAATTCTTTTGGAAAGGACACGAATTTTTGACTCAATTCCAAGACACACACTTAATCAATTGTTTCCTATACCTCAATTATAAACCTTGAGAGAAAAAATTCATCAATTGAAGGAGGGATTTCACTTGTTCCAACATCGAATTGAAGATCAAGACAAACTTTGGGAGCATTCAAGAGGCAACTAGGGTTTGAGATTTTGAATTTGCAAATTTAGGGTTTCTCATTCAACTTGAAAGAGAAGGGTGTACATGCCTTTGATTTTCTTTTCGTTATTTTGTTCCTTAATTGCTTTAACTATGAACATGAGTAGCTAGATCTTTTGAACCCATTGGGGTTCACCTTTGTTGATGGATTATGCTTAATTATTAGATTAATAATTGTCATTCTTGCAATCTTCTTGCTATTTAGTAATAAAAGTTTGATTCAGTTAATTTGAGACGTTGAGTTAATTGTTTGTGGGTTGTTTCTTGACACTGAGAAATGTTTATTACAACTGGACATTGAATAGTAAGAACTGGTAATTAACACTTAGAGATAAGGTTGATTTACTCACCGGATTAAGAATTAATAACTCTTAATAGTTTTAAATCATGCTTAATGCTAATCTGTAGTAATCCGATAGGAAGAGATTCCATTAGGTTAGTGCAGGTTTAGGAACTCGGTAAGCTCGAGAGAGGAACCGGGTTCAATTCAGGATTTAGGCACGGGTAAGCAAGATCGGCAATCCATAAAATCCATTTTTAGAATTCCATCACTTAGGCCCCCTTTTGGGTTTGTTTCTCTCTTTGCAATTGTTTTCTTTGACTGTTCGTTGTCCTTCATTTACTTATTTGCAGTCATAACCATTAGCTGGTAACATTAGAACTTTCACACACTATTTCAGACTAGATAACATAGCGAACAATAGTAACTCTAGATTCACCCAATCTCTAGGGATACGACCTTGATACTCACTAGTGCTATGCTGCATCGGTAGGTTCACTGCCTTAGGTGTAGATTGCATAAATAGCTCATCATGGCCTATCCTAGAAGACTGCCACTGATATGTGTTAATGGTCATCTCCTCATTTAAGTTCTGGGCTTGCTCTGGCGTCTTACTATTGATGGCCCCACCTGCAGCTGCAACCACCATCTATCTCGTGGCTGAGTTCAAGCCACTATACAAAGTCTGCACCTGCATCCATACTAGCAAACTATGGTATGGTCAACATCTCAACAAGTCCTTGTACCTCTTCCATGCATCATACATGCTCTCATCATCAAACTGCACCAAAGAGGAAATATCATTATGCATCTTTGCAGTCTTAGCATGAGGAAAATACTTATAAAGAAATTTTTCAGCCAAAGAACCTCAGGTGGTGATGGTGTTAGCAGGTAGGGACTATAACCATCTTTTTGCTCTATCCTTAAAGGAAAATGGAAATAGCCTAAGCAAAATGGCATCATCAGTAGTTCTACTAATCTTGAAGGTATCACAAATCTCTAAGAAGTTTGTGATGTGGGCATTAGGATCTTTACTAGGCAAGCCCCCAAACTGTACACTCAGTTGTACAATCTAAATGACAATTGGCTTAATCTCAAAATTATTCGCTACAATAGGTGGCTGCAATATACTAATGTGGGTCCTCTCCAAGGAAGGTCTAGCAAACTCATACATCGTCCTGTTTGCTTCAGTAACATTGTTGTTGTCATCTCCCATGTCTACTGGTATATGGACAGGAATCTTAATCTGCTCCTCCTCCTCTATGTCTAAACGCTTCCTCAACTGCCTGAGGGATCGCCCTGGTTTGGGCAGAGGGTCTATTAGTGCAGGATTGGAACTCCTGGTCATAAACTACCTGAAAGGAACAAGGCAACAATAACCCGAACAAATAAATAAATGAATAAAAAGTAATGGCAAAAACAGAAAAGATAAATGGCTAAAGTAACAAATAACAAATTTCACTCTAGTTTTCAAACAAAGTCCCTAGCAACGATACCAAAAACTTGATATAAAGCTTATGCAACTAGAACTAAGGCAGTGAACCTATCGATGCAGCCTAGCACAATGGCAAGTATTAAAAATATTATATCCTTTAGAAAAGTGAAATTCTAGAGTTACTACTCGTTCCTTGTTATATAGCCTAAGATTAATAGCGGAGGATTCTAAATTTACTAATGAATAAAAATTGAATTCTAAATGTAATGCGAGAGTGCATGAGAAAAGGAATAATCAAGACAAGAAAGCAAACCCAAGAGGACCTAGACAAGTTGGCAATCAAACAAAAAATAACAGATTATTGAGTTCGATTATGCAACCCATGGACGGATTTTGAACTGAATTCGATTTCCCTCTCGAGAAAACCGAACCTAAGAACCTAAAGTTAGAATCTCTTCCTAACGATCGATTATTAAGTTAGCCTCAAGCTTTAATCCACCCCCATTAAGCTTTGTTAATTCTTAATCCAACAAATTAATTGACCTTGTCTATCAGTGAAAATTAACTTGTTCTTACAATTAAATTTCCAAATCAATTAAATTTTCTCAATTACTAAAAGAATTCTATGAACAATAATCAACACATTCGATGTAAAGAAAACTGGATTTTTATTATTAATTGCAAAAAGAACACAAGAAAAGAAACTCAAACAATCTTAACAATTCAGTGTAAAAGCCAACAGAGTAAGGAACCCCAATGGGTTCAATCAATCTAGCTACACATGTTCATGTCTAAAACAAATAGAAATTCAATTACAATGAAAGGATAAAGAAATCAAACATATACACCCTTTTCCTAGAATTGGATGATCATCTTAAAGCCTTGATTTACACTGTAATTGTTCTCCAAAATGCTTCTTGAATTTCTCCAAAACTCCTTTTCAATCTTCAATTGAATCCCTAGAGTCACGAATCCGACGTCAAAAGGTGGAATCAGTCTATTGGAAGCCACCTCGGGATGTCTGAAACGCGTATAGAGAAATTACAGAGAAGGATGAAGAGTCAAAATCGCAGAACCTTTTCTCTTTACTGGCTCATTCAATTTTATACTGCACTTAAACACGGGCCGTGCTCTTGAATGTAGCAAGGGCTTATTCTGGCCCATGTTAGCCAACATGGGTCGTGCTTTAGGGCGTGTTACTCTCGGGAACCATGTTTGCTTTAAAGTGCTTAAGCTACACGGCCTGGAAATTTTTATATGGGCTCAAACACAAACCACGCTAGTCAGCACGGGCTGTGTTGACTTCCCAAAAGTTAACCCAAGGGCAAACGGTTCTGATTATGTCCGCTTTCGCCCGAAATTGATCTAAAATTGCTCGAACATTGATAATGGACCTATAAAATCTCTTGGAATACAAAAGGACACAAAACACGGGTGATCTTGGTATAAAAACATAATAAATTCTAAGAAAATGCTTAATAATATGCAAGCAAACATGTCTAAAATTATGCACATCAAATTCCTAGTTTTATTGTTATTTGCTTCCTTATCATTATAGAATTAGGTTTTTCTAAGGCCTATATAAGCTAGTACGAATTTCTATGTAAAGTTTGGTGGAATATTGTTTATATTAGAGTTAATTCTCTTCTTTTGTTCTTTATAAACTTGGTGAATTTATCAAGTGAAGGTTGATATTTTACAAACTTAGTTTAATCTAAACTTTTATTTATGTTAAACAACGTTTAATTCCTTATAATTAAGGTTCTTAAGTATAAATTATTTAAGGGTCTTGTTGGGAATTAGAGTTTTTTGCTTGATTAGGTGAACGATTCTTGGTAAAGACATCAACGTTGAATATGGGTTTGGCATAAGTTAGCCATGTTCGTACTAATTCTATTCTTCTTACGACTTTGGATGTGTCTTTAAAACATATCAAATTCGTATCCATTTTTTAGATTATGATTAATTAAATATTTTACTTTCTTTCAAACCAAAATTGCTTGTATTTTTGTATTTTTATCAAGGAGGTGATCTATCCTTGTGGCATACTTGGAATTGGGGTTTAAAGAACTTAGTTTTCCTTAGGTTCTAATTCTTGATCATCTTACACTGTGATTAGATGATCCTAGGGTTTGATTTCAAGTTACTCTTTTGGTTTTCAAGTTAGTGATTCACGGGTTCATAAGGATTAGAGTTCTTGGAGGTTCTTTAACATTTGGGATTAGAACTTTTAGCTCTTAAATCAGGTTACTTATCCTTCTTTAATGTTATTTCATTGTGTTCTTTAAGTTTCCAAGTGGTTTGATTCGTTTATTGATAACAATCTTTATTACCTCTTCCACGTTCTTTCTCTCAATACTGGTGTTTATGCTCTCCAAATAAAACCAAACCATCATACTATATACGTCCCAAATATTAAAACATGTGCATTCCCCCTTAGATTAATAAAAACAACATTATTTCTTCTTTACGCAGGTGGATTTGCGTCTCGTCCTATATGATCAAGTCACGCCCTAATGCCACTGGTCAAGCTTGTTAATTACATTCCCATGATTCCTTATGCCAATCCTTGTGTCATCAAGAGTCCTCATGCCTAGAGGAATATGGAATGATGGAGATCCTAATGGTGCAAATCCTAAATTGGAATATTGGGGCTTCTCCGAATGATCATGGATGAATCTTTTAGAGGCAAAAAGGAACAACAAGAATCGAGGCACGCCCAATTATTCCGATCAGGATTTGCACTATTGGGATCTCCATTCTTCCTTTTTCATCTAGGCACGAGGACTCCTGATGATGCAAGGTTTGGCATAAAGAATCATAAGAACACAATTGACAAGCTTGAACGATGGCATTGGGCCTTAGCTTGATGATCAAGTAAGAGGAGATGTAAATCCACAGGCGCAAGTGAGAAATCATGTTATGTTTTTATTAATCCAACCATAATTCAAGTTGAATTCGAGCTCTTTGATGTTTGAAATGCAGCTAATGAAGTAATTTGGGTCGGAGTGTTTTTAGATAGGCCCATACGAATTTACCCTTGCTTTTGTTAAGCTCGCTCATAAAATTTAGGACTACGAGATTGTTGCCTAGTCAACTTATCTCTCGTTCTTTGTTTGACTTTAGTTTATTCATCATTCTTTATTTAATTTTTCATATTTAACTTCTAGTTTATTCTTCTTATGGAATGAGGCTTTCACACTATAAAACCCGCATGCAACTGAATACTTGAGGCTAATGAGCATAGTATTTCAGTTTTCTATCTTGCAAGAGATCAAGTTATGGGTTCTTTCAAGAACTTTGTGGACTTATCAACACTCGCGCTAGCGAGCATAGACTTATCCCTCACGCCATTCCTTTCTCTTGTGTTCTTTGCCTACCTTTGTGTTTAAATCAATTCCATTTGATCTTTACACTTAGCCGTATGGAAGAAAATAAAGAACTTGTGATTTCTTTCCTTATCGGATCTGAAATCCTACATATTTTCTCATTTTGTTTGTTTATTTTGCGTATTTCTTTTTAATCTCTATGATGGCTTGGTTTTACTTGGGAAGCATAAATATGATTATTGAGTGAAAGCTTGTGGAAGCGGCAATTATAAGCACCGATATAATGGTTCGACGAATGTGAATGATTTGCATATGCTTATGCAACTACAACTAAGGCAGTGAACCTATCGATGCAGCCTATCACAACGGCAAGTATGAAAAATATCGTATCCCTCGGGAAAGTGAAATCCTAGAGTTACTACTTCGTTCCTTGTTATCTAGCCTAAAGTTAATAACAAAGGTTTCTAGATTTAGTAAACACTAAATTGTAAGTGTAATGTGAGAATGAATGAGCAAAGAGAATAATCAAGACAAGAATGCAAACCCAAAGAGGACCTAGACTAGTTGGCTATCAAACAAAAGATAATAGATTATTGAGTTCGACTATGCTACCCGTGGACGGATTCTAAACTTAATTGGGCTTTCGTCTTCAACAACCGAATTCCTAAACCTAAGAACCTAAAGTTGGAATCTTTTCCTAAAGATTGATTATTAAGTAAACCTTAAGTTTTAATCCATCTCTACTAAGCTTTGTTAATTCTTAATCCGGCAAATTAATTGACCTTACCTCTAAGTGAAAATTAACCTGTTCTTGCAATTAAATTTCCGAACTCAATTACAATTTCTCAATTGCTAAAAGAATTCTATGAATAGCAATCAATACAATCAATTTAACAAAAACTAGATTTATATTATTAATTGCAAGAAGAATATAAGAAAGGAAACTCAAACAATCTCAACAATTTAGTACAAAGCCAACATAGCAAGGAACCCTAATGGGTTCAACCAATCTAGCTACACATGTTCATGTTAAACCAAATAGGAATTCAATTACAATGAAAGAAGAAAGAAATCGAAACATATACACCCTTTCTCTAGAATTATATGAACAGCTCAAAGCCTCGATCTATACTGTAGTTGATCTCTAGAATTGCTTCTTGATTTGCTCCAAAACTCCTCCTCAATCTTCAATCCAAAATCCAGATCACGAATCTGACGTTCCAAGATGGAATCAGTTTCTGGAAGCCTTTTGAAATGCCTGACAACACATCTAGCAAAATTACAACAGAAGATCAAAAATCAAAATCACCAATCTGGAACTATCTTTTCTTTTTCTAGCTCATTCCTTTTATTCATTGTGCAAATACGTATGCCGTGTCCCCCAACATGGGCTGTGTTGGACTCCAATTGACAAAATGAACTAAATCGAGCATGGCCGTGTTCTTGCCCATGTTAGCAAACACGGGCCATGTTCTGGCCCGTGCTAATCAACACGAGTCATGCTCTAAGGCGTGGTACCCTCAAAAAACGTGCTGCTTCAAAGTGCATAAGCTACATGGCTTGGAATTCTCTACGGGCTCCAACACGGGCCTTGTTGACTTCCCAAACGTCAACCTAAGGTTAAAAAGCTTCTGAATCCGTCCGTTTTTGCCCGAAATTGATCTAAAATTGCTAAAGCACTGATGATGGACCTATAAAATCTCCTGAAACACGAAAGGACACAAAACACGGGTGATCTTGGAATGAAAACACAATAAATGCTAAGAAAATTTGCAATGATATGTCAGCAAATGTTTGTAAGACTATGCATATGAAATCAACCTATACTTAAGCTTTTATTGTCTTCAAGCAATTAACAATTCAACTTATAAAACCACCTTCAACAAATCCTCAAAGTTTATGCCCCCTATGTCACAATAAATAACATTTAACACATCTTAAAAGAAACTCAATCATAAGTCAAGTTGCAAATTATTAACAGAGAATGGAGATAATATCAATGAATAAATAACTTAAACAATAACTCAATAACAAACATAAAAAACCAATGCCTCACAGGGATCACTCAAGTCCCTCAAGGTGTGTATAAGGTGAGAAACAAATCACTCAAAGCAAATGCACAAAACCCGCTTACCATAAGCTTACTCATGAATCCTATCTTCGCCACTACAAACAAATGAATACCAAAATCAAAGGAGGGTTGTAATAAGGCTAAGGTAAAGGTATGGAGATTTGGGAAAGAAGTGTGAAAGTGCTAGAAATTCTTGCAATAAACAACAATATATACTCAAAGAATTAAATGCCTAAAAATATTCACTGAAATCCTCAATTTGTAGGATAACGATCGAAAATACTATCAACCCAATAAAGAGATAAAGAAATAAGGAATTTTGTTGTTGGTTATTTATTCTTTAACAAAAACTAAACTAGCAGCTTATAAGAAAATTGCTGCATACAACTGAATACAGTAAAGAGCAAAGATGTAGTTTGGATTGAAGGGAGCATCTAAAATATCAAAAGGATTTAGTGAATTCACCAACATAGTAATTGGCATTTTAATCCCAAACAAGAGAGAGCAAATCACAAAAATTCCAATATGAAAGTAAAAGAAAGATAAAATGAATAGGCTAAGATATAAAGTGTGAAATGGTGTAGAAGAAAAGGATAGTGACTCAACCATGGCTAACTAATGGAAACACAAAGGGTAGGCTTTTGGCCAAGTATGGTGAATTCTAAGTTTCCCAAATCATCTCATGGTATTCACAAATTCATGTAACCTCAAAAAGCAATACAGAGCAAGTTCTAGAAGCAAAGCTAAGTACAATGCATAGTCAAACAAGAAAAATAAAGAGCATATGTATAATGAATGCTCAAAATCTCACTTTTGAAGTATGGTATTAATTGCAATTGGTTCTCAACATCATTAATTGAATCATCACTTCAGAAACACATGCATATAACATAATCAACCTTTTAAGTTAAAATTTGACAACTCGAGAAACAATTATGTAACACCGGTTTAACCCGACAGAGTTGATGTATTAAACACTATTAATTGTTTTCCAAGGACAATAAACAACAAAGAAAAGTAACTGAAATTCTATAAATTAAATTTTCAATCAACTAAAAAATAACATATTTAAGTGTATAAAAACATAGTATCCTAATATTCGAACAATATACATAATCAGTGATAGCAATTTCAGATACAGCTAAAAGAGCATCACAACATAGAAAAAGGAACATACAGTTTACTCACCTCGGACTTGAAGAACATGATGTCCTTATTGTAAAACGTAGTGAGTACCCCACATGGGGAGTACAGATAAGGGAAGCAATCAATAATAACTAAGTACACGACATGTTTGAAAAATAAACTAAAGAAAAATAGAAAATGAAATAAAATCTAACAAAGACTGCCCTGTTCATCTGCCGCAGCTGGTGGAGTGAAAATCGGCGCATCCTCAATGGGGGTTGTGCTAATAAGTGGTGGGGGTCCTGAGTGGAAGGTGAGGCTGGTGGGGGCACCAGTGCATCATCGGTAGGAGCTATGCTTGTAGATGGTAGAGGGTCCTGAGTGGCAGTTGGAACTGGTGGAGGCTGGGTCGCATCTGGGAAGCAATCGTTTAGGTCCAGCTTAATATCACTCAGGTCATCAAAAAATTGTTGCACTCCATCATCCCTGCCAGAATCAGCTATCCGCTAGAGTTGAGCTACCATTTGATCTGACTGTGTAACTCTCGAGGCCCTCCAAGAGCTGCTGCAGTAGGTCGTTAAAGCCCTAGAGCTATGCTCTGGTCTCCTCCCAAACTGCCTGAACTTAGTCAAGTGCTCCTGTTGAAGGTCTAAAAGCCTGCCTAAGCAATTTGCAAGAGCACCTATCTGAGCACCGGAGGTGCTAGCAGTGTATAAAGATGACGCACTAGGATAGGGGCCAAAAGCACGTGCCGGGTTAGGTATATCTCGAGGTTGTAGCTCTGGTACGTTCAGAGCTGGGTCTTGTGGTGCTCTAGCTCGGGCCTCCCTAACTTCCCACAGGCAGCAATTGCTGAGGTCCAACTTAATATCACCCAGGTCATCAAAGAATTACTACACTCCATCATCCCTTGCCAGAATCAGCTATCCGCTAGAGTTGAGCTACCATATGATCTAATGTGTAACCTGTCTCTTCAAGCCCTCCAAGAGTTGTTGTAGTAGGTTATTAAAGCAGTGGAGCTATGCTCTGGTCTCCTTCTGAAACTGCCTGAACTCAGTGAAGTGCTCTTACTGAAGGTCTAAAAGCCTGTCTAAGCGATCTGCAATAGCATCTATATAAGCACTAGAGATGCTGGCAGTGTATGAAGATGACGGACCAGGAGAAGGGGCGAAAGCATGTGCCAGGTCAGGTATATCTCAAGGTCATAGCTCTAGTATGTCCACAGTTGGGTCCTGTGGTGCTCTAACCTAGGCCTCCCTAACCTCCCCCGCAGGAAGCAATCGCTAAGGTCCAAAGCTAAATATCACCCAGTTATCAAAGAATTGCTGCATTCCATCATCCCTGCCAAAATCAGCTATCTGCTAGAGTTGAGCTGCCATTTGATCTAACTGTGTAACCTATCTCTCGAGGCCTCCAAGAGTTGTTGTCTTAGGTCATTAAAGCCCTAGAGTTGTGCTCTAGTCTCCTTTCGAAACTGCCTGAACTAGGTAAGTGCTCCTACTGAAGGTTTAAAAGCCTGTCTAAGCGATCTGCAGGAGCACCTATCTGAGCACTAGAGGTGCTGGCAGTTTATGAAGATGACGCACCAGGAGGGGGGCGAAAGCATGTGCCACGTCAAGTATATCTCGAGGTCGTAGCTCTGGTACGTCCACAGTTGGGTCCTGTGGTGCTCTAGCCGGGCCTCACTAACCACCCACAGGATCCGGCTGACTAATCTGTACTCAACATCGAGGGGCCCTTATGAAGCTATCACCATCTGCATGTTAACCATGTGGCAAACTCCTAATATATCCCCTATCTGAGTTAGGTCACTCAAACAATCATCCATAACATCCAACCTCCTAGCCAAGCGTGTGATGTAAGTGCCAAAATAGAGATGAATCTTCTTAGACTCCCTCACGAAGGTCCTAATCTGATTTGCTAGGTGGTAGCCCATATCCAGCTTCCTCCACTGGTATAGTGCCCAAAGGATGAAGCCATCAGTCTGCGTCACTACCCCAAAGCTTTCCTCTCTGCCTGTAATGGTGTAGAGCAGAAGTGTATGCAGATATCGGAGTTGGTTTAGAAGGCTAGATGCCTTCGAGCGGCTTAGGTAGTAATGCTCTAGTCTGGTCACAATCTCATTCCATATCCTCTCACAAGGGATGGGGTGAGTATATAAGCACCCCTAGTAGGCCTCTCTAGTGATCTCCTACTGAGTCTATAGCCCCAGGTGCATCCCAAACTAAGGTACTGTCACTGAGAACTGTCTGCCCCCTATCTTGAAAGAAATGGCATCAAGTTGATGCCAATCAGTGATCTACTGATGTAGAAAGAAGATGCTGCAAAACACTATAGTGAGCTCCCAGTAGGTGGGCTCGATAATGTCGAAGAATCGAGCATATGGTAGGGTCTCAAAGAGCTCCCTGACCTCTAGGGATAGTCCGACCCTCTCTAGCACGGTGAAGTCAATACACCGTCCAGTCCCGACTTGCTTCCATTGAAGGGTTGGTAGTGCTAGAGGTCTCTAAGGTCTGGCTGGCTGTGGCGACTGTGTTGGTGCGGGTAGTGCTGGACCTTGCTGCTGTGAAGAAGAAGCGTCTGCATCTGTGCGACGTCTCTTGTATTGTGCTAGTCATGGAGGCTGCTGTCTAGTGCGTTCTGACATTATAGCTGAGAAGGTATTAGTCATTAACAGAAGCAGAAAATAATGTATACATAGCAAATAAATAATTCAAGCAGCATAAAGATTTAGTTGAAATTTTGACAGCGTAACGACTGAAGAGGAAAAATTGCATAATAAGAATTAAATAACTAAACTACACCTCAACTAACACAGAAATTAAAACTTAAAATTTTAAAATAAACTAAAAATAAAATGAAATAAATAAGACAAAATAATAAAATAAAATAATAAAAATAAAATAAAATAAAATAAAAACAATATTAAATAAGTAAGTAGAAGAGAGAAAAACAAAATTAAAAGAACATTAAGCATAATAATACCAAATAAATAAGGAGAGAAAAGAAAGAAAGAAAAAAATAATAAGAATAGAAGAGTCAGAAGGATTTTTGCTCTGAAACGGTCATGATACGCCAAATTCCCGTGTTCTTCTCCCCTATTTACAGCCGCTGCATCTGACACGCCCGTTTCTGGCCCATGTGCGTGACACGGGCCATGTCCAAGCCGTGCTCCCAACCAAACTGTGTTCTCAGCTGCCTTAAAATCAGCACGGTTGTAACATGATCTGTGTTGATGTACACGGGCCGTGTTATAAACCGTGTAACTTCTACAACTTTTATACCCAACACGCCCTGGGCAATCGGACACGGGCCGTGTGACTCTCGGGAACCGTGTAACTTCGTTTATCACTTCCAACATGCCTTAAGAAGTTGGGCATAGGCCGTGTCTGCAACCGTGTTGGTCCCGTGTTGAAGCCCAGAAATGTGCTTTTACTCCATCTTTTGCACTAACACCTGTATAACTCAATAATTTGCACAACATAATGAAAGGAGTTAAGTTTCAAACCAACTAAAATGTAAAAACGAGCTAAGTATAAAGGATAAATTAAATTCTCAAAAAGAAACACAGAAATGTAAAGGATAAGCTAGGGAATGCCTCCTAAGAGCGCTTCTTTTGACCAAATCGTGTAGCTGGACTCATGTAGAAAGTCAATCTCGCTAGAACAACACCATGTTGACCCGCACCTCTATCTCACGTGAGTCTCCATAATAATGTTTCAAACGATGGCCATTCACCTTGAAACTCCTCTTATCAGGATGATGCCACTTAATTTTGCCATATATGGGAACACTTGCTGGATCACGAATGGTCTTGACCAGCGACTCCTAAGCTTTCCTAGGAACAAACGGAGATGTGAATTGTAGAGCAAAACTCGGTCCCCAACTTGAAACTCTTTGGAGCCCCTTAGTCACTTGTCATGCCACTTTTTAGTTCGCTCCTTATAGATGAATGAGTTGCCATATGCTTTCTGGCGCCACTCATCCAACTCATTGAGCTGCCACTGTCTCTGTTTACCTATAGAATCAACATCAAAATTACAAGTTCTTAAGGCCTAAAGGGCTCTGTGCTCTAACTCAACAGGTAAATGGTAGGCTTCCTATACACAAGCCTATAAGGTGTAAAACCTGTAGAAGTACGATAGGCTATCCTGAATGCCCAAAGTGCGTCATCTAACTTATTTGCCCAATCCTTCCTACTCAACCGCACAGTTTTCTCTAAAATGTGTTTCAAACTCCTATTGGTAACCTCTACTTGCCCACTAGTCTATGGGTGATAGGGCGTAGAAAACTTGTGGGTCACTCCATATTACTGAAGTACTCTCTCCAATTGAGTATTATGAAAATGAGTCCCTCTATCATTAATCAGTGCCCTAAGTATGCCAAACCTTGCAAACAATTACTTAAGGAACTTAGTAAAGACTCTAGCATCACTAGTCTGGAATGCTTGCGCTTCTAGACACTTAGAGAAATACTCAACATAAGAAGGAAAGGGCCCCATGAAGTCGATGCCCCAAACATAACGAATCTTAACCATTTGAATGCTTGTTTGGGACATCTCATCACGAGCAAAGATGTTACTTAACCTTTGGCATGCATAATAAACATGCACGAATGCTCTAGCATCCTGAAAAATGGTAGGCCAATAGAATCTAGCCTCCATAATCTTCCTAGCAGTGTGGTTAGCTGCTTAATGACCTCCTGTTGGTCCATCATGGCAATGCCTCAAAATCTGGAGGATCTCCTCCCCATACATGCATCACCGAATCACCTGGTCTGCACAAACTCGAAACAGAAAAGGGTCTTCCCAAATGTAGTACTTTAAATCAGTAAAGAATTTCTTCTTTTGCTGAAATGTCATGAATAGCCCTTTCATTAAGTGCATCTAGGCTCGTGTTCTCCAATCTCGAAGATGATCTGCGACCAAGTTCTCTGCATCCTTCTTATCCCTAAATGGTCTCAATGTCGAATTCCTACAAAAGTAAAATCCAACGAATGAGTCTCGGCTTAGCATCATGCTTTCCAAACAAGTACCTAAAATCCAACGAATGAGTCTCGGCTTAGCATCATGCTTTCCAAACAAGTACCTCAACGCCGAATGATCCATTTAGACCACGGTCTTAGATAGCACCAAGTATGAGCAAAATTTGTCAAACACGTATACCACAACAAGCAACTCCTTCTCAATAGTGGTATAGTGCTCCTAGGCATCTGTCAATGTCTTGCTAGCATAATAAATAAATTAGAACTTATTATAAATCCTCTATCCTAAAACAGCTCCAACTGTAAAATCACTAGCATCACACATTAGCTCAAAAGGCAGCCCCCATTTAGGCGAAACCATAATAGGGGTTGTAGTTAGTTTCTCTTTAAGTAACTCAAAGGCCTGCAAACAGTCATCAAAAAGTATAAATGAAATATTTTTTACAAGCAATTGAGTCAAAGGTCTAGCAAGCTTAGAAAAGACCTTAATGAACCTTCTATAAAAACCTGCATGACCAAGGAAACTCCTAACAGCTTTAACCGAGCTAGGGGATGGCAACTTAGCAATGGTCTCTACCTTAGCTCTATCTACCTCCATCCCGGCAAGTGAAATTTTATGCCCTAGCACAATACCCTCTCTCACTATAAAAGGGCACTTTTTCCTATTCAACACAAGGTTAGCTTCTATAGAGCATGCAAATATATGCTCTAAATTAAGCAAACAATGGGAGAAAGAGTAACCAAATACCGAGAAATCATCCATGAACACCTCCATGGATTCTTCAATCATGTCATGAAAGATCGCCATCATACACCTCTGGAAAGTAGCAGGTGCATTGCACAATCTGAATGGCATCCTCTTGTAAGCGAACATACCATAGAGGCAAGTGAAAGTGGTTTTCTCTTGGTCCACAGGTGCATTGGGAATTTGAAAATAACTTGAAAGACCGTCAAGAAAGCAATAAAACATATGCCTTAATAAATGCTCTAACATCTGGTCAATAAAAGGAAGGGGAAAATGGTCCTTCCGAGTTGCATCATTGAGCCTCTTGTAATCAATGCAAACTCATAAACCAATTACAGTCTTAATCGGTATCAGCTCATCCTTCTCATTCTTGACCACCGTCGTACCTCCTTCTTGGGCACAACCTACACAGGACTAACTCAAGTGCTGTCAGAAATAAGGTAAATCAAACCTACATCCAGAAGTTTAATTACCTCCTTCTTGACTACTTCCATCATTGATGTGTGCTACTCGTGTTAGCTACAATCTAAGGCAGTGTACCTATCGATGCAGTCTAGCACTAATGGCGAGTATCAAGGTCGTATTCCTCGGGAAAGCGAAAGCCCAGAGTTACTCCTTTGTTCTTTGTTATATTAACCTAAAATGGATGATGAATAAATTCTAAACTAACTATTAACTACGAGCTAAGTTCTAAGGGAGATGCAGGAGTAATTGATAAGTGAAATAATCAAGACAAGAAGACAAACCCAAAGGGAATCCAAACTAGTTGGCATCCGAACAAAAGATAAAGGATCAGTGAGTCTAATTATACTGCAGTGGGCGAATTCTTAGAATTCGGTTTCTCTCTCGAGATAACCGAATTCCTAAACCTAATAACCTAAAGTTGGAATCTCTTCCTAACGATCGATTCTTAAATTAGCATTAAGCTTTAATCCGCCTCTATTAAGCTTTGTTAATTCTTAATCCCAAGCTAGTTAATTATCCTTATCTCTAAGCGATTATTAACCGGTTCTTGTTATTCAAAGTTCCAATTGCCAAACGGATTTCTCAATCTCATAAAGCAATCTAAACATCACAATTCACAACGTCTCATGAATAATGCATAATCTTATTCATACCGAAAACAAGAAGAATACAAAACCAACTCAAACAATCCAACAATATAATATCAAGCCAACATAGTAAAGAAATCCCAATGGATTAAATCAGTCTAGCTAAACATGTTCATGTTTAAAACAATCTAGGAAATCAATTACAATGAAAGAATAATGAAAATAAAACATGTACACCCTTTTCTCTCGAATTGGATGAGCGAGCTCCAAATCCTGGATCTACACTTTGATTAATCTCCCAAACGCCTCTTGAATTGCTCCACTCTGTTTTGCACTCGGAATCTTACGATTCCGGGATTCTACTCACTGCAACTCTCTCGCACTCGATGTGTGCGAAACCGAACCCGACCACTAGGGCTCAATGTCACTTCTTTCCCTCTTCTTTTCCCAAGAAAAACTCATTTTTTCTTATATATTTAACTCGGCCGGCCGTGTTCAAGGCCGTCTTTGCTTCGGCCGAAGTCCAGGCCGTCTGTGTGGATCTCACCAAGTAGGGTTTCACCACGGTAGTGTTCCTCCCCGTGTTAACCACCACGGGCCGTGTTTCTCCCCGTGTTGGCCACCACGGGCCGTCTTTGAGGCCCGTGGTGGCTACTGAACCGTGCCCAAAGTGCCAATTTCAAGAATCAAAGCCAATGGTTGAGCACGGCCAGAGTCCAGGCCGTGCTCAATGTATGCATTGCGGGCTCTTGTCCGATCTTGATGAATTCTCGTTCGTTTCCCCACGTATTGATCTATAATTGCTTAAACAACGATGATGGTCCTATAAATGTTCCTGAAATGCAAAAGAACACAAAACACGGGTGATCTGGGAATAAAAGCACAATAATTGCTAAGAAAATACGCAATAATGTGCAAGCAAATATGTATAAAACTATACTCATCAATCATGTTCGGGTTCAATCGTCATTGTGGCTGTATCACTAGCCTATAACTATCCTCCATCAGGATCTTATGCTAACAATAGCTAGGGTTGATTCCAAGAATGTCCGCAATCTTGTATGGAAAGGCCTCAGGGTACTTTCTGAGAGAGGCCAAAGTCATCTCCTTCTCCTCATGAGTCAAATCAGCTGCAATGATCACCTGCAGCTTCTTCGCCTCATCTAAATAGGCATACATCAAGTGCTTAGGCAACTCCTTCAACTCTAGGGCTTGTGGCTCCTCAGGTGAAGGTCTCAATTTTTGCACCCCTAACCTGTCATTATCAACAAAATGGTTAGCAGACCTGCTAGGCTCACTAGCCAGCAAACAAGCAAGTTGTTCCAACACATCCTCATTGGACAACTCCTCCTCATCCTCAGCTTATAATACTACCTACAAAGGATCATCAAGTAATATCTCTTGCAATTGAGACCCTATAATATCATCCAAAACATTCACAGAGTATACAGTATCATTATGGTTAAGTGAATGTCTCATAGAAGTGCTAAGGTCAAAGGTAATAGTCTTATCACCTACTCTAAGCTGTAACTTCCCATCATACACATCTATAACAGCCCTAGATGTTGCATGGAAAGGTCTACCTAGGATTAAAGGGACACTACTCTCACCCTCCATATCCATAACAACAAAATCAACAGGAAATATAAACTTGTCTACCTTAACAAGTACATCCTCAACTATTCCCTTAGGAAATTTCATAGTCCTATCCGCTAACTGTATGCTCATCCTAGTAGGTTTTGGCTCACTCAAATCTAATTTTTCAAACAAACTACTAGGCATTAAATTGATGCTAGCTCCTAAATCAGCTAAAGCATCACTAATATACAAATCATCAATAGTACAGGGAACAGTAAAACTCCCCGGATCACGCCTCTTTACTGGCAGCTTATTTTGAAGAATGGTTGAGCACTCCTCATTTAGTGTCACTAGTCCTAAGTCCTCCAGCTTCCTTTTGTTACTTAGAATCTCTTTCACGAATCTCACATACTTGGGCATCTATGATATAGCCTCAACAAAAGGTAGGTTAATCCTCAGACTGCTTAAATAAATCCAAAAACTTACCAAACTGTTGATCAGCCTTATCCTGCTTTAACCTGGCAGGATATGGAATTAGCGGCTGGTATTCTCTCACAGGACTCTTCTTCTTGTCCTTGGTTCATGCAGGCTCTGTCACCTTAGGCTCTGGCTCCTTCCTGGCTGGCTCATCCTAGACAGCAGCATCATCATCAGCCATAGGTAAAGAGCTAGCTAACTACTTACCTTATCTCAAGGTGACAGCCTTGACATGCTCCCTTGGGTTTAACTTGTGGTGCTGGGCAGAGTCCCTGGCTATCTCTCAGCCAACATCTTAGAAATCTGGCCTATCTGATTCTCCAAATTCTGTATGGAGGCTTGTTGATTTCTAAGAGTTATGTCCTTCTACTGAAACATGTTCTCTAAAGTGGACACAAACTTCATCATCAATGTGACACCTGTAAAGGATGTCAGACATACATTATATGCAAAGACTGATACATAACATATTTCTTAACTACTAACTTTTAACTCACAAATTAATATGTATAACAAAAACTATTTATTTGAGTCATACATATCACACACCAAAAAGCTCACAACATTAAATAGTACACTTTTTTTATATACACATAAAATGCTTCAGATTTATACATGATAATGAAATCCACTTGACATGTCACGTCCAAGAAAGAAAAACTGAGGGCGACTTCCTGCTGACCTACCTGACACAATACTAGTGCGACAGATGTAAATGTTTCATCAAAACCAATTACAATTCTTCTAATCCTGAAAAAGAAATAATGCAGAGGAGTGAACCTGCAACTCAGCAAAAGAATAACATAATTTCCTATGAAAAATAACACAATCAAATGTGTAGTACTATCAAACATCAAACCATTCGATATTTAATTATGACTTTATAGTATTTACATAAACCTTGTCATAGTATTTTCTTTAGGACAGCAATGAACATGTGAATTACATTTAATTCCATAATAATATATATATTTTTATTTTCACGGATCCCCATACGCACACAGCTAACCATAATCTTATGGGAAATTCTATATCGCACACAGCCTTGCCTGATTCACAAGTAGTATTGCATCCTTACAATCATCCAACCATAATTCTTATATATATATATATATTTATATATATACCATTTAAATAACTAACATCTCCATAATATATAAGAAACCATAATAATACCTATTATATACCAAAAACATACCATATTCCAACATGGCAGATTTAATAGTGTGCATTCATAAATACACCAAAAATTCCACATTAGGAATTCCAAAACCATATTCTCCATTATAAATCTAGATTAATTTGAAACTGATTTTACATCAAATGGATATGTATAGAAAGAGAAACATCAAAAACATTCTACCATGGTCAAGCTGTCAATAAAATTAAGCAACAGAAAGTATGATCCAGATTGGCCATCAAAACAACAAACTCAAGCTTCCTCTATTTCTATAACATTTGTAAATTACATTAAAAATTTTCTATAGCAATAAGTAGCACTCCATTTAGAGTTGTAAAACTCCAGATATGGCTAAATCAAATATATTGTTCACATTATAATAGGACACCTGAATTCACCATTCAACATTCATATAGAACATTAAGTTATTCACTTACCTTTGTTGTTCCCTTCCCTTTGCTTGAGCTTACTTGGGTGTCACCCTCATTCCAAATTGGTTTAGCTGAAAAAGATCATAATTAACTTATTTTTAAACACCCAAAGTTAATAGAACTTCATATAGCATGATAACATCACTAAACTCTCTACATATGTGTGGCTGCCAACTATGACTAAATTAATAGGGTGAAATTAAAAATCCACCAAAACTTCTATACAACAAATTTCATAATGAAACTTTTCAGATCACTAACCTTATGTGTCTAATATAATTTAAAACTGATTTTGTTTCAATTGGAGGTGTATAGAGAAATATCCGTACAAAACAATCCACCTTACTCAGACCAAAGATGGAAACTGAACGATAAAATATATTCTCTTATTATACTAATATAGAGCCTGATTCAGATCGAGCTAAACAAATAAAAGTTTTAGATGACTCTTTAAAGTTTCTATATCATTAAAGAACACTCAATTTAAAGCTTCCTAGCTCAAGATATGATCAAAACAATAAGACTGAAAAACTAGGTCTTTAGAACTCGAATTCTATGTCTTCTAAACCCTAACTCAATTCAACAAAATATTAAAATTACTTAGCAAATAAACCTCTAGAGCCTTTGTAGATGAAGATTAAGATCAAAAATGGATTCTAAACCTCCAAATTGCACTTGAAAATTCAGTTTTCTCTTTTGTTTTTTTGAAGAAGAAGAAGAAGAAAGAAAGAAGAAGGAAGAAGATGGAAGAAGAACTACCACCTTTTCTTTCTTCTTCCCCTTTTCTATCATATTAATAATATTTTTTTTTAAGTTCAATTAACCCCTTAATTTTTTTGCCATTAATCAACTCAATCCCTTAACTTTCTAATTCTTATTATGGACTTAATTGTAACATTTATAATATTCTTCTATTTAACATTAGCATTAATACCATACATATCTCATGCATTTCTCATATCTATATGATAGCATGTTATAAAAATAAATGCAAATGCATTACGTGGGCATTATATTTTCTTCCCACCTTAAAGAATTTTGTCCCCGAAATTAAAGTGACTCACCATTCTCAGAAAATAAGTAAGGGTATTGAAATCTCATGTCTTTTTCCACTTCCCATGTAGCTTCTTTTGGTGAATGTCGACTCCACTTAACCTTTACTATTGGAATTTCTTTGTTACGTACTTCTTTACCTGCCTATCAAGAATACCAACAAGCTCTTCTTTATAACTTAAATCTTCAGTTAACTGTATTTCTGACTCTTGTACTATATGGCTAGGATCAGATCTATATCTTCTTAACATAGAAACATTGAACACGTCATGTATCTGCAATAATTCCTGTGGAAGTGCTAACCGATAAGCTAAGGGACCAACTCTTTCCAATATCTTATAAGGGCCAATGTACCTCGGCCTTAATTTTCCTTGCTTGCCAAACCGTATAATGCCCTTCCATGGTGACACTCTCAAAAATACTTTTTCACCCACTTCATACTCCATCTCTCTTCTATGCTTGTCCATATAACTCTTTTGTCTGTCTTGTGCAGCCTTTAAGCATTTTTTAACTATTTGAATCTTGTCTACAGTTTCTTGTATCAATTCAGGACCTTCTAATTATCATAATCCATCCATATCCCAACAAATAGGACTTCTACATCTTCTGCCATATAGAGCTTCATATGGAGCCATATCGATACTCGAATGATAACTGTTATTATAAGCAAATTCAATCAATGGTAAGTGCTCATCCCAATTCCCTTTAAATTCAAGCATACAAGCTCTTAACATATCTTCTAATGTTTGAATTGTCCTCTCCGATTGTCCATCTGTTTGGGGGTGAAATGTTGTACTGAAATGTAATTTTGTCCCTAAAGCTCTTTGCAAACTTCCCCAAAAAATGAGATGTAAACCATGGATCTCTGTCTGACACAATTGATGTTGGCACTCCATGTAATCTTACAATTTCTGACACATATATTCCTGCCAATTTGTCTAGTGAATCACTTTGTTGCACAGGTAGAAAATGAGCTGATTTCGTAAGTCGATCAACAATTACCCATATGGCATCATGCTTCCTGAAGGTTTGAGGCAATCCCAGAACAAAATCCATCGTTATTTTTTCCCATTTCCACTCTGGGATAGACAATGGATGAAGTTTACCAGTTGGTGCCTGATGTTCAGCTTTTACTTGTTGACATGTCAAACATTTTGCTACACATTCAACTGTATCTTTCTTCATTGTAGGCCACCAATAAAAAGATCGTAAATCCCTGTATATTTTAGTACTTCCCGAATGCATTGCATATGGTTCATAATGGGCTTCATTTAGAATTTCTTCTTTCAATTCTCTTATATTTGGAACACAATTACGTCCATTAATCAACAACATCCCATCGTTTCTCAACGCAAACTGTTCATTTATTCCTTGTTGTACTTTATCCTTCATTTTTCTTAAATATGGATCACTCATCTGCTTTTCTTGAATTTTACTGTCCAATAAAGGCTTGACATGCATACTTGCAAGAAGTATATCACCCTAAAGTACAATTTCTACATGCAATGTTCTAAGCTCTATTAATGATTGTACTGCGTGACAAGTCATTCCAGCACTTCTCACAATGGTTTTCCTACTCAAAGCATCAGCAACTTTGTTTGCTTTTCCCGGATGGTAATCTATAGTACAATCATAATCCTTTAACAACTCGATCCACCTTCTTTGTTTTAAGTTTAACTCTTTTTGTGTTGGGATATATTTCAGACTTTTATGGTCAGTGAAAATCTGAAATGTTTCTCCATACAGATAATGCCTCCAGATTTTTAGAGCATGCACAATTGCTGCCAATTCTAGATCATGAGTCGGATAATTCAGTTCATGACTCCTTAACTGTCGAGAAGCATAAGTAATGACTTTTCCATTTTGCATTAACACACACCCCAATCCCTATTGTGATGCATCTATAAAAATTACATATCCACCACTTCCTGATGATAAGGTTAGAACCGGTGCAGAAATAAGTCTTTTCTTCAATTCTTCAAAACTTTTCTCACATTTAGAATCCCATTTAAAAATGACATTCTTCTTCAGTAAGTTTGTTAATGGTTTAGCAATGATTGAAAATCCTTCAACAAATCTCCTATAATATCCAGCTAATCCTAAAAAGCTTCGTTCCTCTGATACATTTTTAGGGGATTCCCACTCCTTTACGGCTGCGATCTTCGAAGAATCAGGTGTTACATCATTTTCAGAAACAATATGCCCAAAAATGCAATTTCTTCTAGCCAGAACTCACATTTATTAAATTTTGCATAAAGCTGATTTTCTCTCAAAATCTACAACACTATTCTCAAATGTTCTTCATGCTGCTCTCGAGTTTCAGAATAAATCAATATATCATCGATAAACACAATGACAAAACGATCTAGATACCTCTGAAATATTTTGTTCATTAAAGACATAAAAGCAGCAGGTGCATTTGTTAGTCCAAATGGCATCACAATAAATTCGTAATGCCCATATCGTGTTCTAAATGCAGTCTTTAGTATGTGTGCCTCTGCAATTCTCAATTGCCAATATCCAGACCTCAAATCAATCTTGGAGAATACAGTTGCTCCTTTTAACTAGTCTAATAAGTCATCAATCCGTGGCAAAGGATATTTTTTCTTTATGGTAAAACGATTTAACTGCCTGTAATCAATACACAATCTTAAACTGCCATCCTTTTTCTTTACAAACAATACTGGAGCTCCCCAGGGTAATGTACTCGGTCTAATAAACCTTTCTTCTAATAATTCTTCCAGTTGCTTCTTTAATTCTTTCAACTCCAAGGGTGCCATTCTATATGGTGTAATTGATATTGGTGCTTCTCCAGGTATAGTTTCTATCTCAAAGTCTGTCTCTCGATGTGGAGGTAAACCCGGTAGTTCTTCTGGAAATACATCTGCAAATTCCTTTACTACTGGAATATTCATTACTCCTGGACTAACTTTGGATACATCCACCACATTAGCCAAATAAGCTTCACAACCCTTTTTGATTAAATGGAAAGTAGTAGTAGCCGAAATTAAACAAGTTGAAACAATATTTCTTTCACCCATAAAAACTATTTTTCTCTGTTCTAAGGTCTCAATAACCATTTCTTTTGTGTGGCAATCTATTATAGCATGATTCTTAGATAACCAATCCATTCCTAAAATAACATCAAATTCCTTAAGTTTTATCACCACTAGATCTGCATACAGTGTGTTCCCATTTATGATCACAGGACAAGTTTTGACAATCTTATCTACAATTATGATTACCCCAGTGAGGCATTGATACACAAATGTTATACCCCAAGGTTTCTATATCGTTGTGGTTTTTCAATGCAAATTCATATGAAATAAATGAACATGTTGATCCTGGATCAATTAACGTATAAGCATCAAAACCATAAATAGAGATTTTACCAGTCACAATATCAGTTGTAGAAGGTGCTTCCTCTCTTGTCACTGCATACACTCTAGCTTGGGGCAGTGATTGCTGAGGTTGGCCTATCTGTCCAGCCTGTACCATGTTAGAACCTCCTCGTCCCATTCCTCTACCTCTTCCTCTACTTACTCCTCCCTGAGTCATATTTTCACTTATGTTGCTCTGTCCTGAAACTTGACTTTCACTAGCTCGATTTTTACTCCAACAATCTCTGGCTATATGCCCTGGCTTGCCACAGTAAAAACAAAGTATCTGCCTTGGTCCCCAACACTCCCCACTGTGAAACCTATTACATTTAGCACATGGTGAACTATATCCTCGACTAACTGAAACACCTCCCTCACCTCTCTTACTCTCTACCCTACTCTAGCTGTAACCACTTCATCCGCCTCTATCTAATATTACTGTAGCAGACTTACTCATATTTTGCTGGCTAACCCCTCTCCCATAATATCTACTCCCTTGAGATCCAGAACCTCTAAAAGAAATGTCTCTTCCTTTCCTTTCTGAACCACCATATTCATTTATCATCTTTCTTTTCTTAGCTGTCATTGCATCTTTCTCAATCAAACATTCTTCTACCCTCAATGTAGCCTCTAATAAAGTACTGTAACTTGTTGGCTTCAAGGAAATCTTTTCCCGAATATCCATTCTCAATCCTTTTTCAAACCGTCTTTGTTTTGCATCCTCTGTAGCCACTTCTTCTAACGCATATTTTGATAATCGAGAGAATTGCATTTCATATTCTGATACTGTCATGTATCCCTGTTCCAAGCTCAAAAACTCCATTTTTCTTTTATCTCTATACATTAGTGGTGTGTATTTATTTACAAATTCCCTAAGGAAGTCATCCCAAGTTAAGGTCATTGGTCTATATTTACTTCCTGGAATCAGATCCCACCAATCTAAAGCTGATCTTCTCAATAAAGATACAACATATTTCAACTTTTTCTCTAGTGTGCAATCTATCCTGTCCAGCACCCTGTCTGTCTCCCGTAACCATTCTTCTACTATCTCAGGATCAGTGATCCCCTCAAATTTTGTAGCTCCTTGTTTTCTCAGCCTATCGTAGGTTTTATCTTTAGCCTCTATTTCTCTAACTTCTGCCATCGCTTGCATTATTGGTTGTTGGATTGGCTGAGTGGCTACCCGATTAACTATTTGCTGCAAAGACTCAAGAAATTGCTGCATTACCAGTGGCAATTCCTGAGCTGGTTGTTGTGGTGCATTTATATGCTCAACTCCATGCAAAGACTCATACTCACTTAGGTCAGCAGGATTCTCAATCGGCCCCTCTCTACTCATCCTATTAAAAATATAAACACTTATTTTTAATTCTTACATTCATATGCATCCCTAACATGTATATGCATTCATGCTTTTAAATGCTTTTACAATTCTATCCCAATGAATTTTAAACCGTGCTCTGATACCACTAAATGTGACACCTGTAAAGGATGTCAGACATACATTGTATGCAAAGCTGATACACAACATATTTCTTAACTACTAACTTTTAACTCACAAATTAATATGTATAACAAAAACTATTTATATGAGTCATACATATCACACACCAAAAAGCTCACAACATTAAATAGTACACTTTTTTTTATATACACATAAAATGCTTCAGATTTATACATGATAATGAAATCCACTTGACATGTCATGTCCAAGAAAGAAAAACTGAGGGCGACCTCCTGCTAACCTACCTGACACAATGCTAGTGCGACAGATGTAAATGTTTCGTCAAAACCAATTATAATTCTTCTAATCCTGAAAAAGAAATAATGCAGAGGAGTGAGCCTGCAACTCAGCAAAAGAATAACATAATTTCCTATGAAAAATAACACAATCAAATGTGTAGTACTATCAAACATCAAACCATTCGATATTTAATTATGACTTTATAGTATTTACATAAACCTTGTCATATTATTTTCTTTAGGACAGCAATGAACTTGTGAATTACATTAATTCCATAATAATATATATATTTTTATTTTCATGGATCCCCATACGCACACAGCTAACCATAATCTTATGGGAAATTCTATATCGCACACAGCCTTGCCTGATTCACAAGTAGTATTGCGTACTTACAATCATCCAACCATAATTCTTATATATATATATATTTATATATATACCATTTAAATGACTAACATCTCCATAATATATAAGAAACCATAATAATACCTATGATATACCAAAAACATACCATATTCCAACATGGCAGATTTAATAGTGTGCATTCACAAATACACCAAAAATTCCACATTAGGAATTCCAAAACCATATTCTTCAGATCAGTAATATTATAGGTCTAGATTAATTTGAAACTGATTTTACATCAAATGGATGTGTATAGAAAGAGAAACATCAAAAACAGTCTACCATGGTCAAGCTGTCAATAAAATTAAGCAACAGAAAGTATGATCCAGATTGGCCATCAAAACAGCAAAATCAAGCTTCCTCTATTTCTTTAACATTTGTAAATTACATTAAAAATCTTCTATAGTAATAAGTAGCACTTCACTTGGAGTTATAAAACTCCAGATATGGCTAAATCAAATATACTGTTCACATTATAACAGGACACCCGAATTCACCATTCAACATTCATATAGAACATTAAGTTATTCACTTACCTTTGTTGCTCCCTTCCCTTTGCTTGAGCTTACTTGGGTGTCACCCTTATTCCAAATTAGTTTAGCTGAAATAGATCATAATTCACTTATTTTTAAACACCCAAAGTTAATAGAACTTCATATAGCATGATAACATCACTAAACTCTCTATATATGTGTGGCTGCCAACTTTGACAGAATTAATAGGGTGAATTTAAAACTCCACCAAAACTTCAATACAACAAATTTCATAATGAAACTTTCCAGATCACTAACCTTATGTGTCTAATATAATTTAAAATTGATTTTGTTTTAATTGGAGGTGTACAGAGAAATATCCATACAAAACAATCCACCTTACTCAGACCAAAGATGGAAACTGAACAATAAAATTTATTCTCTTATTATACTAATATAGAGCCTGATTCAGATCGAGCTAAACAAATAAAAGTTTTAGATGACTCTTTAAAGTTTCTATATCATTAAAGAACACTCAATTTAAAGCTTTCTAGCTCAAGATATGATCAAAATAATAAGACTGAAAAACTAGGTCTTTAGAACTCGAATTCTATGTCTTCTAAACCCTAACTCAATTCAACAAAATATTAAAATTACTTACCAAATAAACCTCTAGAGCCTTTGTAGATGAAGATTAAGATCAAAAATGGATTCTAAACCTCCAAATTCCACTTGAAAATTCAGTTTTCTCTTTTGTTTTTTTTTTTTTTTGAAGAAGAAGAAGAAGAAAGAAAGAAGAAGGAAGAAGAACTACCACCTTTTCTTTCTTCTTCCCATTTTCTATCATATTAATAATATTTTTTTTTAAGTTCAATTAACCCCTTAATTGTTTTACCATTAATCAACTCAATCCCTTAACTTTCTAATTCTTATTATGGACTTAATTGTAACATTTATAATATTCTTCTATTTAACATTAGCATTAATACCATACATATCTCATGCATTTCTCATATCTATATGATATGCATGTTATAAAAATAAATGCAAATGCATTAGGTGAGCATTACAATCAACTCCTCTAAATTGTGCTTCTTCTCCTGGTTCTGAGATAGTTGAGGGAGAATAGTCTGCTATTGGGGTTGCTGCTAGTGCAACCGTTGAAATCTTGGTGGACCCTAGATATTGTTATTTTGCCACCCCAATAACTAATGAGTTATGATACATATGGAATGCAAGAAAACACCCTCCAACCAAGATGATTCCAAAACCCAAGGATCTCCTCAAGTGAAGATAGGAAAAACTAGTTCCAACAATGAAACTAGCACTTGAATTCAACTCCAAACGCCACAAACCAAGTATGATTTGATAAGTTATGAATCAAAAACAAGATTTTGGTTAGAGAACGCCACAAACTAAAAATAGTTTGATAAGTTCAAAGTTTATGCAAGAACTTAAGCAAAAACACTCACAAAGAGCAAACAAAGATTATCATTCAAAAATTCTATGTTTACAAATGGATTTGGCTTTGATATTTATAGCCAAAACAAGACAAAGAAACCTAAATGGATATCTTTTGAGCTTCCCCATGTTTTTCCCTTTAATTCCCCTTAAAACTTATTAAAAGTGGCTGTTTTTACATTGATGTCACTCATTTTTGTAACTCCCAAATGACAACTAATTATGTGCATCCATTTTGTAACTCCAAATTATGACTAATTATGTGCATCTATTTTGTAACTCTAAAAGACAACTAATCACACCATAACTTAAGAGAAACCCAATAAAATGAAAATAAAAAAAGGCTTCAAATGAATCTTATTGGACCTATGAGTTCAGCCCAAACTTATTGCACTAAATTGATGATTTTGGATCCTTTTTGCAATCCTAAATCTTGGACTGAGCCTTGTTGTGTTTGAACACTCCAAATGTCTTTAATTAAGCCCAACAAAGCTTCTTGCATCCTTTTGGACTTGGATCTTGTCATTGGACCTCCTTGAAAGCTTAAAGGATCATTTGTAATTCTTGTCGTTATTGCATCAGATAGTTTCTCTACCCTAGGTTGTATATGTTGTTGTACAGGTTATTCTGCTGCATGGGTGCATTTCCTACATAATCAAGTTGTTCATGGTCAGTAGAAGACGAAGATAAAGAAGAAGCAAACATACCTCTCGCATTACAGTTTGCACTGTAGTGCAGACCACCATAAAACTTGCAGTCAAGCTGTGCTGCTTGGACTGGCATCTGGAGCTGGTCGATCTTCTTGGCTAAAAGCTCCACCTAAGCTGCCAAGGTTGATGTAGAATGTACCTAGTTCACCACTCCTTGCCGTCCTGGCCTATTCTGGCGTCTTACTGTTGATGGCCCCACCTGCAGCTACATCTACCATCTGCCTTGTGGCTGAGTTCATGCCACTGTAAAAAGTCTACACTTGCATCCATAATGGCAAACCATGGTGTGGGCAACATCTCAACAAGTCCTTGTACCTCTCCCACGCATCTTACATGCTCTCATCATCAAACTGCACAAAAGAAGAAATATCATGACGCATATTTGCAGTCTTAGCATGAGGAAAATACTTATAAAGAAATTTCTCAGCCAAAGAACCTCAGGTGGTGATGGTGTTAGCAGGTGGGGACTGTAGCCATCTTTTTGCTCTATCCCTCAAGGAAAATGGGAATAACCTAAGCCGAATGGCATCATCGGTAGTCCCATTTATCTTGAAAAAATCATAGATCTCCAAAAGATTCACGATGTGGGCATTAGGATCTTCACTGGGGAAGCCCCCAAACTGTACACTCTGCTGCACCATCTGAATGACATTTGGCTTAATTTCAAAATTGTTTGCTGCAAAAGATGGCCTCAATATACTAGTGTGCATCCCCTACAAGGAAGGTCTAGCAAACTCGTACATCATCCTGTTTGCTTCAATAATGTTGTCATTATCGTCTGCCATGTCTACTGGTGTATAGACAGGAATCTCAATATGCTCCTCCTTCTCCACGTCTAATTACTCCCTCAGCTGCTTGAAGGATTGCTCTAGCTCGGGCAGAGGGTCTACTAGTGCAAGATTAGAACTCCTGGTCATAAACTATCTGAAATGAACAAGGCATCAACAAACCAAACAAATAAATGAATAAAAAGTAAATGAAAAAAGTAGAAAAGAAATATGGCTAAAGTAACAAGTAGCAAATTTCACTTTAGTTTTCAAACAAAGATTCCCCGACAATAGCGCCAAAAACTTGATGCACATATGCTTATGCAACTACAACTAAGACAATGAACCTATCAATGCAGCCTAGCATAATGGCAAGTATTAAAAATATTTGTATCCCTCAGGAAAGTGAAATCCTAGAGTTACTACTTCGTTCTTTCTTTTCTAGCCTAAAATTAATAATAGAGGTTTCTAGATTTACTAAAAACTAAATTCTAAGTGTAATGTGAGAATGAATGAGCAAATAAAATAATCAAGACAAGAAAGCAAACCCAAAGAGGACCTAGACTAGTTGGCTATTAAACAAAAGATAATAGATTATTGAGTCCGATTATGCTACCCGTGGACAATTCTAAACTGAATTCGGTTTCCCTCTCGAGACAACCGAATTCCTAAACCTCAGAACCTAAAGTTAGAATCTCTTCCTAACGATTGATTATTAAGTAAGCCTTAAGTTTTAATCCACCTCTATTAAGATTTGTTAATTCTTAATTCGTAAAATTAATTAACCTTACCTCTAAGTGAAAATTCACTTGTTTTTGTAATTAAATTTCCGAACTAAATAACAATTTCTCAATTGATAAAAGAATTCTATGAATAGTAATCAATACAATCAATGTAACGAAAACTAGATTTATATTATTAATTGCAAAAAGAATACAAGAAAGGAAACTCAAACAATCTCAATAATTCAGTACAAAGCCAACATAGCAACGAACCCCAATGGGTTCAACCAATCTAGCTACACATGTTCATGTCTAAAGCAAATAGGAATTCAATTACAATGAAAGAACAAAGAAATTGAGGCATATACACCCTTTTCCTAGAATTGGATGAACAGCTTTGCTACAAACTCCTCCTCAATCTTTAATCCAAAATCCATATCATGAATCTGACGTTCCAAGGTGGAATCAATTTCCTGGAAGCCCCTGAAATGCCTGACAACACCTCTAGCAAAATTACAACGAAAGACCAAAAATCAAAATCACCGATCCAGAACTCTCTTTTCTCTTTTTGGCTCACTCTTTTTATTCATTGTGCAATGACGGGTGTATTCCAGCTGTGTCCCCCAACACGGGCCATGTTGGACTCTAATTGACAGAATGAACTGAATCTAGCATGGCTGTTTTCTTGCCTGTGTTAGCAAACACAGTCCATGTTTTGGCCCATGTTAACCCACACGTGCCGTGCTATAGGGCGTGGTATCCTCGAAAAACGTGCTGCTTCAAAATGCTTAAGCTACACAGTCTGGAATTTCTGCACGGGATCCAACACGAGTCGTGTTGACTTTCCAAAAGTCAACCCAAGGTCACAAAGTTTCTTATTTAATCCATTTTTCGCCGAAATTGATCTAAAATTGCTAAAGCACTGATGATGGACCTATAGAGTCTCCTGAAACACGAAAGGACACAAAACACGGGTGATCTTGGAATGAAAACACAATAAATGCCAAGAGAATTCGCAATAATATGTCAGCAAATATGTGTAAAACTATGCATATCAGCAAAGAAAGAAAATTAGTTGATCGAGTATTGATATCATTTTCTGAATGATCATGGACGAATCTTTTAGAGGAAAGAGAGAACAACGAGAACCGAGGCACACCTAGATATTCTTATTCATGATTTCAACTATTGGGATATCCATCATTCCTTACTTCTTTAAGGATGACGACTCCTAATGACATATAAGGATAGACGTAAGCAATCATGGGAGTGCAATTAACAATCTTGATAGGTGGCATTGGGGATTACCTTAATGATCAAGCAAGACGAGAACTCGTGTTGTTTTCGATAGATTGATATGAACATGGCTAACTTGTGCCAAACCGTATTCAATGTTGATGTCTTCACCAAGGATCATGATAGGCTAAATTATGTTAGCTACAATCTAAGGCAGTGTACCTATCGATGCAGTCTAGCACTAATGGTGAGTATCAAGGTCGTCTTCCACAGGAAAGCAAAAGCCCAGAGTTACTTCTTTGTTCTTTGTTATATTAACCTAAAATGGATGATGAATAATTTCTAAACTAACTATTAACTACAAACTAAGTTCTGAGGGAGATGCAGGAGTAATTGATAAATGAAATAATCAAGACAAGAAGACAAACCCAAAGGGAATCTAAACTAGTTGGCAACCAAACAAAAGATAAAGGATCGGTGAGTCTAATTATGCTACCTGTGGACGAATTCTTAACCGAATTTGGTTTCTCTCTCGAGATAACCGAATTTCTAAACCTAATAACCTAAAGTTAGAATCTCTTCCTAACGATTGTATCTTAAATTAGCATTAAGCTTCAATCTGCCTCTATTAAGCTTTGTTAATTCTTAATCCGGCTAGTTAATTATCTTTATCTCTAAGTGATTATTAACGAGTTCTTGCTATTCAAAATTCCAATTGCCAAACGGATTTCTTAATCTCATAAAGCAATCTAAACATCACAATTCACAATGTCTCATGAATAATGCATTATCTTATTAATACTGAAAACAAGAAGAATACAAAATTAACCCTAACAATCCAACAATATAATATCAAGCCAACATAGTAACGAAATCCCAATGGATTAAATCAGTCTAGCTAAACATGTTCATGTTTAAAACAATCTAGGAAATCAATTACAATGAAAGAATAATGAAAATAAAACATGTACACCCTTTTCTCTCGAATTGGATGAACAACTCCAAATTTGGATATACACTTTGATTAATCTCCCAAACTGCCCCTTGAATTGCTCCACTACTGTTTTACACTCGGAACCTTGTGATTTCGGGATTCTTACTCCCCGCAACTCTCTCTCGCACTCAATACTGTGCAGAAACCGAATCAGCCGCCAGGGCTCTATGTCACTCCTTCCCCCTCTTTTTCTCTAAGAAAAATTCATTTTTCTTATATATTTAACTCAGCACGGCCGTGGTCAAGGCCGTGCTGAAACTGTGGATCTCACCAAGTAGGGTTTCACCACGGCCGTGTTGGCCACCACAGGCCGTGTTGCTCCTCGTGTTGGCCACCATGGGCCATGCTGAAGGCCGTGGTGGCTACGAAAACCGTGCCCAAAGTGCCAATTTCAAGAATGAAAGCCAATGGTTGAGCACGGCCAGAGTCCAAGCCGTGCTCATTGTATGCATTGCGGGCTCTTGTCCGATCTTGATGAATTCTCGTCCGTTTCCACACGTATTGATCTATAATTGCTTAAACATCGATGACGGTCCTATAAATGTTCCTGAAATGCAAAATAACACAAAACACAGGTGATCTGGGAATAAAAGCACAATAATTGCTAAGAACATACGCAATAATATGCAAGCAAATATGTGTAAAACTATGCTCATCAAATCATTTACCTAATCAAGCAAAAAAAGTATAATTCCCAACAGGACCCTTAAATAATTTATGTCGTGCCGTGCTCTAGGGCATGCTATCCTCGAAAAATATGCTGCTTTAAAGTGCTCAAGCTACACGGTCTGGAATTTCTGCACGGGATCCAACACGAGTTTTGTTGAGTTTTCAAAAGACAACCCAAGGTCACAAAGTTTCTTATTCAATCCGTTTTTCGCCCGAAATTGATCTAAAATTGCTAAAGCGTTGATGATGGACCTATCAAATCTCCTGAAACACGAAAGAACACAAAACACGATTGATCTTGGAATGAAAACACAATAAATGCTAAGAAAATTCGTAATAATATGTGAGCAAATATGTGTAAAACTATGCATATCAGCGAAGAAAGAAAATTAGTTGATCGAGTATTGATTTCATTTTCTGAATGATCACGAACGAATCTTTCAGAGGAAAGAGGGAACAACGAGAACCGAAGCACACCTAGATATTCTTATTCATGATTTGCACTATTGGGATATCCATCATTCCTTACATCTCTAAAGATGAGGACTCCTAATGACATAAGGATTGACGTAAGCAATCATGGGAGTGCAATTAACAATCTTGATAGGTGACACTGGGGATTACCTTAATGATCAAGCAAGATGAGAACTCATGTTATTTTCGATAGATTGATATGAACGTGGCTAACTTGTGCCAAAACGTATTCACTATTGATGTCTTCACTAAGGATCATTTACCTAATCAAGCAAAAAAACTATAACTCCCAACAGGACCCTTAAATAACTTATGTCGTGCCGTGCTCTAGGGCGTGGTATCCTCGAAAAACGTGCTGCTTCATAGTGCTTAAGCTACACGGTCTGGAATTTCTGCACGGGATCCAACACGAGTCGTGTTAACTTTCCAAAAGTCAACCCAAGGTCACAAAGTTTCTTATTCAATCCGTTTTTCGCCCGAAATTGATCTAAAATTGCTAAAGCGTTGATGATGGACCTATCAAATCTCCTGAAACACGAAAGAACACAAAACACGATTGATCTTGGAATGAAAACACAATAAATGCTAAGAAAATTCGTAATAATATGTGAGCAAATATGTGTAAAACTATGCATATCAGCAAAGAAAGAAAATTAGTTGATCGAGTATTGATTTCATTTTCTAAATGATCACGAATGAATCTTTCAGAGGAAAGAGGGAACAACGAGAACCGAAGCACACATAGATATTCTTATTCATGATTTGCACTATTGGGATATCCATCATTCCTTACATCTCTAAAGATGAGGACTCCTAATGACATAAGGATTGACGTAAGGAATCATGGGAGTGCAATTAACAAGCTTGATAGGTGGCATTGGGGATTACCTTAATGATCAAGCAAGATGAGAACTCATGTTATTTTCGATAGATTGATATGAACGTGGCTAACTTGTGCCAAAACGTATTCACTATTGATGTCTTCACTAAGGATCATTTACCTAATCAAGCAAAAAAACTATAACTCCCAACAGGACCCTTAAATAACTTATGTCGTGCCGTGCTCTAGGGCGTGGTATCCTCGAAAAATGTGCTGCTTCAAAGTGCTTAAGCTACACGGTCTGGAAGTTCTGCACGGGATCCAACACGAGTCGTGTTAACTTTCCAAAAGTCAACCCAAGGTCACAAAGTTTCTTATTCAATCCGTTTTTCGCCCGAAATTGATCTAAAATTGCTAAAGCATTGATGATGGACCTATAAAATCTCCTGAAACACGAAAGAACACAAAACACGATTGATCTTGGAATGAAAACACAATAAATGCTAAGAAAATTCGTAATATTATATCAGCAAATATGTGTAAAACTATGCATATCAGCGAATTAAGAAAATTAGTTGATCGAGTATTGATTTCATTTTCTGAATGATCACGAACGAATCTTTCAGAGGAAAGAGGGAACAACGAGGACCGAGGCACACCTAGATATTCTTATTCATGATTTGCACTATTGGGAGATCCATCATTCCTTACATCCCTAAGGATGAGGACTCCTAATGACATAAGGATTTACGTAAGGAATCATGGGAGTGCAATTAACAAGTTTGATAGGTGGCATTGAGGATTACCTTAATGATCAAGCAAGACGAGAACTCATGTTATTTTCGATAGATTGATATGAACGTGGCTAACTTGTGCCAAAACGTATTCACTATTGATGTCTTCACTAAGGATCATTTACCTAATCAAGCAAAAAAACTATAACTCCCAACAGGACCCTTAAATAACTTGTGTCGTGCCGTGCTCTAAGGCGTGGTATCCTCGAAAGACATGCTGCTTCAAAGTGCTTAAGCTTCACGGTCTGGAATTTCTATAAGGGATCCAACACGAGTCTTGTTAACTTTCCAAAACTCAACCCAAGGTCACAAGGTTTCTTATTCATTCCGTTTTTCGCCCGAAATTGATCTAAAATTGCTAAAGCATTGATGATGGACCTATAAAATCTCCTGAAACACGAAAGAACACAAAACACGATTGATCTTGGAATGAAAACACAATAAATGCTAAGAAAATTCGTAATAATATATCAGCAAATATGTGTAAAACTATGCATATCAGCGAATTAAGAAAATTAGTTGATCGAGTATTGATTTCATTTTCTGAATGATCACGAACGAATCTTTCAGAGGAAAGAGGGAACAACGAGAACCGAGGCACACCTAGATATTCTTATTCATGATTTGCACTATTGGGAGATCCATCATTCCTTACATCCCTAAGGATGAGGACTCCTAATGACATAAGGATTTACGTAAGGAATCATGGGAGTGCAATTAACAAGTTTGATAGGTGGCATTGAGGATTACCTTAATGATCAAGCAAGACGAGAACTCATGTTATTTTCGATAGATTGATATGAACGTGGCTAACTTGTAACGCCTGCATTTTCTCATCATCCATGTTATGTGCATTTACATTTAATCATTGGGCATATGATGGTATATCAATGATATTTTTATTTTATGAGAACATATATATATTAATTATAAGTAGAGAATAAGAAGCATGATATTAGATTATTAATTTAGATAAGTTGATTAAGTACTCGGGTTATGTGTATTAAGCCTTAAGACTTAATTGAACCAATAGTTGAAGGTTGGGTAAATAGATTGGACTTAAAAGATACAATTAAAAGTTAGTACCTATATATGGTTAGTAAGAATTAATTTAGGGTGATAAAAATAGTTTAGTAGGTGGTGGCATTAAGAGAGGAATATTGGAAATTGGAACCATGAGTAAGCTCATTTTACCTCTTCATTTCTCTAAAATTCGTACATGGCCAAAAACACAAAATTTGGAATAAGAGAGAGGAGTGGAATACCTAGAAAAACTTAAGATTAAGATAGGATTTTGCCAACTATTGAAGGAGCCAAACTAAAGCTAAAGGATTTAAGCATATTAGCAACCCAAAAGCTGAAATTGGTAAGTTGTTACTTGAGTGTTATTAATTTGTCATTAGGGTTCTTGATTACAAATTGAAAAAACTTCATTTGATGCTCTCATTGATTAATTAAAGGTCTGATTATCATGAATTAGTAGAGTATTGAATGATTGCATAAAGATTAAGCTTGATTTAAGTTTAAGTATGTTAAGATAGAAAACTGTCAAAATTCCAGCAACCTTGATGTTCTGTATTTTAGGCATAACATGGGTTATATAAGTCCAAATTAAGCTTAATTGGTGTCTATGGAAAGTTTAAAGAGTCCTCTATAACTTTTTAGTTTTGTGATTTTGCTATTTTTGCCGTTTTGGTTGCTTAAATTGAGCGAACAGATTGCTGCTCGGGTTCAACTAGCTGTATGACCCTTGCTCAGTAATTTGAAAATAATTAAATCTATAGAAGTCGGAATTGAGTAATTCTTCTTGGAGATGAAACTAGATGCATAAATGGATATTTCTATTTAATATGAGATTTTTGTATTATGCCAATTTTGCCCAGCAATAAATATACCTTGGTACTAAATTCTGTCTAGAAAACAGAAATGTTGGAGATTAGTTTTATGCAATTTATTGATGTTAATTTGAGTTAAATTGGTATTTAACTAGATGGGAAATGTTTATAGGATATTAAAACAGTAATTGAGAGTCTTAGAGGAAGAGTTAGACCTATGAATTAGAGAGGGGATGATCTTGTAATGCATTAGAACTCGCATTTACATGAATATTTGTAATATGCATGAAATGTGAATTGATGAATGTGTTGACAGGTACTCAAAGGCCTAGAAAGGAAGTTGTGGAGAAAGGAGGTTCTTATATGCTAAAGGAATAAGTATATTTTGAGTAAGTAAATAGTTAATATTTGCTATGTTCATATATTTAATCAAATGTTCCGCAAATGGTTGCGTTTGCTTAATATTGATTATGTTTGAATGACTGAGATGGAAATGATTGGTGTTGAGTGGAACAATTGTTATTGCTGAAATATGATATAAGTGAAATGATTGAATTGTGATGTTAAGTGCATATGTGCATGTGAATGGTGGATTCCCCTATGAAAAAAAAAAGATATATATATAAAGCCTTGGGAGGCAAAAGCCTAGAGAGGCTATAAAAGTGTATAATGTGAGATGAGGCGAGCGCCACGTGTGTGATATGTGAGGATGAGGCGGAGCAGCACATTAAAGGGGATCCACAAGCCGTGAGAACTAACCATAATTGTTGAATTGTATTTCTTCTATGATGTGAGTTGAATGGTATGACTTTATACCTAAACTATGAATATCATGGAAAGTTATGTGATTGGGTGGAAATTGTATTAAGTGTATGTGATATAGATTATGTTGATTATTTATTTACCGAAATGGAGGCTCACCCCTCTCCAAAATTTTTCTTTTCAGGTTTGTAAATAGTAGTGCATCCGCGAAGTCTAGCTTTTAGTAGTTCTGTCAAGTTGGGCCAGTTTTGTGAAGTCTCCTCCTGATGCATTTTTGTATGCAGTTGTGTGATATATATGGAAGTATGCCTTATAAGGCATAAGAAGATGTTTGTAATACTTGTTAAATGAGGTTTAAGTATAATCATATGTTTATATGTTAATAACCTTGTGTCTGGATTCTTAACAACCTACATATTGACCTATCTACCTGTAGTATATATTCTACGACGCTTGTATGCTTTCTGGCTAATGTTTATTGGTTAACATGTGATGGGGGTGTTACATTTTAGTGGTATCAGAGCAGGGATTAGATTCATTGGGAGTAGATTCATGTTGCACATCATTAAGCATATGATATATGTTCTTTGAACTTGACTGAATATTTGCATTTCATATATATAGATGGAGAGACAAGGAGAACACGCGAATCGGCCCGGATAAGTCATTAGAGTCTGTGCATGGTCATGAAAATGCATCTGAACATGATCAACATGATGAGCATGAGCTACATTCTGAAAATGCTGCACAATCGAATGTACAAAATGTTATGGAACAGTTTATGGATTTTTTGATGCAACGGGCAGCTCAACAACAAGCACCGGCGCCTCAGACTCAACAACAAAAGGCTGTGATAGATAAGAATTATGAAAGAGTTAGGAAACAAGGTGCTAATGTTTTTCAAGGTACTACTGATCCTGTTGAGGCTGAGGAATGGTTACGAAATACAGAAAGGGTGTTGGATAGATTTAATTGCACATCCGAACAAAGGCTTCTATATACAGTATCTTTAATAGAAAAAGATGCACTTGATTGGTGGGAAACAGTTTTAAGAAGCAAAGATCGACCAATGACTTTGACTTGGAATGATTTCTTGAGAGAATTTGCCGAGAAGTATACTCCGAAATTTATAGAGACAGAAAGAAGCTTGAATTTCTTGATTGAAACAGAATGATATGTCGATTGCAGAGTCACGAAGTTCAATTTGTGAGATTATGTAAGTATGCACCGGAAGAAATAGCCAATCAAGAACTGAAAAGGAAGAAATTTGATATGGGTTTGAGGCTTGACATTCGTGAGAAAATGGCGTTGAAACCTCATAATTACAATGCCTCAATTGAAGCTCGCTTTGAGAGTCAAGAAACATCCTTTGAAAGGAATACTATGGAAGCTAAAAGAAGAAGATCATTGGTGCTTATAGTAATCCTCCAAGACATATTAGTATTTCTTCGTTTAGAGGCTCTAATTCACGGAGTAGTTATCGTGGACGAGGGTTTGGTGGTCGATCTAGTAGATCCTCCATAGTACCTTATAGTAGAGGTGGATACAATTCATCCGGACTTGAGGGAGGACAAGTTTCAGCCCAAGAGGGGTTTACTCTCGCTTGTCCCACGTGCAGCGAAGACATAACTTGGAGAATGTTGGGGACCTAGACCAGTGTATGTTTTACTTGTAGTAGGCCGGGATATTCTTCTAGAGATTGTCCTATGAGAAGAAATAATGCCGGAGAATCTTATACAAGGTCGGGAGTAGTGTTGGTGAAAATATTCCAGTTGGTTCAGTGGTAGGCAGAGGGAAGAGGTGGCGGAGGAGGTTTAACTATTTCAGCAACACCATCGGAACAAATTGGTCAACCACAAGCACAAGCTAGAGTATTTGCTACTACTAGAAATGAAGCATTTGTAGCACCCGAAATTGTTACTGGTATACTTTCTATTCATGATTCTGATGCACATGTTCTTATTGATCCTGGATCCACATGTTCATTCATATCACATGATTTTGCATCGCATGTTCATGCTAATATAGAGGCATTAGGTTATGATATATATGTATCTATGCCTGCCGGGGTATTATCACAGAATACGATAGTGAGATCATGTCCTGTAGTAGTAGATAGTATCAAACTACATGCATATTTGGTTGTTATTAATCTTAGAGAGTTTGATGTTATTTTGGGGATGGATTGGTTGTCAAGAAATCATGCTATTGTTGATTGTAAAACGAAGGAAGTGGCTATGGAAATACAAGGAGAAATGAAAATAGTAATGGTGGGTGAAAGGAAGACAATTCCTAATTGTTTGATTTCAGCGATGTTGCGTGTCGATTAATTAAAATGGATGTGAAGCATATCTAATTAGTTTTATAGATACCGCTAAGGTCGGTCCAGGGGTATTAGACATTCCAAAGTGGTCGGAGAATTTCCTAACATATTCTTAGATGATTTGCCCGGTTTGCCACCAAATCGAGAGGTTGATTTTGAGATTGACATCATCCCTGGTATTGCACCTATTTCCATTGCACCATACAGAATGGCTCCATTAGAATTGAAAGAATTAAAGAAGCAATTAGAAGAGTTACTTGATAAAGGTTTCATCGGGGCCAAGTACTTCACCTTGGGGAGCACCAGCCTGTTTGTGAAGAAAAGGATGGTAGTATGCGATTATGTATTGATTATAGGCAATTGAATAGGATTACAGTGAAGAATAAATATCCATTGCCGAGAATTGATGATTTGCTTGATCAGTTAAAAGGTGCAACTGTGTTCTCTAAAATTGATTTAAGATCAGGTTATTGGCAACTCCGGGTTGAAGAGAAATCTATTGCCAAGACAGCATTCAGAACAAGGTATGGGCACTATGAATTTATTGTGATGCCATTTGGTTTAACAAATGCTCCTGCTGTTTTTATGTCACTGATGAACAAGACTTTCCAGCCATATTTAGATCACTTTGTTATTGTGTTCATTGATGATATTCTGATTTACTCTAGAAGCCCAGAAGAGCATGAACAACACTTGAGAATTGTTTTACAGATTTTGAGGGAAAAACAGTTGTATGCAAAATTCAACAAATGCGAGTTTTGGATGGAGGAAATTGCATTCTTAGGGCATATTATTTCTAAACATGGAGTGCAACCAGATTCATCAAAGATTAAAGCAATTATTGAATGGGAACCGCCTAGAAATGTTTCTGAAGTTCGAAGTTTTCTTGGGTTAGCTGGCTATTATAGAAGATTTGTAAAATATTTTCGGTTATTGCTAAGCCTCTAACAGCTTTGTTAAAGAAGAATGTGCCATTCCAAAGGTGGACGGAGTTATGTGATCAAAATTTTCAAGAGTTGAAGAAAAGGCTTACTACTACACCGATACTCGCATTGCCATCCGAAATGGAGGTTATGTTGTATATCGATGCTTCTAGGCAAGGACTTGGATGTGTCTTAATGCAGCATGGGAAGGTTATAGCTTATGCTTCAAGACAATTCACGACCTCATGAGCTGAATTATCCTACACATGATCTTGAATTAGCGGTATTGTACATGCATTGAAGATATGGCGACATTATTTATACGGGGAGACATTTCAGATATTTCACCGATCATAAGAGTTTGAAATATATCCCTACGCAGGAAAGAGTTGAATCCGAGACAACGAAGATGGATTGAGCTTTGAAGGATTATGATTGCACTATTGATTATCATCCTGGAAAAGCAAATGTTGTCTTCGATGCTTTAAGTAGGAAGTTAGTGGAAAATTTTTCAAGTATGATTTGTTACAATGTAGAATATTTAGTTGCACTTAGAGCTATGGATGTGAAGTTTTATGTTTATGACAATGATCCGTTAGCCACATTACAAGTAAAGCCTTTGATTGGAGATAAAATTAAAGATGCACAGTGTGAAGATTCTTATTTGCAAAGGATGAAGGGTAGAGTACAAGAAGGAAAGAATACACAATTTGTGTTGAAAGATGATGGTGTGTTATTGAATAAAAATCGTGTATGTGTACCTGATGTAGGAAATTTGAGAAAGGAAATCATGCATGAAGCGCACTATGCACCTTATGCAATGCATCCCCGGAAGTACCAAAATGTACAAAAATTTGAAGCCTTATTATTGGTGGCCGAGCAATGAAGAAGGATGTAGCAGAATTTGTGAGTAAGTGTTTGACATGTCAACAAGTGAAAGGAGAGCACCAGGGCACTGCAGGTAAACTTCATTCTTTATCTATACACCGTGTGGAAGTGGGATAAGATTACTATGGATTTTGTTATGGGATTGCCGCATACATTTAACAAGCATGATGCTATTTGGGTAATTGTTGATCGACTTACTAAATGTGCTCATTTCTTACCTGTGAAGCAAACAGATTCACTTGATAAACTTGCTGAATTGTATATTTCTGAGATTGTTAGATTGCATGGTGTGCCTATATCTATTGTATCAGATAGGGATCCCAGATTTACTTCTCGTTTCTGGGAGAGTTTGCAGAAAGCATATGGTACTAAGCTTCATTTCAAGATGCGACTTTTCATCCCTCAAACAGGATGGGCAATCGGAAAGAACTATTCGGACATTAGAAGATATGATGAGGGCTTGCACACTTGAGTTCAAGGGTAACCGGGATGATTACATACCACAGGATGGAATTTCATGATAACAACAGTTTTCATTCTAGTATCGGTATGGCTCCTTATGAAGCTTTGTATGGGAGGAAATGTAGAAGTCCAGTATGCTGGGATGTTGAAGGTTTAAGACAGCTTGAAGGTCCAGAATTGGTACAAGAAACAGTGGATAAAATAGAGATAGTTAAAAAGAATTTGAAAGTAGCACAGGACAGACAAAAGAGTTATGCTGATTTGCATCGAAGGGAAATGGAATATATTGTGGGTGATAAAGTTTTCTTGCGGGTATCACCATGGAAAGGAATATTAAGGTTTGGTAAACAAGGGAAATTGAGTCCGAGGTATGTAGGACCTTATGAAATTATTGAAAGAGTTGGACCATTGGCTTAGAGGTTAGCATTACCTACAGAGTTGTCTTCTATTCATGATGTTTTTCACGTTTCTATGTTGAGGCGATATTGATAAGATCCTAGTCATATCATTCCAGAGCCAGAGATAGAAATCACAGAAAAGTTGACATATGTGGAAGAACCGATAGAAATTCTTGATCGAAGGGTTAAGAAATTGAGAAATAAAGACATTCCTATGGTCAAAATTAAGTGGAGTCATCATTCACCAAGAGAAGCAACTTGGGAAGTAGAAGAGCATATGAGACAGAAGTATCCGCATCTATTCCATTGTAATGTTGGTGATTTGTTAAAATTTCGGGGACGAAATTTCTTAAGGAAGGGAGAGTTGTAACGCCTGCATTTTCTCATCATCCATGTTATGTGCATTTACATTTAATCATTGGGCATATGATGGTATATCAATGATATTTTTATTTTATGAGAACATATATATATTAATTATAAGTAGAGAATAAGAAGCATGATATTCGATTATTAATTTAGATAAGTTGATTAAGTACTCGGGTTATGTGTATTAAGCCTTAAGACTTAATTGAACCAATAGTTGAAGGTTGGGTAAATAGATTGGACTTAAAAGATACAATTAAAAGTTAGTACCTATATATGGTTAGTAAGAATTAATTTAGGGTGATAAAAATAGTTTAGTAGGTGGTGGCATTAAGAGAGGAATATTGGAAATTGGAACCATGAGTAAGCTCATTTTACCTCTTCATTTCTCTAAAATTCGTACATGGCCAAAAACACAAAATTTGGAATAAGAGAGAGGAGTGGAATACCTAGAAAACTTAAGATTAAGATAGGATTTTGCCAACTATTGAAGGAGCCAAACTAAAGCTAAAGGATTTAAGCATATTAGCAACCCAAAAGCTGAAATTGGCAAGTTGTTACTTGAGTGTTATTAATTTGTCATTAGGGTTCTTGATTACAAATTGAAAAAACTTCATTTGATGCTCTCATTGATTAATTAAAGGTCTGATTATCATGAATTAGTAGAGTATTGAATGATTGCATAAAGATTAAGCTTGATTTAAGTTTAAGTATGTTAAGATAGAAAACTGTCAAAATTCCAGCAACCTTGATGTTCTGTATTTTAGGCATAACATGGGTTATATAAGTCCAAATTAAGCTTAATTGGTGTCTATGGAAAGTTTAAAGAGTCCTCTATAACTTTTTAGTTTTGTGATTTTGCTATTTTTGCCGTTTTGGTTGCTTAAATTGAGCGAACAGATTGCTGCTCGGGTTCAACTAGCTGTATGACCCTTGCTCAGTAATTTGAAAATAATTAAATCTATAGAAGTCGGAATTGAGTAATTCTTCTTGGAGATGAAACTAGATGCATAAATGGATATTTCTATTTAATATGAGATTTTTGTATTATTCCAATTTTGCCCAGCAATAAATATACCTTGGTACTAAATTCTGTCTAGAAAACAGAAATGTTGGAGATTAGTTTTATGCAATTTATTGATGTTAATTTGAGTTAAATTGGTATTTAACTAGATGGGAAATGTTTATAGGATATTAAAATAGTAATTGAGAGTCTTAGAGGAAGAGTTAGACCTATGAATTAGAGAGGGGATGATCTTGTAATGCATTAGAACTCGCATTTACATGAATATTTGTAATATGCATGAAATGTGAATTGATGAATGTGTTGACAGGTACTCAAAGGCCTGGAAAGGAAGTTGTGGAGAAAGGAGGTTCTTATATGCTAAAGGAATAAGTATATTTTGAGTAAGTAAATAGTTAATATTTGCTATGTTCATATATTTAATCAAATGTTCCGCAAATGGTTGCGTTTGCTTAATATTGTTTATGTTTGAATGACTGAGATGGAAATGATTGGTGTTGAGTGGAACAATTGTTATTGCTGAAATATGATATAAGTGAAATGATTGAATTGTGATGTTAAGTGCATATGTGCATGTGAATGGTGGATTCCCCTATGAAAAAAAAAAGATATATATATAAAGCCTTGGGAGGCAAAAGCCTAGAGAGGCTATAAAAGTGTATAATGTGAGATGAGGCGAGGCCTTACGTGTGTGATATGTGAGGATGAGGCGGAGCAGCACATTAAAGGGGATCCACAAGCCGTGAGAACTAACCATAATTGTTGAATTGTATGTCTTCTATGATGGTTGTAATGAATTGAGTTGAATGGTATGACTTTATACCTAAACTATGAATATCATGGAAAGTTATGTGATTGGGTGGAAATTGTATTAAGTGTATGTGATATAGATTATGTTGATTATTTATTTACCGAAATGGAGGCTCACCCCTCTCCAAAATTTTTCTTTTTAGGTTTGTAAATAGTAGTGCATCCGTTGGTTGTATGCGAAGTCTAGCTTTTAGTAGTTCGCTGTCAAGTTGGGCGGTTGTGAAGTCTCCTCGATGCATTTTGTATGCGGTTATGTGATATATATGGAAGTATGCCTTATAAGGCATAAGAAAATGTTTGTAATACTTGTTAAATGATGTTTAAGTATAATCATATGTTTATATGTTAATAACCTTGTGTCTGGATTCTTAACAACCTACATATTGACCTATCTACCTATAGTATATATTCTACGACGCTTGTATGCTTTCTGGCTAATGTTTATTGGTTAATATATGATGGGGGTGTTACATAACTTGTGCCAAAACGTATTCACTATTGATGTCTTCACTAAGGATCATTTACCTAATCAAGCAAAAAAACTATAACTCCCAACAGGACCCTTAAATAACTTGTGTCGTGCCGTGCTCTAAGGCGTGGTATCCTCGAAAAACATGTTGCTTCAAAGTGCTTAAGCTTCACGGTCTGGAATTTCTGTAAGGGATCCAACACGAGTCTTGTTAACTTTCCAAAACTCAACCCAAGGTCACAAGGTTTCTTATTCAATCCGTTTTTCGCCCGAAATTGATCTAAAATTGCTAAAGCATTGATGATGGACCTATAAAATCTCCTGAAACACGAAAGAACACAAAACACGATTGATCTTGGAATGAAAACATAATAAATGCTAAGCAAATTCGTAATAATATGTCAGCAAATATGTGTAAAACTATGCATATCAGCGAATTAAGAAAATTAGTTGATCGAGTATTGATTTCATATTCTGAATGATCACGAACGAATCTTTCAGAGGAAAGAGGGAACAACGAGAACCGAGGCACACCTAGATATTCTTATTCATGATTTGCACTATTGGGATATCCATCATTCCTTACATCTCTAAGGATGAGGACTCCTAATGACATAAGGATTGACGTAAGGAATCATGGGAGTGCAATTAGCAAGCTTGATAGGTGGCATTGGGGATTACCTTAATGATCAAGCAAGACGAGAACTCATGTTATTTTCGATAGATTGATATGAACGTGGCTAACTTGTGCCAAAACGTATTCACTATTGATGTCTTCACTAAGGATCATTTACCTAATCAAGCAAAAAAACTATAACTCCCAACAGGACCCTTAAATAACTTATGTCGTGCCGTGCTCTAGGGCGTGCTATCCTCGAAAAATGTGCTGCTTCAAAGTGCTTAAGCTACACGGTCCGGAATTTCTGCACGGGATCCAACACGAGTCGTGTTAACTTTCCAAAAGTCAACCCAAGGTCACAAAGTTTCTTATTCAATCCGTTTTTCGCCTAAGGATCATTCACCTAATCAAGCAAAAAAACTATAACTCCTAACAGGACCCTTAAATAACTTGTACTTAAGAACCTTAAATTTAAAGAATTATAGGATGTTTAACATAAACATAAGTTTAAGTTAAACTAATTTTGTAAAACACCAAGGCTTCATTTGATAAATTCACCAAGTTCATTAAGAACAAAAGAAGAGAATTAACTCCAAAATGATCAATATTTAACAACTCCCTTTACATAGAATTTCGTACTAGCTTATATAGGCCTTAAAGAAACCTATCTATAATGATAAGGAAGCAAATAATAACAAGACTAGGAATAGAGCTCCTAAACTAAAAGAATAACTTAAAACAAGACTCCTAACAATTAAAATACTTCTTTAAATGAACAAATACTTCTAAAATTCATCCAACCCTAGTCTATATAATAAACATGACAATTGAGCTTAAGTAATATGTGATATGCGGCCCATTCTTGAGTATTGGACTCCAAATAGCTTGACTTGATTATCTTGGGCTTATCTTGTCTTGATCATGCCTCCATATGTTGGATTGAGTTGATAAGAGTATCTTGTGGCCCATTATCTTGATTAAGCCCAATCTCACTTGGACTTTGAATCGGACTAGGATTCCTAGTGGAAATATGATTCTTTTTATAGCTTGAACTCCTAATACCATTAAAACTCCTTATTGGATTAGGATTCCTAGTGGAATTAGGACTCCTTGTTGAAGTGGGATTTCTTGAGCATGTTGGATTTGCATCATTACCATGGGTTCTCATCACAAATATTCTTATTCATGATTTGTACCATTGGGATCTCCATCATTTTCCTTGCTCCTCTAAGGACGAGGACTCTTAATGACACAAGGACTGGCATAAGGAAACATGGGGGTGCAATTAACAAGCTTGACGGTGGTATTGGGGATTACCTTGATGATCAAGTAAGATGAGACATAAATCCACGCATGTACCGAAGAACTCATGTTATTTTTAATTAATCCAAGCATAATACTATCTAGAATTCGAGCGCTCTCATGTATAAAATGCATATAACGAAGTAATTTGTATCGTAGTGTTTTTGGGTGGGCCAACACGAATTTACCCTTGTTTTTATTAAGTTGGCTTATAAAATTTAGGACTGTGAGAGTTGTTGCCCAATCAACTCTTCTCTCGTTCCTGATTTGACTTTAGTTTATCTATCTTTCTGTATTTATTTATTCATATTTAGCATTTAGTTTATCTATCTTTATGTATTTATTTATTCATATTTAGTATCTAGTTTCTTCTTCTTATGGAATAAGGGCTTTCGCACTATAAAACCACATGCAACTGAATACTTGAGGCTAATGAACATATTATTTCAGTTTTCTACCTTGCGAGAAATCAAGTTATGGATTCTTTGAAGAACTTTTTGGACTTAATCAACACCCGCTCTAGCGAGCATAGACTTATTCTCACGTCCATCCTTTCTCTTGTGTTCTTTGTTTACCCTTGTGTTTAAATAAATTCCATTTGATCCCTTACGATTAGCCATATGGAAGAGAATAAAGAAGTTATGACTGCTTTCCTTATCGGATCTGAAATCCTACCGATATTCTCATTTTTTTGTTTATTTTATGTCTTTCTTTCTAATATCTGTCTAATATGATGGTTTGGTTCTATTCGGAAGTATAAACACGAGTGTTGAATGAAAGCCCGTGAAAGCAGCAATCATAGGCACCTATTTAATGCTTTGATGAAAGCGAAGAAAGAAAATTAGTTGGTCATGTATTGATATCATTCTCTGAATGATTGTGGATGAATCTTTTGGAGGAAAGAGAGAACGGTGAGAATTAAGGCACGCCTAAATTGATATGAACGTGGCTAACTTGTGCCAAACCCATGTTCAATATTGATGTCTTGACCAAGGATCATTCACCTAATTAAGCAAATAAACTCTAACTCCCAACTGGACCCTTAAATAACTTATACTTAAGAACCTTAATTATAAAGAATTAAAAGTTGTTTAACATAAATAAGTTTAGGTTAAACTATGTTTGTAAAATGTCAAGCCTTCACTTGATAAATTCACCAAGTTCATAAAGAACAAAAGAAGAGAATTGACTCTAAAAGTATCAATATTCAAGAACTCCCTTTACATAGAAATTCATACTAGCTTATATAGGCCTTAAAGAAACCTAATTCTATAATAATAAGGAAGCAAATAACAATAAGACTAGGAATAGAACTCCTAAACTAAAATGATAACTTAAAACACTCTTAACAATTAAGAGACTTCTTTAAATGAACAAATACTTCTAAAATTCATCCAATCCTAGTCCATATAATAAACATGACCATTGGGCTTAAGTAACATGTGATATGCGGCCCATTCTTGAGTATTGGACTCCAAATAACTTGACTTGATTATTTTGTGCTTATCTTGTCTTGATCATGCCTCCATATTTTGGATTGAGTTGATAAGAGTATCTTGAGGCCCAATATCTTGATTAACCCCAATCTCACTTAGACTTTTAATTGGAAGGATTCCTAGTGGAAATAGGATTCCTTTTGTCGTTTGAACTCCTAATATCATCATAACTCCTTGCTGGATTAGGATTTCTAGTGGAATTAGGACTTCTTATTGAAGTAGGATTCCTTGAGCAAGTAAGATTTGCATCGTTAGCTTTTCTTGTTAGAGTAGAATTCCTTGTGCTACATGGGTTCTCATCATAGATATTCTTATTCATGATTTGCACCATTAGTTACTCCATCTTTTCTTGCTTTTCTAAGGACGAGGACTCTTGATGACACAAGGATTGGCATAAGGAAACATGGAAGCGCAATTGACAAGCTTGACCAGTGGCATTGGGATTATCTTGATGATCAAGTAGGATGAGATATAAATCCAAACATGTAAGGCAGAACTCATGTTATTTTCAATTAATCCAAGTGTAATACTATCCAAAATTCAAGCGCTCTCATGTTTGAAGTGCATATAACAAAGTAATTTGGGTTGGAGTGTTTTTAGGTACGCCCACGCGAATTTACCCTTGTTTTTATTAATCTGGCTTATAAGATTTAGGATTACAAGAGTTGTTGCCTAGTCAACTCCTCTCTCGTTCCTGATTTGACTTTAGTTTATCTATCTTTCTGTATTTATTTATTCATATTTAGCATCTAGTTTATCTATCTTTCAGTATTTATTTATTCATATTTAGCATCTAGTTTCTTCTTCTTATGGAATGAGGGCTTTCGCACCATAAAAACAACATACAACTGAAAACTTGAGGCTAATGAGCATATTATTTATGTTTTCTACCTTACGGGAAATCAAGTTATGGGTTCTTCGAAGAAATTTTTGGACTTGATCAACACTCGCTCTAGCAAGCATAGACTTATTCTCATGTCCATTATTTCTGTTGTATTTTTTATTTACCCTTGTGTTTAAATAAATTCCATTTGATCCTTACGATTAGCCATATGGAAGAGAACAAAGAAGTTGTGATTGCTTTCCTTATCGGATCTGAAATCCTACTGATATTCTCATTCTTTTGTTTGTTTTATGTTTCTCTTTCTAATATCTGTCTAGTATGATGGTTTGGTGTTATTTGGGAGTATAAACACGAGTGTTGAATGAAAGCGCATGGAAGCAGCAATCATAAGCACCGATTTAATGCTTCGACGAATGCAGAGAAAGAAAATTAGTTGATTGTATATTGATATCATTCTTTAAATGATAGCGGATGAATCTTTTGGAGGAAAGAGGGAATGATAAGAATCAAGGCACACCTAAGTTGGTACGAACGTGGCTAACTTGTACTAAACCCGTATTCAATGTTGATATCTTCACCAAGGATCATTCATCTAATCAAGCAAAGTAACTCTAACTCCTAACAGGACCCTTAAATAACTTGTACTTAAGAACCTTAATTATAAAGAATTAAAAGTTGTTTAACATAAATAAGTTAGGCTAAACTAAGTTTGTAAAATGTCAAGCCTTCACTTGATAAATTCACCAAGTTCATAAAGAACAAAAGAAGAGAATTGACTCCAAAATAATTAATATTCAAGAACTCCCTTTACATAGAAATTCATACTAGCTTATATAGGCCTTAAAGAAACCTAATTCTATAATGATAAGGAAGCAAATAATAATAAGACTAGGAATAGAACTTCTAAACTAAAATGATAACTTAAAACACTCCTAACAATTAAAAGACTTCTTTAAATGAAAAAATACTTCTAAAATTTATCCAACCCTAATCCATACAATAAACATGACAATTGGGCTTAAGTAACATGTGATATGCAGCCCATTCTTGAGTATTGGACTCCAAATAGCCTGACTTGATTATTTTGGGCTTATCTTTTCTTGATCATGCCTCCATATGTTGGATTGAGTTGATTATAGTATCTTAAGGCTCATTATCTTGATTAAGCTCAATCTCACTTGGACTTTATGTCGAACTAGTATTCCTAGTGGAAATAGGATTCCTTTCGTCTTTGAACTCCTAATACCATTAGACTCCTTACTGGGTTAGGATTTCTAGTGGAATTAGGACTCCTTGTTAAAGTAGGATTCCTTGAGCAAGTAGGATTTGCATCATTAGCTTTTCTTGATGGAGTAGAATTTCTTGTGCTACATGGGTTCTCATTATAGATATTCTTATTCATGATTTGCACTATTGGGATCTCCATCATTCGTTGCTCCTCTAAGGACAAGGACTCCTAATGACACAAGGATTGGCATAAGGAGACATGAGACCGCAATTAACTAGCTTGACCAGTGGCATTGGGGATTATCTTGATATTCTTGCATGTATTTTCTTGATTCTTTCATGCTTTGAGTCTTTAATTCATATGTCCTTTGTTTCTTTAGTTGTTTTCTAGTGTTCTTGAGTCATTAAAAGTTGTAGAGAGTATTTCTTTAAAACTTGTCGATCTGCTTCTTACCTTTTTCTTGTTTCCATTTTACATATTAGTGCTTCTAGATAACTTCTTTATATGTCATTTGCTTCCTTTTGAGTTCCTTTAATCTTTAATTCCTAATTTCCTGATTCGAACACAACCTTGATACTTTCTTGAATTTTAACATTTGCTTCAACTAAGTGTTTTAATCTTTGATTCTTATGTACTACAAAGAGAGTGATAAATTTGTAGTGATTCTTGATTCGCACAAGAATATTCAAAAACAAGCTTGAGTGGTATGAATTTTAACCTTGTGAGAATATAATTATTAGGGTGAAACACGAGTGAACATCCCTATTATTTGAGAGCAAACATGTATGGGAGTGTGTGAGGACTTCAATTTTTATTTATTTTTGTTTTATTATTTTTCTAACCTTTTATTACAGCCATGTCAAGTGGTTCAAATGGTAGTAATGGTGGCAATGATAATGAGGCTAGGATACAACAACCTAGTATTCCTTTGCCACAAATGCATAAGAATGAGAGATTACAATGAAACATAACTACTTTGAATTAGAGGTTAGAAAGATTTGAGTTAGATATAAGGATAGAACTATAGAGGCTAACCAAAGAACCTTATAGATCAAATTACCGCACTTGGAGGGAATAATGATAATAGGCACAATATTGGAGTGGATGTAAGGCAAGGTGATCGTAGACAAGAACCTGTTATAAATGATAGATATTATGGTCAACTTTATGAGGATCATGATAACCCTGCGTTCATAGGAGCTACTAGAGGAGGATCTAGTGTAAATTATGGTGTGGGTGTAGGAGCTAGGCGGAACCCTAACTTTGGTAGAGGTGGTGGCAATTATGGTGCTAATGGGTATATGGTAATGATAATGTTAATCAAAACCTGGGTAATATCAAACTTCGGATACCCAGCTTTGTAGGTAAATCTAACCCTGAAGCCTTTTTAAATTGGGAAAAAGGGCTTTGATTGTCATAATTTTTTAGATGAGAAGCGGATGCAATTGGTGGTTAGCCATTTTAGTGACTATACTATTATGTGGTCTGAGCAGATGATAGTGAATAGGAGAAGAAACATGGAAGAGCTAATTAACAATTGGGTGGCTCTTAAGAATATTATGAGGAAGAGATATGCACCTTTGCATCACGAAAGGGAGTTGCATCAAAGACTTCAATACTTAAGGCAAGGTACAAAGAGTGCTGAAGATTATTTTAAGGAAATGGAGATGTTGAAGACTAGGCTAGGTTTAGTGGAGGATAGAGAAGCCATAACGACAAGTTATCTTAGAGGGTTAAATAAAGAATTTGCTAATAGGATTGAGTTACAACATTATGTGGAGATTGATGAGATGGTGCACATTGCCATCAAAGTGGAAAAACAACTCAAACCGAGATGGCCAGCAAAGAATGACTTTAAGGGTAGTTCTAGTTCTAAACTGAATTAGAATAGCTCTTAGAAAGGAGGTAAATAGGATGGTAACAAATATGTTTTGTAGGATAACAAAGCAAAAGGGAGTTCGAACACCAAAGTACAAACTAAACCCTTATTGAACAAAAGCGGAAACAGAGACATTAAGTTCATTAAGTCCTTAGAAAATGGACACATTGCTTCCTAATATCCAAATAGGCGAGCTATGGTGGTTAGAGAGCATGGCTAGATTTAATTCGAAAGTGAGGATATTGACAATTAAGAGGACGAAATTCCACAATTAGGAGAATGCTATGATGATGGTGCTGAAGAGCTAATGAGGGGTGATATTTTGGTTACTAGGTGTACATTCAGTGCGCAAATGAAGGATGATGATGATATGCAGTAGCAAAGGGATAATATTTTCCACACGAGGTGCCATGTACAAGGTAAGACTTGTATCCTAATCATTGACAGTGGAAGTTGTACTAATGTTGCTAACTAGGATTGAACTTCATACCTCATCCTAGACCATATAGATTTCTATGGCTTAACAATTATGGTGAGATTAAGGTGAATAAGCAAGTTATTGTACCCTTCACAATAGGTAGATACACATATGAGGTGCTATGTGATGTAGTGCCAATGCATGCAGGCCATATCTTGTTAGGTAAACCAGGACAATTTGATAGAAAAGCTCACCATGATGGCTTTCTTAATAGGTATATTTTTCTGAAGGAAGGAGAAAAGTTACATTGACACCTTTTTCTCCCAAGGAAGTGCATGATGACCAAAGTAAATTAGAGAAAAAAATGGTTGACACTAAAAATGCCAAGGGTGTTATTCAACCACTCAAGAATGGTAAAGATAGTGGTAATCAAGCAAGTGAGCAACCTAAACTGAAAAGAGGTAGTTTATTGTAGGAAGGTGAGATTAGGCATGCATTACATATCGATAGAGTAATGTTTTTGGTTACTTAAACAGATGTATATTTGAACATTACTGACTTTGATCTTTTCTTGTAGAGTATGTTTGCTAACCTTTTACAAGAGTTTGATGATGTTTTTCCAGAAAAAATGCCAATGGATTTACCACTAGAAAGGGGTATAGAACATCAAATCGACTTTGTGTTAGGGGCTGCCATACCAGATAGGCTAGCCTATCGATGCAATCCTGAGGAAAAAAAGAAGCTTCAATGTTAAGTGGATGAGCTAATGGCAAAAGGGTATGTGCATGAGAGCTTAAGTCCTTGTGCGGTTCTAGTAATTTTGGTCCCAAAAAAGGATGGCACATGGAGAATGTGTGTAGACTGCCATGCAATTAACAAAATAACTGTAAAGTATTGTCATCCCTAAGTTAGATAATATGCTTGATAAGCTGCATGGTGCATGTCTTTTTACTAAGATAGATTTACGAAGTGAGTATTATCAGATTCGCATGAAAACTAGGGATTAGTGAACAAAAGCTTTCAAGAAATACGGTCTATATGAGCAGTTAGTTATTCCATTTAGGTTAACAAATGCACCTAGTACATTCATGAGATTAATGAACCATGTATTGCCTGAATTTCTCGGTGAATTTGTATTGTATATTTTGATGACATCTTGATTTATTCTAAGAATCTTAATAATCATGTTTTTCCTGTTAGATGTGTCTTAGAAGTTCTTAGGAAGGAGAGGTTGTTTGCCAATCTTAAAAAGTGTAGTTTTTGTTTAGATCGAGTCATTTTTCTTGGCTTCGTAGTACGTTCGTATGATTTAGAGGTTGCTGAAGAAAAGGTTAAAGCTATCAAAGAATGACCGACACCTCAGAACATTAGCCAAGTTAGATGTTTCCATGGTTTAGCGGTTCATTAGGGACTTTAGTAGCTTAGACGCACCATTAAATGAGATAGTGAAAAAGAATGTTGGGTTTCATTAGGGTGATGCACAAGAACATGCATTTAATTTACTTAAAGATAAATTGTGTAATGCACCTTTATTGGTTTTACCTAACTTTGACAAGACCTTTGAGATTGAATATGATGCTAGCGGCAGTGGAGTAGGGGCTATTTTGATGCAAGAGGGAAGGCCCATATGTTACTTTAGTGAGAAATTGAATAGGGCAGCATTGGGATACCCAACATTTGATAAGGAGCTATATGCATTGGTTCGTGCATTGCAAACTTGGCAACATTATTCATTGCTCAACGAGTTTGTAATACACATAGATCATGAATCTTCGAAGTATTTCAAAGGACGAGACAAGCTGAATCAAAGGCATGCAAAGTGGATGGAATTCATTGAGACCTTTTTATACGTGATCAAGTATAAGAAAGGTAAGGAAAATGTGGTTGCTAATGCTTTATCTCGAAGTTATGCACTTCTTAATACTCTTAATTCTAAGTTATTGGGATTTGAGTATATAAAAGAATTGTATGTTGATGATTTAGATTTCGGCAAAAGTGTATGATATGTGTAATAATGGAGTTGCCTTTGATGAGTTCTATGTGTTTGAAAGGTTTTTGTTTAAGCAAAACTCATTGTGTGTGCTAAATTGCTCTTTGCGTATGTTATTGATTAAGGAGGCACACAGTGGTGGATTAATGGGTCACTTTGAGATAAGTAAGACCTATGATATTATTTTGGAGGATTTCTTTTGGCCTGGCATGAAACGAGATGTACAAAGGGTTTGTAATAAATGTATTGTTTGCATGCAGGCTAAATCCAAATTGAAATCCCATGAGTTATATGCACCTTTACCCGTTCTTGATATGTCTTGGAGTGATTTGTCTATGGATTTTGTACTTGGTTTGCCTAGAATTAGGAAGGGTAGAGATAACATATTTGTTATTGTGGATAGATTTAGTAAGATGGCTCATTTCCTTGTCATAAAAAAAAATGATGCATGTCATATTGCTGAATTATTTTTTAAGGAAGTTGTATGCTTGAAGACCATTGTTAGTGATAGGCATGTGAAATTTTTGAGTCATTTTTGGCGTGCATTGTGGGCTAAATTAAGCACTAACTTATTGTTTTCTACTACATGCCATCCATAAACAGATGGTCAAACTAAGGTAGTCAATAGAACCTTGGTGCAATTGCTTCATGCTTTAATTTCTAGGAATTTTAAGTCTTGGGAAGATTTACTGCCATATGTGGAATTTGCTTATAATAGGGTTGTTCATAGCACTACACATACTTCACCATTTGAGATAGTGTATCGCTTTAATCTCTTATCTCCAATTGATTTCATTCATTTGCCTATTAATAAGCTTGTTAGTATTGAAGGTGTTTCCAAGGCAGATTTAGTGAAGAAGATGCACAAACAAGTGAAAGATAGGATTGAGAAGCAAAATGAAAGCATAGACGAAACGGTAAGCAAAGGAAGAAAGAAAGTTGTGTTCAAGCCTAGTGATTAGATTCAGCTCTATTTTCGAAAGGAAAGGTTTCCAAACCAAAGAAGGTCGAAATTGAGTCCAAGGGGTGCTAGTCTGTTTCAGGTTCTTAAGAAGATCAATTAAAATGCATACAAGATAGACTTACAAGATGAGTATAATGTAAGTGGTACTTTTAATATTGTTGATCTAACTCCTTTTTTATGTAGATGATGAGCTTGAGTCATGGAAGAATCATTCAAAAGAAGGAGGGAATGCTATAGATGGGCTAGCACAACAAAAGCTTGAAGATGATGGACTTGATGAGGAGCACGCAAGGAAAGCTAAGGATGCTAAAGATGGGCTAAGCTTACCATAAGGCCCAATAACTAGGTCTAGAGTCAAGAAGTTGCAACAAGCCTTAAATGATTATATACAAGATTGGGCTAGCAAGGAGAGTTCATTTAAAGGCTCAAGATCTATAACTATTAAGGAGCATCAAGATTGGGCTTTATTCGATCTATTAGAGGCACAAGCCCATGAAGAACCAATTAAGGCTGAAATATGCTTGTCGACCTTGGTTTAGTTTTATTAAGTTTATTTGGGGCAAAATAGTCTTTTTCCTATTAGTTGTCTTCTAGGGTTTGTTTCAAGTCTATTTAACTTCAACCAAGCCGTATGTTACATTAAGTTTTGATTATTAATGATATTTCATTGTTCTAGCAAACTTTGCTTGAATTCTTGTATTCTTTTTGAATGCATTTAACACTTATCAAAGATTTGATCTATCTTTGTGGCGTGCTAGGATTAGGGTTTAAAGGACTTAGTTTTCTTTAGGTTCTAACTCTATTTATCAACTTTATAATCTAATCTAAAGTGATCCTACGATTTAATTCAATTTGTTAGTGGGTTTCTAGGTTAGTGATATACGAGTTCATAACTATTAGAGTTTGTATATTCTATTCTTAAAGGTTCTTAACAATTCGCTAATGCAGGTCTTCATAAGTCCGCAAAGTTCTTAAAAGAACCCATAAATTGATTGCCCATAAGGTAGAAAACTAAAATAATATACTCACTAACCTTAAATATTTGGATGCATGTAGTTTTATAGAGCGAAAGCCCTCTTTCCATAACAAGAAGAAACTAGAAGCTAAATTATAAATAAATAAAGAAAGATGAATAAACTAAAGTCAAATCAAGAACGAGAGAGGAGTTGATTGGTCAACAACTCTCATGGTCCTAAATTTTATGAGCCAGCTTAACAAAAATAAGGAAAAATTTGTGTGGGCATATCTAATAACACTCTGACCCAAATTACTTCATTATATGCGTCCCACATATCAAAATGCTCACATTCTCACTTGTATTACATTTAGATTTATTAAAAACAACATGATTTCTCCTTTATGCGCATGGATTTACGTCTCGTCTGGCTTCATCATCAAGCCAAGCCCTAATACCACTGGTCAAGCTTGTCAATTGCATTACCATGATTCGTTACGTGAATTCTTGTGTCATCAGGAGTCCTCATGCATAGAGAAATAAGGAATGATGAAGATCCCAACGGTGCAAATCCTAAATCAGAATATTTGGGTGTGCCTCAATTCTCGGTGTTCCCTCTTTCCTTCAAAAGATTTATCTGCGATCATTTGAAGAATGATATCAATACTTGATCAATTAATTTTCTTTCTTTACATATGTCTAAGCCTTGGATCGGTGCTTATGATTATCGCTTCCATGGGCTTTAACTCAACAATCCTATTTATTCTCGCCAAATAAAACTAAACCATCATATTCGATAGAAATTATAAAGAGACACAAAAAAGACAAAAATAATGAGAATATAGGGTAGGATTTTGGATCTAATAAGGAAAAAAAATTATGAATTATTTGTTCTCTTCTATACGGCTAAGTGTAAAGATCAAGTCGAATTAATTTAAACACAAGGGTAAAGAGAAAACAGAAAAGAAAGGAAGGACATTGATTTCTTGCAAAGTTCTTGAAAGAACACAACTTGATTTCTGAAATAATATTCTCATTAGCCTCAAGTAATCGATTCCATGGGGTTTTCATGTTAATGTGTTGGGGGTCTTGATAGGTCATAAATAGTTATATTTATTGTGTTTAATTCCCTTATGATTTGGTTGAATAATGTACTTAATTATAGAAATTCTATTTATTCCGACTTAGGTGATGAAATATCAAGGATGGAGCAAAATCCAGCCTAAAGACATGTTTTAAGTCATCATATGTCAAAAACCAAGTCTTTTGGAGGAGGTGTAGAAATCTGCACAGAAGATCACTGTCGACAAGGCGTGACCACGCCTTACAGCCCATGAGCTCCGTAGAAATCTGTGGAGAAGACCACTGTCAACAAGGCGTGACCATGCCTTGCGTCCCATGAGCTGCTAAAAGATGTGAAAGAGAGCTTCGAAATTTTCAGAGATTAATTTGTGGTGGACCTATCCCTAGTCAATTTCCTTTATTTTTGGAAGTGTTAGATTAATATAACTTTCTTCCATGTATTTAGGGTTTTAATTTATTTAGATCACTCTTAACCTTATCCTTCCTTATAGGGATAAGATTAAATAGGAAGCTTATTTCTTTTTTATAAGGATTCTATTATTAGGGTTTAGGTTTAACTTCCTATATAAGGAGGCTAGTTCAACCAAGTAAAGGAGGGCTGAGTACTTTGAGATTATAATTCATATTCTTATCCTTCTTCTACTCTCTACAATTCTTGTGAATTCTCATTCCACCATGAGTGGCTAAGTTTCTAGTTTCTAATTCAAGAGTGAATAAATTCCAATTGTGATTTTGTGAGGCTTTTTGCTTAACAGAATTCTTCTTTAATTCAAGTATTCTTTATTTCTTGTTCTTATTATTTATGAATTATTGATATTGATTGAACTGACGACTCAACTTTGATATTGATTTTTCTATTACTAAACTTTGAGTTTGTGATTCGTAATTATCATGAACGATTGACACAAGTAGCAAAGAGTTGGCTCATGTGTGTGTGATTGCGGCTTATTCGAATTACATAGCTTGCATGATAGGCTCTAGGGAAATAAAGGAATAGGGTTAATTCAATTGCAGTTATCTCAATTAATTAATGTTGGTTTAGTCATTCTTATTGTTCTTAATGCTATCATTAAGTTGATATGGAACGCTATCGTACCCAGTTGACTAATGGTAAGTTTTGATTTGGATGTTGGGTTTGAGTCAATTGTATTATGAGAATTATACTTGTTGCATCTTCTTCGAATAAGTAGACTAAGTACTTGAATAGAAGAATTGATATTCTAGCCTATGATCATGATTACAATTGGATGGAATTAGCACTCTTGAATTGGAAATTTGTTAAGATTGATTTTTATTTACTTTAATATTCAGCCTTCATTATTTTCTGTTTATTTATAATTTTGATTCAAACATTCAAAATCCCCCCATTTTTATTTTACTTTAAGAAGCTATCCACATTGGTTCCCTTGGGATTCGACCTGGTTTCACTATTTTTACAAGTTAGTTTAGGAAAATTAGTAATTTATTTTGAAGGACTTCGACAACCCGTTCAGGTCTGTAATTCAAAAAGGGTTCTTAAGCTTATTCATAGGGGACCACTCCTGTTTCTCAAGCTCTATATAGAATGGCTCCAGGTAAGTTGAAAGGGCTGAAGGTACAATTATAAGAATTACTTGATAAAGTCTACATTAGGCCTAGAGTATCACTTTGGGGAGCATCGGTTTTTTTTGTTGAAAAGAAGGACGGCACTATGAGATTGTATATTTATTATAGACAATTGAATAAGGTGATAGTTTGCAACAAATATCCATTACCACAGATTAATTATTTATTTGATCAGCTATAGGGAGCTCAGGTATTTTCTGAGATTGATTTAAGATTCGAGTATCACCAATTGAAGATTAAGGAAGCAGATGTTCCTAAAACAACATTTAGAACTCGATACGGTCATTATGAATTTTTAGTGATGCCGTTTTGGTTAACTAATGCTCTAGCTACATTCATGGACTTGATGAATGGGTTATTCAAGCCTTATTTAGGCAGTTTTATAATTGTGTTTATAGATGACATTCTGGTGTACTCACAAACAGAGGAGCAACATGCAAAGCACTTGAGGATTGTATTACAAACATTGAGAGATAGGCAATTGTATGCTAAGTTGAGCAAGTGTGAGATTTGGCTGGAGAAAGTGGTATTTTTAGGGCATATCATTTCGTCCAGGGAGTATATGTTGATTCGAAGAAAATTGAAGCAATCGTTACTTGGAAACAACCTACCAATGTGCATGAGATACATAGTTTTTTAGGATTAGCAGGCTATTATAGGAGGTTTATGCAAAACTTCTCCAACGTGACAGATTTATTGAGGAAGAATGTGAAGTTGTTTAGAATAAGTGCCAAGGATATTTTAATGGAGTAAAGGCATGCTTAACTTCAACACCAGTGTTCACACTACCAATAATAAGGCAGGAATATATTGTGTACAGTGATGCATCCAAAAATGGTTTCGGTTGCGTATTAATGTAATAAGGTAAGGTGATATCATATTCCTGTCAGCAATTAAGACCACATGAATTGAATTATCCTACACATGACCTTAAATTAGCAGTAGTTGTTTTTGCTTTGAAGATTTGGAGGCATTATTTGTATGGCAAGAAGTGCTAGATTTTCATAGACCATAAGAGTTTGAAATACCTATTAAGTCAAAATGAGTTGAATTTGAGGCAAAGGAGATGGGTTGAGTTATTAAAGGATTACGATTGCACCATTAAGTATCACCTAGGGAAAGCTAATGTAGTAGCAGATGCACTTAGCAGGAAGTCCTCAGTTAACTTATCTTATATTCGTACTATTAGAATTCCATTGTTACTTGAGTTGAGGGAAATAAATATAGAGTTAGCCCAGGGCGAGAATCAAGCATTGCTAGCCCTTTGAAGGTTCGATGAGTGTTAATTGATAGAATCAAAGAGGCACAGGGTCAAGATGAGCAATTAGTGAAAATCAAGGAACAAGTTCAACAAGGTAACCTGGTAGATTTTATGATCTCAGAGAATTATATTTTGCTTTATGGGGGTAGATTGTGTGCATACAATGTTGAAGTTCTTAAAAGGAAGATAATAGAGGAAGCACACAATTTAGCATATGCCATGCATCTAGCGAGCACTAAAATGTACCATACCTTGAAGGATAACTATTGGTGGCTGGGGATGAAGAAGAATATTACAGAGTTTGTGAATAAATGTTTGGTGTGCCAACAAGTTAAAAGCAGAACATCAACATCCGGTATGAACATTGCAACCTCTTCCTATTCCTGAATGGAAGTGGGAGCATATTATTATGGATTTTGTGATAGGATTGCCTAGGACCCAATAGGGACATGATGTTGTTTGGGTGATTATGCGTAGATTAACCAAGTCAGCTCAATTATTGCCTGTAAAGGTGAATTACTCATTGGATAAACTTGTTGAAACCTACATTCATGAGGTAGTTAGATTGCATGGTTTTCCTTTTTCTCTTGTATCAGATAGGGATCCAAGGTTTACATCCAGGTTTTGGTAGACTTTGCAGCATGCTTTGGAAACTAAGTTGAGATTTAGTACAGCCTTTCATCCTTTGACAGATGGTCAGTCAGAGAGAATAATTCAAACACTAGAAAATATGCCTCGAACTTGTGTGATGGAATTTCAGGGTAGTTGGCCATTAATGGAGTTTGCCTACAACAAAAATTTTCATTCGAGCTAGAGGTTGGTAGCTTACGAAGCATTATATGGTAGGAAGTGCAAGACTACAATTGAGAAGATTCAGTTAATACGGGATCGACTAAAGGAAGCTTAAGATAGACAAAAGAGTTATGTAGACTTAAAAAGGGTACTGATTGAATATATTGTGGGTGACGGTTTTTCTTAAGATTTCACCGTGGAAATGAGTACTACGGTTTGGTAAAGAAGGGAAATTGAGCCCCAGTACATTGGTCCATTTAAGGTGATTGAAAGGATTGGTCCAATAGCTTATAGATTGGCTTTACCTACAGAATTATCTCAAATTCATGATGTTTTCCATGTTTCTATATTAAGAAGGTATAAGAGTGATCCTAGTCATATTTTACAAGCACAACCTTTAGAACTAAAGGATAATTTGTCTTACGAGGAAAGACCGATTGCCATTTTAGCTAAAGAAGTTAAAGAGTTAAGAAAGAAGACTATTCTTTTAGTTAAAGCATTATGGAAACATCAAGGAAATAAGGAAGCAACTTGGGAGCGGATGAAGGATATCAGAAACCAATACCCTAATCTGTTTAATTTTGAGGACGAAATTTCATAAGGTGGGGAGAATTATCACACTCGTACTCTAAGTATGTATTCATCCTTTTAGCATTGCAGACATCAAAGCTTGAAGAGTTGGATTCAAATTCAAGGGCTCATTAATCTAATTCAAATTATTAGGCTTGAATAAATCTAATATGGGCTTAATGAGCATAAAGGAGCATATAAGGGAGTTTGGACCTAATTTGCTCCACCAAAGATGGCCTATGCATGTGACTTAAAGAAACTAGGGATTCTTACTCCTAATGAGCAGCTACATAGTATTTTAGAAGTAGTAGGACTTTATTTTTAGTTATCTCTTTTAGTTAGGATGTTTATCTCTATCCTATTTGAGTTGTAATTTCTGAATAGTTTAGAATTAGGGTTTTCTAAAGGCTACTAAAGCCTAGTACGAATTTTCAAGTTCATGGATTGATGATTAATATATTTTGTGAGTTTATACTCTATTCTTAGTTCTTGTTAGAGCTAATTTGAACTTATCAAGCAACTCATTATTTATGGCGTTCAAATCCGACTTATCAATTTAGAACCCATACTAAATTGTGCATCTTCTACCTCTAATACCTTAGGTTTGATAGTTTAATATACTTGAAGAGTCTAAGGTTTCCATTGACCTAGTTCTAGATAGATCTTGAGCAATAAAGTCAAACTTGCATATGGGTTTAATTCTTTGATATAGGTTAGGCTCGTATCACAAAATACTCTATTGTATTAAGAAAAACAACCTCACTCTTCACCAATTCAACTATTGCCTCATCCTCATCATCATTAATGATTCCTTCAATTTTGAATTCGCACAAGGATAGCAAATTATTGTCTTTCTCACCATCTTTAATCATCATGTCTTTAAAATCTTCATTAACTTCAATAGAGCAATTTACCTCTTTTACATCATCTTGATTGGTCTTCAATGTTGGCTTATACTCGGCTTTATTTTGAAGGTGCTTAGCATAACTATGAATCGACTCCTTTAATTCTAAAAGATTATGTATAATCGAATTGATATCCTTGATAGTGCACATGTTTGCATGCTTGATATTGAGTTATTTTTAAAGCAATTTATGTGTTTTTGTACTAGAATCACCCTATTTTAGTTTCCATTATGTCTCAAGTCTTTTTCTAGGTACATCATCAAAGATAGAGAGAAATTGGACTAGAATCAGGAACAAACGGATGAATCGGGCGTGTTAGACTGTTCAACAAACAGCACCTCATTAGGGGATATCACATACCAGAACAGGGACGCCGGCCAGAGGGAGGGAGAGCAGCATCTTATTCTTTTCGTGAGAACTTCCAGATACACCCTGCCAACATGCCCGTGCTGAGGGGCATGGTCAGGGTCAGAGGGCGTGCTGAAATGCCTTCCCTATGGCGATTTGAAGCGATTTGCAACATGGTTTTCGAGAGTGACACGACCTAGGAGCATGTCCATGCTGAGGAGCACGACCAAATCCAAGTCGTGCTGAAGAAGGCCAAATATACACTTTTAGATCAACACGGAGCACGACCCAAATCTAGGCCGTGTTGGGTCTCGAAACCAAAGTTAAAACAAAAGAAAACAAAAGAAAAAGAAAAGGAGAAAAAGAGGAGAAGAAGAGAACTTTAGACTATTCAAGATAGACCTTGAGAGCTAACTTCCAGACGATCAAGAACAGGAAAACGAAGATGAATTCTACTTCAACATCATCAAGATAACCGCTCTTGAGGATTGGATCGAAGATTCAAGGGAAGAAGAAAGAGATCTTGAGCTGTAAAGTGTGGATACAAAGTTATTCAAGAGGGGATAGCATCTTACCATTTGAGAAAAGGGTGTTCATGTTCTATTCAATTCTTGTTTACTTTGTATTCAATTCCTATTTTAGTTTAATCATGAACATGTGTGACTAATTCTATCAAACCCATTTAGGGGCGATCTTTAGCCATGCTAGGCATGTTTTATGCTTAAATGATTGGATTATTGATTTAAGATTGTAGTTTTCATTCAAGTATAACAAAATTTATTATTTTTTCTTCATTGTTGGATCAATTTGAGAACTCCTTTGTAATTGAGAAATTCAATTGAGTTGGGACAACTACTTGTGTAATTGAGTAATAGCTTACTGGAATAAGAACTAAACATTCTTATTAGCGATAATTTAGAGATTAATGCTATTTTAAAATCGATTGTTAGGAAGAGATTCCAACTTTAGATCTTTAGGGTTAGGAATTGGTTAGCTCAAGAGAGAAGCCAATTCATTCAAGAAATTATCCATAGATTACAATTCTTAATAAATTAATGCGTAATTTATTGTTTGTAAGCCGACTAGCTAAATTGATCCCCAATTAGGTTAAATCATCTTATTATCCTTTCTCAATTTAGATTTCAATTGCATTCTTAATCATTTTTAGTTAATAATCTTCACCACCTTTTGATCGGTTAGATAATAGGAATAACGTAGTAGCAGTAGTTTCTTAGTTCCTCTGGGATACGATGTTAACACTTGCCATAGCTAGATTACATTTGATAGGTGCACTTGCGTGTAGATTGCTAGTCATGTTAGCGAGCCATTAAGTTTTTGGCATTGTTGCTAGGGAGCTTGTTTTGAGAAATATTGGGAACTGTGTGTAATTTAGTCATTTATTATTTATTATTTATTTGTTGTTTCAGGTAGTGTATGACCAGGAGGTCCAATCTTAATCTAGTAGACCCTCTTCCAGAACCAGAATGATCCCTCCGGTAATTAAAGAAGCGATTGAACATAGAGGAAGAAGAGATTCAGGTTGGAAAAGTTGTACACAAGAGTGAGTCAAAAAACATCACAGTAAAGATGGTAGACACCAACAACAATAATGACAATAACTAGACAATGTTTGATTTTGCAAAACCATCATTGGAGGGATGTGGAGATGTATTATGAGACCGGCTGTTGCCGCCAATAATTTTGAAATAAAGCCTAATGTCATTCAGATGGTGCAGCAAACAGTTCGGTTTGGAGGCTTGCCAAATGAGGATCCTAACGCATATATAGCAAGTTTCTTGGAGATTTATGATACCTTCAAGATTAATGGAACAACAAACGATGCAATTCATCTCCACTTATTCCCATTTTCCTTGAAGGATAGAGCAAAGCGGTGGCTACAGTCACTACCTCCTAACACTATCATTACCTGGAATTCTTTGGCAAAGAAATTTCTATTTAAGTACTTTCCTCCCTCTAAAACTGCTAAACCTAGAAATTACATCTTCTTTTGTGCAGTTTGACGATGAGTCGATGTACAACACTTGGGAGAGGTACAAGGACCTATTGCGATGCTGCCCACACCATGGACACCAATATGGTTACAAGTACAATATTTTTATAATGGTTTAAATTTAGCTACTAAGCAGATGGTAGATGCAGCTGCAGGTGGTTCTTTGAGCAACTAGACACCAGAACAAGCCCAAAGCTTGATTGAGGAGATGGCAAAAAATAATTACAGTGGCATACTACTAGGAGCAGGATGGGACGTTAAGGGAGTGTACACTAGTTGGATGCCACTGCAGCCTTGGCAGCTCAATTGGAGTTATTATCAAGAAACTTGATCAACTTTAAATGCCTATCCAAGCAGCTCAAGCAAGCTGTGAGTTTTATAGTGGCCCGCATTACAATAGTAACTGTCTATTGGGAGGTATATTTACTTCCTCTTCTTCATCTAACCATGAATAGGTGGACTATATGGGAAGTCAGCCTAGGTAGCAGAACAACCCATACAGAAACACCTATAATCCGGAATGGAGAAATCATTCAGATGGAGGAACAACAACAATTAGGGGCCACCAGGGTTTCAGCAACTATATCAGCAGTCGTAAAAATCTATTCTCCCGCCTCAGTCTCCTCAGACTCAAGAGAAAAAGCCTAACTTAGAGGAGCTGATGATAAAGTTTGTGTCTGCTTCAGAGACCAGATTCCAGCAGACGGACGTAACTCTTAGAAATCAATAGGCCTCCATTCAGAACTTGGAGAATCAAATAGGCCAGATTTCTAAGATGATGACTGAAAGGCAGCCAGGGAATTTGCCCAGTAATACGGAGTCTAACCCGAGAGAGCACGTAAAGGCTATCACTTTATAATTAGGTAAGCAACTATCTAGTTCTATTCCTAATTCTAATGATGATGATGTTGTGTAAGAAGATTCGGGTAGGAAAGATAGAGATAGCAAGGTGATGGAGCCAGAGAATATAGAGGGCAAGAAGAAGAGTCCTCTAAGGGAATACCAGCCCCGGATCCCATATCCTATCAGGTTGAAGCAAGAGAAAGTCGATCAGCACTTCGGTAAGTTTCTTGACTTATTTAAACAACTGCGAATTAACTTACCTTTTATTGAAGCTATTTCGTAGATGCCCAGGTATGCGAAGTTCTTAAAGGAAATCCTTAGCAATAATAGGAAGTTAGAGGACTTGGCAATCGTGACCCTAAATGATGAGTGTTCAGCTATACTTTAGGACAAATTGCCAGAGAAGAAGCGTGATCCAGGGAGTTTTACTGTCCCTTGTGTGATTGGTGATTTAACAATTAGCAATGCCTTAGTTGACTTAGGAGCCAGGATTAATTTAATGCCATACAGTTTGTTTACCAAGTTGGGGCTAGGTGAGACGAAACCCACTAGGATGAGCATACAGTTCGTTGATAGGATTGCTAAGTATCCTAGGGGTATTATGGAGGATGTACTTATTAAGGTTGACAAATTTATATTTCTTGTTGACTTTGTGATCATGGACATGGATGGTGAGAGTAACATACCTTTAATTTTAGGTCAACCTTTTCTTGCAACGTCTAGGGCTATTATAGATGTTTATAATAGGAAGCTTGAGCTTAAGTTAGGGGATGAAATTGTCACTTTTGATTTGAATAATTCTATGCGACAGCCCTTAGATCATGATGATACTATGTTTGATTTACTTGATGATGTTATTAATACACAATTGTAGGAAATATTGCTTGATGATCCCTTACAAGTTGCCTTACAGGTAGAGGATGAGCATGAGCTATCCAATGAGGGCTGTTGGAGCAGCTTGCATTTTTGTTAGCTAATGAACCAAGCATGAATACTAATAAGTTTATTGAGATTGACAAGGTAGGTGTGTAGAAATTGAGGTCGTCACTTGAGGAGCCACCAGTCCTTGAGTTGAATGAGCTCCCAAAGCACCTCAATTATACATATCTAGATGAGGAAAACAGGTTGCCTTTCATCCTAGCAGCAGACTTGACACCCGAAGAGAGGAAGATGACTTTGGCCTCTCTTAGGAAGTATTGGAAGGTGTTTGCTTAGAGAATTGCTGACATTCCTGGGACTAGTCCCAGCTACTGCTTGCACAAGATCCTTATGGAGGATAGCCACAGCCCAGTGGTGCAACCACAGCGTAGGCTGAACCCGAACATGAAGGAAGTGGTTAAAAGGAGGTAATTTAACTTCTTGATGCATGTTTGATTTACCCTATATCTTATAGTTCCCGGGTTAGTCCTGTGTAGGTAGTTCCTAAAAAGGGAGGTATAACCGTGGTTAAAAATGTGAAGGACGAGCTTATACCGACTAGAACAGTAACAGGCTTTCAAGTGTGTATAGATTACATGAGGCTAAATGATGCCACTTGAAAGGACCATTTTTCCCTTTCTTTTATTGACCAAATGTTAGAAAGGTTGTTTGGGCATATGTTTTATTATTTTCTAGATAGTCTTTCAGGTTACTTCCAGATTCCCATTGCACCTGAAGACTAGGAGAAGATAACCTTTACGTGCTTGTATGGTACGTTTGCTTATAGGAGGATGCCATTCAGATTGTACAATGCACCTGCGACTTTTCAAAGGTCTATAATGGCGATCTTCAACGATATGGTTGAGGAGTCCATGGAGGTCTTTATGGATTACTTTTCTGTATTTGGTAACTTTTTTACTCACTGTTTACATAAAGATGCTAACCTAGTCCTTAATTGGGAAAAGTGTCATTTTATGGTTAGGAAAGGTAATAGTGCTGGGACATAAAATCTCACATGAGGGGATGGAGGTCGGTAGGACCAAGGTGGATACTATTGCTAAATTACCCCCACCTAGTTCAGTTAAGGTTGTTAGGAGTTTCTTAGATCATGCAGGTTTCTATAGGAGGTTTATTAAGGACTTCTTTAAAATTGCTAGACCTTTAACTCAATTGCTTATAAAGGATGCACCTCTCGTATTTTCTAATGATTGTTTGCATGCTCTTCAGTTGTTGAAGGAGAAACTAACAACAACCTCGATTATAGTCTTACCTAATTAGGAGCTGCCATTTGAGCTTATATGCAATGCTAGTGATTTTACAGTTGGAGCTGTTTTAGGACTGATGTGCATTATTTTATACATTTTTGTATACCCAATTACTTACATATTTATGCATAGTCATCTTGTGTTATGCCAAAATCACCTGTGCTTTGGTTCCTTTCAGGTTTCAAGTCACTATCGATGGACATTATCAGTAGTCGAGGGAAATACGCGCAAATACGGACCAGAATCCATCAAAATCGAGCAAGGGCTAGCATTCCAAGGTTGACCACGACCTGGACTCTGGCTGTGCTGAACCATCAACACTTAGCCCTCAAGAGTTCCATTTTGGCACAGTTTCTGAGGCCACCACGGCATCCATCTCGCCCCGTGGTGGCTCAGCACCAGCTAGGGCATGACCAGGAAGAAGCCCTAAGTTGCGGGACTTGGAGGTTCAGCACGGCCTGGTCTCCGCCCGTGCTAATTAGCACGGGCTTGACCATAGCCGTGCTAAGACATTTATATAGGCAAATGCGATTTATTGAGCTAGGTTTCGATTTTCTGACTTGATTTCACACATACATGCATAAGCCATCCTTTTCCAGACTTCAATATTCGACTTTCGAAGACTATTTTGCTTATTAAAGGAAGGATTACATTGGTTTAAACATCAAATTGAAGATCAAGAGTGGATTTGGAGGCATTCAAGAGGCAATTTAGGGTTCATCATTCAGATTTGGGAATTTAGGGCTCTTCATCCGACTTGAAGAAGAAGGGTGTACATGCTTTCAAATTACTTTTTTGTATTTGTTCTTTACTTTGTGTTGCTTATTAGCATGAGTAGCTAGAATTGTTGAACCCATTGGGGTTCCTATGTTGTTGGATTGCTTTCAATGTTTGTGAGACTTTGATTATAAATGCTTGTTTCTTCTTGCTTTCATTATTAATGAGAAATCACATTATTCATGAGATGTTGTGAGTTGTGATGTTTAGATTGCTTTATGTAATTGAGAAGTTCATTTAGCAATTGGAAATTTGAATAGTAAGAACCAGTTAATGATCACTTAGAGATAAGGGTAATTGACTAGCAGAATTAGAATTACCAAAGCTTAATAGGCGGATTAAAGCATAATGCTAATTTAATAATTGATCGTTAGGAAGAGATTCCAACTTTAGGTTCTTAGGTTTGGAAATTTGGTTATCTCGCAAGGAAGACCGAATTCAGTTAAGAATTCATCCACGGGTAATCGCAGTTGGTAATCAATATAATCTCTACCTTCACTAAAATCCAACTAGCTTAGGTCCCCTTGGGTTTGCTTTTTCCTTTGATTGTTTCACGAAATCCTTTCAGACTGTCTGACACTTAGTTAATCGCTTGCTTACATTTAATCATAGAATAGTAACTTCATTGATTTTGTTAGGGTTAGATATCATAAGACGCTGTAGTAGTTCTAGGATCACCCTTTCTCGAGAATACGACCTTGATACTGTTGGTGCTGAGTGCATCGAGGCCATCGCCTTTGCAGATTGTAGCTACTTGATAAGCTTACCACGTAGCTACAATCTAAGGCAAAGGAACCCATCATGCATATTAGCACAAATGGTAAGTATCAAGGTCGATTCTCGGAAAGGGTAAACCTAGACCCATCAGAAGGCCTTATGTTATCTAACCTAAGGAAATCAATGAAGTGTTGTTCTATGATTAATTATGGACAAATAAGTAATTAAATGTCAAATTATCTGAAAGGATTTAGGAAGACTCTCGAAGGAAAAGCAAACCTTAGGGGACCTAAGTTAATTGAATTTTGTAAAGGTAGAGATTAAATTGATTATCAATTACAATTACCCATGGACGAAGTCTTAACCGAATTCGGTCTCCCTCTCGAGATAACCGAATTCCTACACCTAATAACCTAAAGTTGGAATCTCTTCCTAACGATCGATTATTCGATTAGCATTAAGGTTTAACCCGCCTCTATTAAGCTTTGTTAATTCTTAATCCGGCTAGTCAATTACCCTTATCTCTAAGTGATTATTAACCAGTTCTTGCTATTCAATTTTCTGATTACTAAACAAATCTATCAATTACATAAAGCAATCTAAATTCCATAATTCACAACGTCTCATGAATAACGTGACTTCTCATTAATAATAAAAGCAAGAAGAATCAAGAATTGACAATCAAAATCTCATAACATTAAGATCAATCCATCCAACAACATAGGAACCCCAATTGGGTTCAACAATTTAGCTACTCATACTAATAAGCATCACAAATAAGGAATAAAATCAGAAAAGTAAATTAAAGGCATGTACACCCTTCTCTTTCAAGTTGGATGAGAAACCCTAATTTTCCAATTCAAAATATCAAACCCTAATGTGCCTCTTGAATGCTCCCAAATCTTGTCTTGATCTTCAAATCAATGTCGAAACAATTGTAATCCTTCCTTCAATTGATGAAATTGTTCTCCCAAAGTTGACAATTGAGGTCTGGAAACAAATGATTTGAGTTCGTATAATGGAAATCAAGTCAGAAAATCAAACCCTAATTCACCAAATCGTTTTTGCCTATATAGTCCCGTCAACACGGCCGTGGTCAAGCCTGTGCTGATCAGCACGGGCGGAGTCCAGGCCGTGCTGAACCTACGCATTCAGTTTTGTTGACCTCTTCCAAGCCGTGCCCCAGCCGATGCTAAGCCACCGTGGGCCATGGTGGAGCCCGTGGTGGCTACGGAAACCGTGCCAAAATGGCACTCTTGGAGGCAGCTCATTAATAATTCAGCACGGCCGGAGTCCAAGCCGTGCTCAACCTCGTAATGCTAGTCCTTGCTCAATTTAATGGATTATGGTCCATAATTGTGCCTATTTCCCTTGATTATTGACAATGTCCTTCGATAATGACCTGAAACGTGAAAGGAACCAAAAGATAGGTGATTCTAGCATAAAACGAGATAATTATGCATAAGAATATAAATAATTGGGCATGTAAATATGTATAATATGATGCCTATCAAATCACCCCACACTTAAGCTTTTGCTTGTCCTCAAGCAATCAATTACTCAATACATGCACAAGCAACAATTGCCCCTCAGAATTCATGCTAAAGTTCACAACTCAACCCTATTCAACATATAAAGAATGAAACTCAAGTAACTAACAAGTTATACACCTTTAAGAAAGAACTATAATGATATCATCTCGAAACACAAACTACATAAAAAATCAGCATTAAAGACTAAGAACCATTGCCTCATAGGAATCTCTCAAATCACTCACAGTGTTTACAGGTAAATAAAATTCCCTCAATGCAGCTGCATAAAACCTGTTTACCATAAGCTTGCTCATAAATCTCATCTTCGCTACCGCGAAATAATTGAATACCAAAATCAAAGGGTCTTTTCAAGGGTTGTAATGAGGCTAAGGTAAAGATACGAATATTTGGATAGAAGTGTAAAGTATACTAAAAAATTATGCACTTAATTGAACTGAATGCTTCAGGAACTGAGTGCTAAACAATAAAAGTATTCACTAAGCCTTACTTGAAGTAAAGGATGCTCACAAGAGTTAGATTCAGAAGAGCTAAAAGATAAGAAGTAATAATAATTTTTTTTCTTTTTTTTTATATATACTATGTATATATATTACGTGACTTATGTAGGGGCCGTGGTTGTCATTACATAAACAATAAGAATAAATATCCAATTTTGGATTGAAAGGAGCATCAAAGAATGACTGAAAAGATTAAGTGAATTAAAGACAATGTTACGCACTATGATTCCATAAATGAAGAAACATAACACATAATTACTCAGTATATAGGGTGAAAGGAAAGACAGATGTAAAGAATGGTGAATGCGTAGTGATTAGGTGTAAATTATAAAGAAAAGGTTACGGCTCAAACTGGCTGATTAATGGAAATAGAGGGTAGGCTTTTGGCCAGATTTAGTGAAATCCTAAGTTGCCCAAATCATCTAATGGTATTCAAAAATTCATGTAACCGCAACAAGCATTATAGAGCAAGTTCTAGAAACAAAAGTAAGTACAACACACACTCAAACAAGACAATTCATGAGCATAATGTGCAACAGATGCTCAATTGTTTTGGTTTAAAAACTCACGTTTGAAGTGGCTAAAATTTGCAATTGGTTCCCAGACTTATCAATTGAATCATCACATAAATTGAATATGAGGTTGACATAATCAAAGTTCACAGTCAAAGGTTGTAAATTCGCAAGGAACTCAAGTAACACCGATTCAACCCAGCCAAATTGACATGTTGAATACAGTGAAATTGCTTTCAAGAACAAAAGATAAAGAGGGACAATCAAGTACTAGTGTGTGAATTAAGTCATTAGTTACTAAAGAATAAACTAAACTTGAATGTCATGCAAACCCTAGGTCCTAACGTCCTAAGAACAGTCCATTATCATTGCTTTTAAATAATTAAGGGATGCCTACCCCACACTTGAGTATAACACTGTCTACAGTGTTAGAAAAATTAAAACTGGGTATAGCATATAACTAGCACATCATAGTCCTTGAAGATCATACTTAGTATTCATTTCAAAATGGGAAGTGATATGCATAGTTTTACACATATTTGCTTGCATATTATTGCATATTTTCTTAGCAATTATTATGCTTTTATTCCAAGATCACTCGTGTTTTATGTTCTTTTGCATTTCAGGAGAATTTATAGGACCATCATTAGTATTTGAGCAATTATAGATCAATACATGCGAAAATGGATGGGAATTCATCAAGATCGAACAAGAGCTCGCGGTGCATACATTGAGCACGACCTAGGTCAAGGACGTGCTGATCAACACGGCCTGGACTCTGGTCATGACCAACCATGAGCTTTTGGTCTTCAAAACATGGCACTTTGGGCACGGTTTTCGTAGCCACCACGGCCCGTGGTGGCTCAGCACCGACACGGCCATGACCATGAAGAAACCCTAATTGGTGAGATCAGATGTTGACGGCTTGGACTCAGGTTGACACGGAACAAATATATAAGGAAAACTAATTTTTTTTAGGGTTAGGAAGAAAAGAAGCAAGGAGAGAGAGCCCTGGTGGCTGGTTCGGTTTTTGCGTAATGCTGAGTGCGGGAGAGAGTTACAGAGAGGAAGAACCCCGAAATTGCAAGGTTCCGAGTGCAAAACAGTAGTGGAGTAATTTAAAAGCCAATTGGGGAGATTAATCATAGTGCAGATCCGGATTTGGAGTTGTTCATCCAATTCGAGAGAAAAGGGTGTACATGTTTCATTTCCATTATTCTTCCATTGTAATTGATTTCCTAGTTGTTTTAAACATGAACATGTTTAGCTAGATTAATTAAATCCATTAAGATTTCTTTACTATGTTGGCTTAATATTATATTGTTGGATTATTGAGTTAGTTTTGTACTCTTCTTGCTTTCAGTATTAATAAGATAATGCATTATTCATGAGACATTGTGAATTGTGGTGTTTATATTACTTTATGTGATTGAGAAGTCCATTTGGCAATTGGAATTTTGAATAGCAAGAACTGGTTAATAATCACTTAGAGATAAGGATAATTAACTAGCCGGATTAAGAATTAACAAAGCTTAATAGAGGTGGATTAAACCTTAATGCTAATTTAAGAATCAATCGTTAGGAAGAGATTCCAACTTTAGGTTATTAGGTTTTGGAATTCGGTTATCTCCAGAGAGAAACCGAATTCAGTTAAGAATTCATCCACGGGTAGCATAATTGGACTCATCAATCCTTGATCTTTTGTTTGATTGCCAACTAGTTTAGGTTCCCTTTGGGTTTGCTTTCTTGTCTTGGTTATTTCATTTATCCATTTATTCCTGCATCTCCCTTAGAACTTAGCTTGTAGCTATTAGTTAGTTTAGAAATTATTCATCATTCATTTTAGGTTAATATAACAAAGAACAAAGAAGTAACTCTGGGCTTTCACTTTCCCGAGGAATACGACCTTGATACTCGCCATGAGTGCTAGACTGCATCGATAGGTTCACTGCCTTCAATTGTAGCTACCATAAATAGCCTATCAGAAAGCATAGTGTTCTACTAAAATAAATTAACATGAAAAGAAAAATGAAAGGAAATAACATAAAATTAAGCATGCAAAAAGATAAGAAAATAAAATAAAATAAAATAAAATAAAGGAAAGAAAATAAAAAGAAAAAGGAAAAAGAAAAGTAGCACAAGTTTTTGTTTCATTACTGGGAGTCTGTTGATGGTGTATCCTCACTAGTTGGATCTGCTGAAAGATGAGGACTAGGGAAAGTCCCTGAAGGAGGGGGCGGTGATGGCTCAGGGTCATTGAAGCATTCTGCCAGATCGAACTCCATATCATCGATGAACCGCTGATTTTGTGCTCTAGCGTCCATCATCTTTTTCATCTGCTCCAATATTAAGTCTGTCTGGGTGGCCTATCTCTCCAACCCTCTCATAAGCTGCTGAAGCATACTGTTCAAACTGCCAAACTATGCCATAGTCTCCTCTTGAAACGGCCCAAACTGGGTATAGTATTGCTGCTGTACATTGCAAACTCGATCTAGTCGGTCAGCCAAAGCACTAATCTATGCACTCAATGTCCCTATAGAATAAGAGGATGAGGCTCCAGATGTAGGCATAAATACTCTAGCTAGGTTAGGAATCCTAACATCCGAGATCCAAACCGATGGATCTTAGGCTCCTCTAGCCGCTGCCTCTCTAGCCTCCCTGAATATTATGTTCACAAGCCTGTATTCTATACCATGTGGATGTCTAGTAGCTGTGATCATCTGCATGTTGATCATCTGTCTGATCCCTAGTGGTGTCATGTCACCAATATTTGAAAGCTCTGACAGACAATCATCCAATACATCCAGTCTCTTGGCTAACCTAGTTACATACGGGCCAAAACAACAATGCATCTTCTTATGGACGTCTACTATAAATGAACGGATTTGTCGAGCCAATAAATATCCCAAGTCAAGCTTCTTCTGATGTTGCATAGCCCAGAGGATGAAGACATCAGTCTGTGTTACCGCTCCAAAACTATCTCCTCTGTCTGTAATGGTATAAGCTAATAGGGTATAAAGATAGCGTAGATGATCCAGAAGGCTAAATGCCTTAGACCTGCTTGGGTAGTACGATTCTGGCCTAAGTACCAATAAGTCCCACATAGTGTCGTATGATATTGGGTTGATGTAGAGACATCCCTGATACTCCTCTCCTGAGATCTCCTATTCAATCCATAATCCAAAATGCATGCCGAATTGTGGGACTGACATTGAGAACTCCCTTCCCCCAAGTCTGAAATAAACTGCATCAGGCTGATGCCAGTTTGTGATCTGTTGCTGTAGGAAAAAGGTGCTGAGGAACTTAATCGTAAGCTCACGGTAGGTTGGCTCAATGATGTCGAAGAATCGTGCATATGGCAGAGTCTTGAATAGAGTGCGCACGTCCTGAACCAATCCCACTCTTTCCAGGGATACAAAGTCAATGTGACGACCCGCCATACTTGCTTCCATGTCATGACTTAGAATCAACTTTCGTTATCTGTGTTAGGGAATGTCCACAATGGATGACGACCAGGTGCAGGCGGATTTGTAGCTGGTGCTCTTCGGGCTCGGACTAGTTGATGTTGCGGTAGAAGTGGAGGTGCTGGTGCTGGTGCTGGTGAAGTGGAGGAAGATGTTCCTTCGCCACGCGATCGCTTGCTGGTAGCGACACGTTTCGGTTGCTTTCTTCAGGATTGATCACGGTCCATCATATTACCTAATACAATGAATCATTAGTTATTCGAACAAGAAATCAAGTTAATCAAAAATTCTACCGAAAATTAAATAGCATAACGGCTATAATTCGATTAACAGAAAACTTTAGACTTAACAAAAGACTAAAGCCTCAATCTTCTGCATAAACTAATTAACAAATACATTCCAGCCTACTTTATCGTGCACCAACTAACGCAACTTTATGCTAACGATTGTTCATAATAAAATGCCATGGACAAACTTTATTGCCGCCAAACCCCACACTTATCATTTCATAATCGAATTCACAACAAACATAGAAACTAATATAAATTAAATCTATCTGAGGTCATATTGAAGTAGTGTAACAATGTACAACTACCAAAACATACTAGCACATCCTAAATAAAGTATATGCATAAAAGAAAAATCAAATTAAAACAAATAAAAGCAAAAAGTGAAGAGACTTACTTGGAATTGTTGAGAAAGGTAAGAAGGATGAGATAAATCGAAGAAAACAACACCTTGGAGCTCAGAAAGAGGGTAGCAAAATTTTTTGAAAGCTCTCCTTTTTATAGGCACGAGGGTCAGCACGGGCGAGGGTAAGGCCGTGCTGATCAGCACGGCCAGGACTCAGCTTGTGCTGAGCCTTTAAGCTTCAATAATGCACTATTTAGCATGGGTGGGGGCACGGCCGTGCTGACCAGCACGGCCTGGTGTTGTTGTTTGTGGTGCCTTCGGAAGCCGTGCTGAATTGGCTAAAATCCCCCATTCTACATGTGTTTTCTAATCACGGGCTTGACTCCGACCATGCTGATGAGCACAGCCTGGTGTTGTAGCCCGTGATGGCCATAGAAACCTTGGTGAAAGGGTTGATTTTGGGCTTTCCTTCGCCATCTCGAGTTATTGAACTCCTTACCTGCATTCGACACATATACGTACACATTTAGGTCGTAAATCAAGTAAGTGAATCAAACAGGAAAGTCATACTTCACCGATAACTAAAAATCCGACATAAGTATTTCCAACACTAAGTTCATACAACTATTTTTAATACAAAAAGTAATTGTTCTAAAGATCAATAAGCATGCAACGAGTGATAACATAAAATGGACCGAAGAAAAGTGCATAAAACTAGAACGGGAATGCCTCTCAAGGGCGCTTCTTTTTTATTCTTGAGTCATTTAGCTGGACTCAATATGAATCATCATTGCAGGTACAAAATCATGTTAACCCGCTTCTCAGTCTCCAACGAATTTTCGTGATACACCTTGAGCCTATATCCATTGACTTTGAAATCACCCTTCTTGGGATGATGATGCTCGACTGTGCCATATGGGAAAACCTGCTTAACCACGAAGGGCCCCGACCATCGACTCCTGAGCTTCCCTGGGAAAAACGACGTGAGTTATATAGCAATACTCTATCTCCACTCTGAAACTCCTTGGGACCTTTGAGCCTCTGATCGTGCCACGTCTTTATCTTTGCCTTGTAAATTGAGGAGTTTTCATACGCTTGTTGACGCCATTCCTCTAATTCACCCAGTTACCACTGTCTTTCCTTACCTGCAGAATCAACATTAGAATTGCAAGTTTTAAGGGCCCAAAGAGCCCTGTGTTCTAATTTGATAGATAAATGACAAAACTTCCCATATACCAGCCTATAGGGCGTAAAACCTGTGGAGGTCCTCTATACAGTTCTGAATCCCCATAATGCATCGTCTAGTCTCGAGGCCCAATCCTTTCGACTTATGCCTACTGATAAGCATCATAATACACATGTTTTCATGCCCGATTGTTTACATTTTTTATGCATGATTCTCCCGTTTTATGCTAGAATCACCTGTCTTTTGTTTCCTTTCTCATTTCAGGTCATTTTCGAAGGACATCATCAGTAATGTAACGCCTGCATTTTCTCATCATCCATGTTATGTGCATTTACATTTAATCATTGGGCATATGATGGTATATCAATGATATTTTTATTTTATGAGAACATATATATATTAATTATAAGTAGAGAATAAGAAGCATGATATTAGATTATTAATTTAGATAAGTTGATTAAGTACTTGGGTTATGTGTATTAAGCCTTAAGACTTAATTGAACCAATAGTTGAAGGTTGGGTAAATAGATTGGACTTAAAAGATACAATTAAAAGTTAGTACCTATATATGGTTAGTAAGAATTAATTTAGGGTGATAAAAATAGTTTAGTAGGTGGTGGCATTAAGAGAGGAATATTGGAAATTGGAACCATGAGTAAGCTCATTTTACCTCTTCATTTCTCTAAAATTCGTACATGGCCAAAAACACAAAATTTGGAATAAGAGAGAGGAGTGGAATACCTAGAAAAACTTAAGATTAAGATAGGATTTTGCCAACTATTGAAGGAGCCAAGCTAAAGCTAAAGGATTTAAGCATATTAGCAACCCAAAAGCTGAAATTGGTAAGTTGTTACTTGAGTGTTATAAATTCGTCATTAGGGTTCTTGATTACAAATTGGAAAAACTTCATTTGATGGTCTCATTGATTAATTAAAGGTCTGATTATCATGAATTAGTAGAGTATTGAATGATTGCATAAAGATTAAGCTTGATTTAAGTTTAAGTATGTTAAGATAGAAAACTGTCAAAATTCCAGCAACCTTGATGTTCTGTATTTTAGGCATAACATGGGTTATATAAGTCCAAATTAAGCTTAATTGGTGTCTATGGAAATTTTAGAGAGTCCTCTATAACTTTGTAGTTTTGTGATTTTGCTATTTTGCCGTTTTGGTTGCTTAAATTGAGCAAACAGATTGCTGCTCGGGTACAACTAGCTGTATGACCCTTGCTCAGTAATTTGAAAATAATTAAATCTATAGAAGTCGGAATTGAGTAATTCTTCTTGGAGATGAAACTAGACGCATAAATGGATATGTCAATTTAATATGAGATTTTTGTATTAAGCCAATTTTGCCCAGCAATAAATATACCTTGGTACTAAATTCTGTCTAGAAAACAGAAATGTTGGAGATTAGTTTTATGCAATTTATTGATGTTAATTTGAGTTAGATTGGTATTTAACTAGATGGGAAATGTTTATAGGATATTAAAACAGTAATTGAGAGTCTTAGAGGAAGAGTTAGACCTATGAATTAGAGAGGGGATGATCTTGTAATGCATTAGAACTCGCATTTACATGAATATTTGTAATATGCATGAAATGTGAATTGATGAATGTGTTGACAGGTACTCAAAGGCCTGGAAAGGAAGTTGTGGAGAAAGGAGGTTCTTATATGCTAAAGGAATAAGTATATTTTGAGTAAGTAAATAGTTAATATTTGCTATGTTCATATATTTAATCAAATGTTCCGCAAATGGTTGCGTTTGCTTAATATTGTTTATGTTTGAATGAGGCGAGATGGAAATGATTGGTGTGGAGTGGAACAATTGTTATTGTTGAAATATGATATAAGTGAAATGATTGAATTGTGATGTTAAGTGCATATGTGCATGTGAATGGTGGATTCCCCTATGAAAAAAAAGATATATATATATAAAGCCTTGGGAGGCTAAAGCCTAGAGAGGCTATAAAAGTGTATAATGTGAGATGAGGCGGAGCAGCTTACGTGTGTGATATGTGAGGATGAGGCGGAGCAGCACATTAAAGGGGATCCACAAGCCGTGAGAACTAACCATAATTGTTGAATTGTATTTCTTCTATGATGGTTGTAATGAATTGAGTAGAATGGTATGACTTTATACCTAAACTATGAATATCATGGAAAGTTATGTGATTGGGTGGAAATTGTATTAAGTGTATGTGATATAGATTATGTTGATTATTTATTTACTGGTGGAGGCTCACCCCTCTCCAAAATTTTTCTTTTCAGGTTTGTAAATAGTAGTGCATCCGTTGGTTGTATGCGAAGTCTAGCTTTTAGCAGTTCTGTCAAGTTGGGCCAGTTTTGTGAAGTCTCCTCCTGATGCATTTTTGTATGCAGTTATGTGATATATATGGAAGTATGCCTTATAAGGCATAAGAAGATGTTTGTAATACTTGTTAAATGATGTTTAAGTATAATCATATGTTTATATTTTAATAACCTTGTGTCCGGATTCTTAACAACCTACATATTGACCTATCTACCCGTAGTATATATTCTCTGACGCTTGTATGCTTCCCCGGCTAATGTTTATTGGTTAGTATGTGATGGGGGTGTTACATTTTAGTGGTATCGAGCAGGGATTAGATTCATTGGGAGTAGATTCATGTTGCACATCATTAAGCATATGATATATGTTCTTTGAACTTGACTGAATATTTGCATTTAATATATATAGATGGAGAGACAAGGAGAACACATGGCGGCCCGGATAAGTCATTAGAGTCTGTGCATGGTCATGAAAATGCATCTGAACATGATCAACATGATGAGCATGAGCTACATTCTGAAAATGCTGCACAATCGAATGTACAAAATGTTATGGAACAGTTTATGGATTTTCTGATGCAACGGAAACAACAAGCACCGCCTCGGACTCAACAACAAAAGGCCGTGATAGATAAGAATTATGAAAGAGTTAGGAAACAAGGTGCTAATGTTTTCAAGGTACTACTGATCCCTGCCGAGGCCGAGGAATGGTTACGAAATCGGAAAGGGTGTTGGATAGATTTAATTGCACATCCGAACAAAGGCTTCTATATGCGGTATCTTTAATAGAAAAAGATGCACTTGATTGGTGGGAAACAGTTTTAAGAAGCAAAGATCGACCAATGACTTTGACTTGGAATGATTTCTTGAGAGAATTTGCTGAGAAGTATACTCCAGAAATTTATAGAGACAGAAAGAAGCTTGAATTTCTTGATTTGAAGCGAATGATATGTCGGATTGCAGGTCGAAGTTCAATTTGTGAGATTATGTAAGTATGCACCGGAAGAAATAGCCAACTGAAGAACTGAAAAGGAAGAAATTTGAGATGGGTTTGAGGCTTGACATTCGTGAGAAAATGGCAGTGAAACCTCATAATTACAATGCCTCAATTGAAGCTGCTTTGAGAGCTGAAGAAACATCATTTGAAAGGAATACTATGGAAGCTAAAAAGAAGAAGATCATTGGTGCTTATAGTAATCCTCCAAGACATATTAGTATTTCTTCATTTAGAGGCTCTAATTCACAGCGGAGTAGTTATCGTGGACGAGGGTTTGGTGGTCAGTCTAGTAGATCCTCCATAGTACCTTATAGTAGAGGTGGATACAATTCATCCAGACTTGAGGGAGGACAAGTTTCAGCCAGTAGAGGGTTTGCTCCTGTTTGTCCTACGTGCAGCGGGGAGACATCTTGGAGAATGTTGGGGACCTAGACCGGTAGTATGTTTTACTTGTAGTAGGCCGGGACATTATTCTAGAGATTGTCCTATGAGAAGAAATAATGTTTGGAGAATCTTATACAGTGGGTCGGAGTAGTGTTGGTAAAAATATTCCGGTTGGTTCAGGCGGAGAGAGGAAGAGGTGGCGGAGGAGGTTTAACTATTTCAGCAACACCATCGGAACAAATTGGTCAACCACAAGCACAAGCTAGAGTATTTGCTACTACTAGAAATGAAGCATTTGTAGCACCGAAATTGTTACTGGTATACTTTCTATTCATGATTCCGATGCACATGTTCTTATTGATCCTGGATCCACATGTTCATTCATATCACATGATTTTGCATCGCATGTTCATGCTAATATAGAAGCATTAGGTTATGATATATATGTATCTATGCCTGCCGGGGGTATTATCACGGTAAATCGATAGTGAGATCATGTCCTGTAGTAGTAGATAGTGTCAAACTACATGCGGATTTGGTTGTTATTAATCTTAGAGAGTTTGATGTTATTTTGGGGATGGATTGGTTGTCAAGAAATCATGCTATTGTTGATTGTAAAAACGAAGGAAGTGGCTATGGAAATACAAGGAGAAATGAAAATAGTAATGGTGGGTGAAAGGAAGACAATTCCTAATTGTTTGATTTCAGTGATGGTACATGTCGATTAATTAAAAATGGATGTGAAGCATATCTAATTAGTTTTATAGATACTACTAAGGTCAGTCCAGGGGTATTAGACATTCCGGTCGTGAGAATTTCCTAACATATTCTTAGATGATTTGCCTGGTTTGCCACCAAATCGAGAGGTTGATTTTGAGATTGACATCATCCCTGCATCGCACCTATTTCCATTGCACCATACGGAATGGCTCCATTAGAATTGAAAGAATTAAAGAAGCAATTAGAAGAGTTACTTGATAAAGGTTTCATCAGGCCAAGTACTTCACCTTGGGAGCACCCGATTCTGTTTGTGAAGAAAAGGATGGTAGTATGCGATTATGTATTGATTATAGGCAATTGAATAGGATTACGTTGAAGAATAAATATCCATTCATGAGAATTGATGATTTGCTTGATCAGTTAAAAGGTGCAACTGTGTTCTCTAAAATTGATTTAAGATCGGGTTATTGGCAACTCCGGGTTGAAGAGAAATCTATTGCCAAGACAGATTGAACAAGGTATGGGCACTATGAATTTATTGTGATGCCATTTGGTTTAACAAATGCTCCTACTGTTTTTATGTCAACGATGAACAACACTTTCCAGCCCATATTTAGATCACTTTGTTATTGTGTTCATTGATGATATTCCGATTTACTCTAGAAGCCCGGAAGAGCATGAACAACACTTGAGAATTGTTTCATGATTTTGAGGGAAAAACAGTTGTATGCAAAATTCAACAAATGCGAGTTTTGGATGGAGGAAATTGCATTCTTAGGGCATATTATTTCTAAACATGGAGTGCAACCAGATTCATCAAAGATTAAAGCAATTATTGAATGGGAACCGCCTAGAAATGTTTCCCGAAGTTCAAGTTTTCTTGGGTTAGGCCGGCTATTATAGAAGATTTGTAAAAGATTTTTCAGTTATTGCTAAGCCTCTAACGACTTTGTTAAAGAAGAATGTGCCATTCCAGTGGACGGAGTTATGTGATCAAAATTTTCAAGAGTTGAAGAAAAGGCTTACTACTACACCGATACTCGCATTGCCATCTGAAAATGGAGGTTATGTTGTATATACTGATGCTTCTAGGCAAGGACTTGGATGTGTCTTAATGCAGCATGGGAAGGTTATAGCTTATGCTTCAAGACAATTGCGACCTCATGAGCTGAATTATCCTACACATGATCTTGAATTAGCAGCTATTGTACATGCATTGAAGATATGGCGACATTATTTATACGGGGAGACATTTCAGATATTCTGATCATAAGAGTTTGAAATATATCCCTACGCAGAAAGAGTTGAATCTGAGACAACGAAGATGGATTGAGCTTCTGAAGGATTATGATTGCACTATTGATTATCATCCTGGAAAAGCAAATGTTGTTGCTGATGCTTTAAGTAGGAAGTCAGTGGAAAATTTTTCAAGTATGATTTGCTACAATGTAGAATATTTAGTTGCACTTAGAGCTATGGATGTGAAGTTTTATGTTTATGACAATGATCTGTTAGCCACATTACAAGTAAAGCCTTTGATTGGAGATAAAATTAAAGATGCACAGTGTGAAGATTCTTATTTGCAAAGGATGAAGGGTAGAGTACAAGAAGGAAAGAATACACAATTTGTGTTGAAAGATGATGGTGTGTTATTGAATAGAAATCGTGTATGTGTACCTGATGTAGGAAATTTGAGAAAGGAAATCATGCATGAAGTGCACTATGCACCTTATGCAATGCATCCTGGAAGTACCAAAATGTACAAAAATTTGAAGCCTTATTATTGGTGGCCGGGCAATGAAGAAGGATGTGGCGAATTTGTGAGTAAGTGTTTGACATGTCGGCCAAGTGAAAGGAGAGCACCAGGCACTGCAGGTAAACTTCATTCTTTATCTATACCGTGTGGAAGTGGGATAAGATTACTATGGATTTTGTTATGGGATTGCCGCGTACATTTAACAAGCATGATGCTATTTGGGTAATTGTTGATCAACTTACTAAATGTGCTCATTTCTTACCTGAAACAAACAGATTCACTTGATAAACTTGCTTTGAATTGTATATTTCCGAGATTGTTAGATTGCATGGTGTGCCTATATCTATTGTATCGGATAGGGATCCTAGATTTACTTCTCGTTTCGGGAGAGTTTGCAGAAAGCATATGGTACTAAGCTTCATTTCAAGATGCGACTTTTCATCCTCAAACAGATGGGCAATCAGAAAGAACTATTCAGACATTAGAAGATATGATGAGGGCTTGCACACTTGAGCTCAAGGGTAACTGGGATGATTACATACCACAGATGGAATTTGCGTATAACAGTTTTCATTCTAGTATCGGTATGGCTCCTTATGAAGCTTTGTATGGGAGGAAATGTAGAAGTCCAGTTCTTTGGGATGTTGAAGGTTTAAGACTTGAAGGTCCAGAATTGGTACAAGAAAGCGAGTGGATAAAATAGAGATAGTTAAAAAGAATTTGAAAGTAGCACAGGACAGACAAAAGAGTTATGCTGATTTGCATCGAAGGGAAATGGAATATATTGTGGGTGATAAAGTTTTCTTGCGGGTATCACCATGGAAAGGAATATTAAGGTTTGGTAAACAAGGGAAATTGAGTCCGAGGTATGTAGGACCTTATGAAATTATTGAAAGAGTTGGACCATTGGCTTATAGGTTAGCATTACCTATGAGTTGTCTTCTATTCATGATGTTTTTCACGTTTCTATGTTGAGGCGATATAGATCGGATACTAGTCATATCATTCCAGAGCCGGAGATAGAAATCACGGAAAAGTTGACATATGTGGAAGAACCGAGTAGAAATTCTTGATTGAAGGGTTAAGAAATTGAGAAATAAAGACATTCCTATGGTCAAAATTAAGTGGAGTCATCATTCACCAAGAGAAGCAACTTGGGAAGTAGAAGAGCATATGAGATGTAGTATCCGCATCTATTCCATTGTAATGTTGGTGAGTTGTTAAAATTTCGGGACGAAATTTCTTAAGGAAGGGAGAGTTATAACGCCTGCATTTTCTCATCATCCATGTTATGTGCATTTACATTTAATCATTGGGCATATGATGGTATATCAATGATATTTTTATTTTATGAGAACATATATATATTAATTATAAGTAGAGAATAAGAAGCATGATATTAGATTATTAATTTAGATAAGTTGATTAAGTACTTGGGTTATGTGTATTAAGCCTTAAGACTTAATTGAACCAATAGTTGAAGGTTGGGTAAATAGATTGGACTTAAAAGATACAATTAAAAGTTAGTACCTATATATGGTTAGTAAGAATTAATTTAGGGTGATAAAAATAGTTTAGTAGGTGGTGGCATTAAGAGAGGAATATTGGAAATTGGAACCATGAGTAAGCTCATTTTACCTCTTCATTTCTCTAAAATTCGTACATGGCCAAAAACACAAAATTTGGAATAAGAGAGAGGAGTGGAATACCTAGAAAAACTTAAGATTAAGATAGGATTTTGCCAACTATTGAAGGAGCCAAGCTAAAGCTAAAGGATTTAAGCATATTAGCAACCCAAAAGCTGAAATTGGTAAGTTGTTACTTGAGTGTTATAAATTCGTCATTAGGGTTCTTGATTACAAATTGGAAAAACTTCATTTGATGGTCTCATTGATTAATTAAAGGTCTGATTATCATGAATTAGTAGAGTATTGAATGATTGCATAAAGATTAAGCTTGATTTAAGTTTAAGTATGTTAAGATAGAAAACTGTCAAAATTCCAGCAACCTTGATGTTCTGTATTTTAGGCATAACATGGGTTATATAAGTCCAAATTAAGCTTAATTGGTGTCTATGGAAAGTTTAGAGAGTCCTCTATAACTTTGTAGTTTTGTGATTTTGCTATTTTTGCCGTTTTGGTTGCTTAAATTGAGCAAATAGATTGCTGCTCGGGTACAACTAGCTGTATGACCCTTGCTCAGTAATTTGAAAATAATTAAATCTATAGAAGTCGGAATTGAGTAATTCTTCTTGGAGATGAAACTAGACGCATAAATGGATATGTCAATTTAATATGAGATTTTTGTATTAAGCCAATTTTGCCCAGCAATAAATATACCTTGGTACTAAATTCTGTCTAGAAAACAGAAATGTTGGAGATTAGTTTTATGCAATTTATTGATGTTAATTTGAGTTAGATTGGTATTTAACTAGATGGGAAATGTTTATAGGATATTAAAACAGTAATTGAGAGTCTTAGAGGAAGAGTTAGACCTATGAATTAGAGAGGGGATGATCTTGTAATGCATTAGAACTCGCATTTACATGAATATTTGTAATATGCATGAAATGTGAATTGATGAATGTGTTGACAGTACTCAAAGGCCTGGAAAGGAAGTTGTGGAGAAAGGAGGTTCTTATATGCTAAAGGAATAAGTATATTTTGAGTAAGTAAATAGTTAATATTTGCTATGTTCATATATTTAATCAAATGTTCGCAAATGGTTGCGTTTGCTTAATATTGTTTATGTTTGAATGGTGAGATGGAAATGATTGGTGTGGAGTGGAACAATTGTTATTGCTGAAATATGATATAAGTGAAATGATTGAATTGTGATGTTAAGTGCATATGTGCATGTGAATGGTGGATTCCCCTATGAAAAAAAGATATATATATATAAAGCCTTGGGAGGCTAAAGCCTAGAGAGGCTATAAAAGTGTATAATGTGAGATGAGGCGAGCTGACTTACGTGTGTGATATGTGAGGATGAGGCGGAGCAGCACATTAAAGGGGATCCACAAGCCGTGAGAACTAACCATAATTGTTGAATTGTATTTCTTCTATGATGGTTGTAATGAATTGAGTAGAATGGTATGACTTTATACCTAAACTATGAATATCATGGAAAGTTATGTGATTGGGTGGAAATTGTATTAAGTGTATGTGATATAGATTATGTTGATTATTTATTTACTGAAATGGAGGCTCACCCCTCTCCAAAATTTTTCTTTTCAGGTTTGTAAATAGTAGTGCATCCGTTGGTTGTATGCGAAGTCTAGCTTTTAGCGATTCACATCAAGTTGGGCCAGTTTTGTGAAGTCTCCTCCTGATGCATTTTTGTATGCAGTTATGTGATATATATGGAAGTATGCCTTATAAGGCATAAGAAGATGTTTGTAATACTTGTTAAATGATGTTTAAGTATAATCATATGTTTATATTTTAATAACCTTGTGTCTGGATTCTTAACAACCTACATATTGACCTATCTACCTGTAGTATATATTCTACGACGCTTGTATGCTTCCTGGCTAATGTTTATTGGTTAGTATGTGATGGGGGTGTTACAAGTAATCGAGGGACATACGTGTGATTACGGACCAAAATCCATCAGATTGGGCGAGGAGTAGCACCTAGAGGGTTGAGCATGGCCTGGACTCTGGCCGTGCTGAATTACCAAGAGGCTATCCCCAATTGTGCCATTTCAGCACGACTTCCGTAGCCACCACGGCCTCTAGCACGGCCTGTGATGGATCAGCACAGGCTTGGGCACGGCCTAGAAGGAGTCGACCGTGAGACTCCACAGATTGATACCGACACTGGACTCGGCCGTGGAGTCTTGATCATCATGACTGGACTTCGGCCATGCTGAATCAACAATATAGGCGATTTTGAATTCTTTTTGAAGGGGGACGATTTTTGGACTCAATTCCAAGACACACACTTAATCAATTATTTCCTATACCTCAATTGTAGACCTTGAGAGATAAAAATTCATTAATTGAATAGGGGATTTCACTTGTTCCAACATTGAATTGAAGATCAAGACAAACTTTGGGAGCATTCAAGAGGCAACTAGGGTTTGAGATTTCGAATTTTGCAATTTTAGGGTTTCTCATTCAGCTTGAAAGAGAAGGGTGTACATGCCTTTAATTTATTTTTCCTTATTTTGTTCCCTAATTGCTTTAACCATGAACATGAGTAGCTAGATCTTTTGAATCCATTAGGGTTCACCTTTGTTGATGGATTATACTTAATTGTTAGTTTTTATAATTGTCATTCTTGCAATCATCTTGCTACATCGAGGGCTGTTATCGATGTAAGCAATGGAAAGCTTAAGCTTAGAGTTGATGATGAGACCATTACCTTTGACCTAGCCACTTCCATGAGACAGTCACTGGACTATGATAATACTGTATATTCTATTGATGTGATTGATGATGTGGTTGAGTCCCATTTGCAAGAAATTTTATGTTTTGACCCTTTGCAAGTAGCAATAGCTGAGGATGAGGAGGAGTTGTCCAACGAGCAAGTGTTGGAGCAACTCGCTGTTTTATTGGCTTCTGAGCCGAGCTTGTCAACTAATCCCTATCTTTTTCTTGACAGGTCTGGGGTGCATAAAGTAAAGACTTCATTCGAGGACCCACCAGTCTTAGAACTGAAGGAGTTACCGAGCCACTTGGTTTATGCCTTCCTGAATGAAGAGAAGCGCTTACCAGTAATCATAGCAGCCGATCTAACTCTTGAAGAAAAAACCGTGCTGTTGGAAGTTCTAAGGAAGTACAAGAAGGCCTTTGCTTTCAATATAGCAGATATCCCGGGCATAAATCCAAGTTTCCGCTCTCATAAGATTTCATTGGAGGACAGCGGTTTCGGTTGTTCGTACCTCAAAGACGACTCAATCCGAACATGAAAGAAGTGGTAAAGAAGGAGGTAATTAAACTTCTTGATGCAGTTTAATATATCCTATTTCCGGCGGTTCGTGGGTTAGTCCTGTGCAAGTTGTACCCAAGAAGGGAGGCATCACGTTGGTAAGGAATGAGAAGGATGAGATGATCCAGGCTCGGACGATAGCGAGGCTTCCGAGTTTGCATTGATTACTGTAGGCTTAATGATGCAACTCGGAAGGACCATTTCCCTCTTCCTTTTATTGATCAGATGATTGAACGTTTAGCAGGTCACATGTTTTATTGTTTTCTTGATGGCTTTTCAGGTTACTTTCAGATTCCTATTGCACCTGAGGACCAAGAGAAGACTACCTTCACCTACTTATGGGACGTTTGCTTATAGACTGATGCCATTCAGACTGCAATGCACCGGCTACATTTCAGTGATTGCATGATGGCTATTTTTTGAGGACATGATTGAGGAGTCTAAGGAGGTATTTATGGATGACTTCTCTGTTTTTAGTAATTCTTTCTCTCTTTGTTTGGCAAACCTTGAGCGCATGTTAGCTAGGTGTATTGAGGCTAACTTGGTACTAAACTGGAAAAATGCCATTTCATGGTGAGAGAGAGGATTGTTTTGGGGCATAAGATCTCTCAGTCGGGATGGAGGTGGATAGAGCTAAGGTAGAAGTAATATCTAAGCTACCTCCTCCTAGTTCATATAATTTGGGAGTTTTACGGGCCATGCGAGGTTTTATAGGAGATTTATTAGAGATTTCTCTAAGATTGCTAGGCCTCTCACTCAATTGTTAGTTAAAGATGTACCTTTTATTTTTGATGATGCATGCTTGGCGACTTTTGAGTTACTTAAGAACTTCTATTCCAATCATGGTTTCTCCCGATTGGGGGCCGCCTTTAAACTGATGTGCGATGCTAGTGATTATGCGATTGGAGCTGTGCTTGGACAGAGGATTGAAAAGAAGTTCCAACCCATTTACTACGCTAGCAAGACTTTGACGGGAGCCCCGGGACACTACACCACCACAGAGAAGGAGTTATTGCCGTTGTTTACGCCTTCGACAAGTTTAGATCATACCTCGTTCTCTCCAAAACCATTGTCTTCATGGACCACTCGGCGTTGAGGTACTTATTCCTGAAAAATTATGCGAAACCGAGATTGATTCGGTGGATTCTTTTGTTACAGGAATTTGATGTCGAGATTAAGGATAAGAAGGGCGGAGAATCCGCAAATGGACCATTTATCGAGATTGGAAAATCCTCACTTGGATGCACTTGATGAGACGGCCATAGACGATCGATTTCCAGAAGAACATTTATATGTCACTCAGGTATACACTGATACTCCCTGGTTTTCAGATTACGCTAACTATTTGGTTGCTAGGGTTCTACCAAAGGGTATGACTTATCGGCCAAAAGAAGAAATTCTTCAACGATTTAAAATACTATATTTGGGAAGATCCCTTTTGTTTAAAGTATGTGTAGATCAGGTGATTCGGCCGTTGTGTATATGGCGAGGAGACTCTCCAAATATTGAAGCACTGCTATGAGGGACCCACTTGGAGGTCATCAGCGGCAAACCATCTGTTGAGGAAGGTGCTAGAGGCAAGATTCTATTGGCCTACGCTCTTCCAAGATGCACCAAATTTGTTCGGAGTTTGTGACCCTTGCCGGTAGCAGTAATATCTCTTCTCGTGATGAGATGCCCCAGTGGTGTGCAAGTCGTTGAGATTTTTTATATTTGGGGCATCGACTTCATGGGACCCTTTCCCTCTTCGTATGGTAATAAGTACATTATGGTTGCTGTTGAATATTTCTCTAAGCTCAGGCCGAGCTCACCGACGATGCCGGGGTTATGCGGGTTCCTTAGCGATTGTTTGCTAGGTTTGGCATACCTAGGGCGCTTATTAGTGATAGAGGAATACATTTCCGCAACTCCCAATTAGAGAAAGTACTTAAGCGGTACGGAGTTACTCATCGATTCTCTACTCCCTATCACCCCCAGACTAGTGGGCAGGTTGAGGTAACTAATAAGGGTATTAAACGTATTTTAGAGAGAACCGTTAGTACCAGTAGGAAGGACTGGACTCTTAAGTTAGATGATGAATTATGGGCGTTTAGGACTGCTTTTAGGACATCTATAGGTTTTACGCCCTATCGCCTTGTTTATGGAAAGTCCTGTCATTTGCCTGTTGAGTTAGAGCATAGGGCACTTTGGGCCCTTAGAACTTGTAACTTTGATATTGATTCTGCAGGTAAGGAGCGACAATGGCAGCTGAGTGAGCTAGATGAGTGGCGCCAGCAGGCGTACGAAAACTCCTTAACTTACAAAGCAAGGACTAAGAAATGGCATGATCAAAGGATTTGTGAGCCTAAGGAGTTTCAGGTTGGGGATCGAGTGTTGCTTTACAACTCTCGCCTTCGTCTGTTTCCCGGAAAGCTGCAGACTCGTTGGTCTGGACCATTTCAGATCGGACAAGTCTTTCCATATGGAGTGGTAGAGTTGCATCATCCAGAGAAGGGACACTTCAAAGTGAACGGCCATCGGCTAAAGCGATACCATTGTAACTCGTTGGATAGTGAGCAACGAGTTGACCTGGCTTTGTATGCACAGGAAGGGTGATCCGAATGAGTCAAGCTTAAGACTCTACAAATAAGCACTTATGTACATTCGACTTGGATTATACTTTTATGTTTTTAATTAGTTGTGATTGTTTCATCATTTTCATTTGACTTTATTATAGTTGCTTAACAGTAATTAGGGTTTTAATTTTTCGGACTTATATAATCGGAGAGGACGGACTCTTCCGTTTGACCATATCTACTTGTTTTATGATCTAATTACATGCATATATGTGTTAATTACAGGTAGGGGGCAAGGCGACTCGAGATGGCAAAGTAAAGCCTAGAAACATTCCATTTCACCACGGTTTCTATGGCCATCACGGGCTAGAACACCAAGCCATGCTGAGGAGCATGGCCAGAGTCAAGCCCGTGTTGAAGGATAAAGAATAATTTGTTACGGCCCAAGGCATCACGGGATAAAACCCCATGCCGTGCTCATTAGCATCGCTGCCATTGCCCAAAAGGCTCAAGACGGGTGAGTCCTAGCCGTCTTGGTCGACGGCCTTACCCTCACCCGTGCTGAACACGTGCCTATAAGAAGGGGAGGCCTCCGAAAATTTTGCTTCCCTTTTGTTTTTCTTAGCTCAAAGGTGTTGTTCTTATACCCTTATCTCACCCTTCTCACTTTCCTCAGCGAACTCAGGTAAGTCCCTTCATTTGTTGCCTTATATTTTTTTTTATTATGATTTGACTTCTATTTTATACATATACTCTTGTTAGGACATGCTAGGATATCTTGGTGGCTTTATATTGTAACCATATGACCTTGGTTAGGTTAATTTACATTAGTTGTTGTGTTTGTGGTGTAGTCGGTTATGAAAATGATAAGTGTGGGGTTTTGGTGGAAATAAAATGTGCCTATAGCATGCAAAGCATGAATAATGTTTAGACTTAAATTGCAATTGCTGGTTCATGATAAATTAGATTGGTATGTATCGGTTTATTAGTTTATACAAGTTTTTGGTTAGTCGAAGTATAATCATTATGCTGTTGATTCGGTAGATTATTTCTTTCATTAACTTGAATTCTTACAAAGAACTAATAATTCATTGCATTAGGTTATATGATGGACCGCGATAAATCTCGTAGAAAGCAACTGAAACGCTTCGCTACCAGCAAGCGATCGCGTGGTGAAGGAACGTCTTCCTCAGCGCTAGAACCAGCACCAGCACTTCCACCTCCACCACAACAGCAAATAGTCCGACCTCGGAAAGCACCTGTTGTGAATCCATCCATACCTGGCCGTCATCCATTATGGACATTCCCTAATGCAGACAATGAAAGTAGATTCCAAGTCATGAGATGGAAGCAAGTGATGGTGGGCCGTTGCATAGACTTCACATCCCTAGAGAGAGTGGGATTGGCTTAAGATATGCACACACTCTTCGAGACTCTACCGTATGCGAGATTCTTTGACATCATTGAGCCAACCTACCGTGAGCTTACAATCGAGTTCCTCAGCACCTTCTTCCTGCAGCAACAGATCACAAACTCGCATCAGCCTGATGCAATTTATTTCAGGCTTAGGGGAAGGGAGTTCTCGATGTCGGTCCCACAATTTGGCATGCATTTGGGATTATGGACTGAACAAGAAATCTCAGGGGAGGAGTATCAGGGATGTCTTTACATCCACCCAATTTCATATGACGCCATGTGGGACTCATTGGTAATGAGGCCGGAAACATACTACCCAAGCAGGTCTAAGGCCTCTAGCCTACCGGACCATCTCCGCTACATTCATACCCTACTAGCTTACACTATTACAGGCCGAGGGGACAGTTTTGGGGTAGTCACACAAACTGATGTCTTTATTCTCTAGGCTATGCAACATCAGAAGAAGCTAGACTTGGGATATTTATTGGCTCGCCAAGTCCATTCATTTATAGTAGACGCCCAGAAGAAGATGCATTGTTGTTTCGGTCCGTATGTGACTAGGTTAGCTAAGAGACTGGATGTATTGGATGACTGTCTCTCGGAACATTCAAATATTGGTGACATGACACCACTAGGGATCAGACAGATGATCAACATGCAGATGATCACGGCCACTAGACATCCATATGATATTGAATATAGGCTCGTGAGCACAATAGTTAGGGAAGCTAGAAAGGCAGCGGCTAGAGGAGCCCAACATCCGTCGGCCGGGATCCCGGATGTTAGGATTCCTAACCCAGCTAGAGTGTTTATGCCCTCATCTGGAGCCTCATCCTCTCATTCGGCAGGGCCATCGAGCATTCGGATCGTTATTATGGTCGACTGGCTAGATCGAGTCCGCGATCTACAATGACAGATAAGAAGATTGTAGCCCGCATTTTCTCATCATCCATGTTATGTGCATTTACATTTAATCATTGGGCATATGATGGTATATCAATGATATTTTTATTTTATGAGAACATATATATATTAATTATAAGTAGAGAACAAGAAGCATGATATTAGATTATTAATTTAGATAAGTTGATTAAGTACTTGGGTTATGTGTATTAAGCCTTAAGACTTAATTGAACCAATAGTTGAAGGTTGGGTAAATAGATTGGACTTAAAAGATACAATTAAAAGTTAGTACCTATATATGGTTAGTAAGAATTAATTTAGGGTGATAAAAATAGTTTAGTAGGTGGTGGCATTAAGAGAGGAATATTGGAAATTGGAACCATGAGTAAGCTCATTTTACCTCTTCATTTCTCTAAAATTCGTACATGGCCAAAAACACAAAATTTGGAATAAGAGAGAGGAGTGGAATACCTAGAAAAACTTAAGATTAAGATAGGATTTTGCCAACTATTGAAGGAGCCAAGCTAAAGCTAAAGGATTTAAGCATATTATCAACCCAAAAGCTGAAATTGGTAAGTTGTTACTTGAGTGTTATTAATTTGTCATTAGGGTTCTTGATTACAAATTGGAAAAACTTCATTTGATGCTCTCATTGATTAATTAAAGGTCTGATTATCATGAATTAGTAGAGTATTAAATGATTGCATAAAGATTAAGCTTGATTTAAGTTTAAGTATGTTAAGATAGAAAACTGTCAAAATTCCAGCAACCTTGATGTTCTGTATTTTAGGCATAACATGGGTTATATAAGTCCAAATTAAGCTTAATTGGTGTTTATGGAAAGTTTAAAGAGTCCTCTATAACTTTGAAGTTTTGTGATTTCGCTATTTTTTCCGTTTTGGTTGCTTAAATTGAGCAAACAGATTGCTGCTCGGGTACAACTAGCTGTATGACCCTTGCTCAGTAATTTGAAAATAATTAAATCTATAGAAGTCGGAATTGAGTAATTCTTCTTGGAGATGAAACTAGACGTATAAATGAATATGTCTATTTAATATGAGATTTTTTTATTAAGCCAATTTTTCCCAGCAATAAATATATCTTGGTACTAAATTCTGTCTAGAAAACAGAAATGTTGGAGATTAGTTTTATGCAATTTATTGATGTTAATTTGAGTTAAATTGGTATTTAACTAGATGGGAAATGTTTATAGGATATGAAAACAGTAATTGAGAGTCTTAGAGGAAGAGTTAGACCTATGAATTAGAGAGGGGATGATCTTGTAATGCATTAGAACTCGCATTTACATGAATATTTGTAATATGCATGAAATGTGAATTGATGAATGTGTTGACAGGTACTCAAAGGCCTGGAAAGGAAGTTGTGGAGAAAGGAGGTTCTTATATGCTAAAGGAATAAGTATATTTTAAGTAAATAGTTAATATTTGCTATGTTCATATATTTAATCAAATGTTCCGCAAATGGTTGCGTTTGCTTAATATTGTTTATGTTTGAATGACTGAGATGGAAATGATTGGTGTTGAGTGGAACAATTGTTATTGCTGAAATATGATATAAGTGAAATGATTGAATTGTGATGTTAAGTGCATATGTGCATGTGAATGGTGGATTCCCCTATGAAAAAAAAAAAGATATATATATAAAGCCTTGGGAGGCTAAAGCCTAGAGAGGCTATAAAAGTGTATAATGTGAGATGAGGCGGAGCGTACCACGTGTGTGATATGTGAGGATGAGGCGGAGCAGCATATTAAAGGGGATCCACAAGCCGTGAGAACTAACCATAATTGTTGAATTGTATTTCTTCTATGATGGTTGTAATGAATTGAGTAGAATGGTATGACTTTATACCTAAACTATGAATATCATGGAAAGTTATGTGATTGGGTGGAAATTATATTAAGTGTATGTGATATAGATTATGTTGATTATTTATTTCACTGAAATGGAGGCTCACCCCTCTCCAAAATTTTTCTTTTCAGGTTTGTAAATAGTAGTGCATCCGTTGGTTGTATGCTAAGTCTAGCTTTTAGCGATTCTGTCAAGTTGGGCCGTTTTGTGAAGTCTCCTCCCGATGCATTTTTGTATGCGGTTATGTGATATATATGGAAGTATGCCTTATAAGGCATAAGAAGATGTTTGTAATACTTGTTAAATGATGTTTAAGTATAATCATATGTTTATATGTTAATAACCTTGTGTCTAGATTCTTAACAACCTACATATTGACCTATCTACCCTGTAGTATATATTCTACGACGCTTGTATGCTTCCCCGGCTAATGTTTATTGGTTAACATGTGATGGGCGTGTTACATTTTAGTGGTATCGAGCAGGGATTAGATTCATTGGGAGTAGATTCATGTTGCACATCATTAAGCATATGATATATGTTCTTTGAACTTGACTGAATATTTGCATTTCATATATATAGATGGAGAGACAAGGAGAACACGCGAATCGGCCCAGATAAGTCATTAGAGTCTCATGCATGGTCATGAAAATCATCCGAACATGATCAACATGATGAGCATGAGCTACATTCCGAAAATGCCGCACAATCGAATGTACAAAATGTTATGGAACAGTTTATGGATTTTCCGATGCAGCAGGGGCAGCTCAACAACAAGCACCTAGCGCCTCGGACTCAACAACAAAAGGTCGTGATAGATAAGAATTATGAAAGAGTTAGGAAACAAGGTGCTAATGTTTTCAAGGTACTACCCGATCCCTACTGAGGCCGAGGAATGGTTACGAAATACGGAAGGGTGTTGGATAGATTTAATTGCACATCCGAACAAAGGCTTCTATATATGATATCTTTAATAGAAAAGATGCACTTGATTGGTGGGAAACAGTTTTAAGAAGCAAAGATCGACCAATGACTTTGACTTGGAATGATTTCTTGAGAGAATTTAGAAGTATACTCCGAAATTTATAGAGACAGAAAGAAGCTTGAATTTCTTGATCAAACAGAATGATATGTCGGTTCTGCGAGTACGAAGTTCAATTTGTGAGATTATGTAAGTATGCACCGGAAGAAATAGCCATCAAGAACTGAAAAGGAAGAAATTTGAGATGGGTTTGAGGCTTGACATTCGTGAGAAAATGGCGTTGAAACCTCATAATTACAATGCCTCAATTGAAGCCGCTTTGAGAGTCAAGAAACATCATTTGAAAGGAATACTATGGAAGCTAAAAGAAGAAGATCATTGGTGCTTATAGTAATCCTCCAAGACATATTAGTATTTCTTCGTTTAGAGGCTCTAATTCACAAATGGAGTAGTTATCATGGACGAGGGTTTGGTGGTCACCTTGTAGATCCTCCATAGTACCTTATAGTAGAGGTGGATACAATTCATCCGGACTTGAGGGAGGACAAGTTTCAGCCCGGTGAGGGTTTGCTCCTGTTTGTCCCACGTGCAACAGGAGACATCTTGGAGAATGTTGGGGACCTAGACCGGTAGTATGTTTTACTTGTAGTAGGCCGGGACATTATTCTAGAGATTGTCCTATGAGAAGAAATAATGCTCGGAGAATCTTATACAGTGGGTCGAGTAGTGTTGGTGAAAATATTCCAGTTTGGTTCAGGCAGGAGGAAGAGGTGGCAGAGGAGGTTTAACTATTTCAGCAACACCATCGGAACAAATTGGTCAACCACAAGCACAAGCTAGAGTATTTGCTACTACTAGAAATAAAGCATTTGCTTTGAAATTATTCTGGTATACTTTCTATTCATGATTCCGATGCACATGTTCTTATTGATCCTGGATCCACATGTTCATTCATATCACATGATTTTGCATCGCATGTTCATGCTAATATAGAAGATTTGTAAAAGATTTTTCAGTTATTGCTAAGCCTCTAACAGCTTTGTTAAAGAAGAATGTGCCATTCCATTGGACGGAGTTATGTGATCAAAATTTTCAAGAGTTGAAGAAAAGGCTTACTACTACACCGATACTCGCATTGCCATCCGAAATGGAGGTTATGTTGTATATCGATGCTTCTAGGCAAGGACTTGGATGTGTCTTAATGCAGCATGGGAAGTTTATAGCTTATGCTTCAAGACAATTACGACCTCATGAGCTGAATTATCCTACACATGATCTTGAATTAGCAGCTATTGTACATGCATTGAAGATATGGCGACATTATTTATACGGGAGACAATTCAGATATTTACCGATCATAAGAGTTTGAAATATATCCTACACGAGAAGAGTTGAATCCGAGACAACGAAGATGGATTGAGCTTTGAAGGATTATGATTGCACTATTGATTATCATCCCTGGAAAAGTAAATGTTGTTGCTTCGATGCTTTAAGTAGGAAGTCAGTGGAAAATTTTTCAAGTATGATTTGTTACAATGTAGAATATTTAGTTGCACTTAGAGCTATGGATGTGAAGTTTTATGTTTATGACAATGATCCGTTAGCCACATTACAAGTAAAGCCTTTGATTGGAGATAAAATTAAAGATGCACAGTGTGAAGATTCTTATTTGCAAAGGATGAAGGGTAGAGTACAAGAAGGAAAGAATACACAATTTGTGTTGAAAGATGATGGTGTGTTATTGAATAGAAATCGTGTATGTGTACCTGATGTAGGAAATTTGAGAAAGGAAATCATGCATGAAGCGCACTATGCACCTTATGCAATGCATCCTGGAAGTACCAAAATGTACAAAAATTTGAAGCCTTATTATTGGTGGCCGGCAATGAAGAAGGATGTGGCGAATTTGTGAGTAAGTGTTTGACATGTCGATAAGTGAAAGGAGAGCACCGGGCACCAGGTAAACTTCATTCTTTATCTATACCTGTGTGGAAGTGGGATAAGATTACTATGGATTTTGTTATGGGATTGCCGCGTACATTTAACAAGCATGATGCTATTTGGGTAATTGTTGATCGACTTACTAAATGTGCTCATTTCTTACCTGTGAAGCAAACATATTCACTTGATAAACTTGCTGAATGTATATTTCTGAGATTGTTAGATTGCATGGTGTGCCTATATTTATTGTATCAGATAGGGATCCCAGATTTACTTCTCGCTTTCCGGAGAGTTTAAAGCATATGGTACTAAGCTTCATTTCAAGATGACTTTTCATCCTCAAACAGATGGGCAATCAGAAAGAACTATTCAGACATTAGAAGATATGATGAGGGCTTGCACACTTGAGTTCAAGGGTAACTGGGATGATTACATACCACAGATGGAATTTGCGTATAACAACAGTTTTCATTCTAGTATCGGTATGGCTCCTTATGAAGCTTTGTATGGGAGGAAATGTAGAAGTCCAGTATGCTGGGATGTTGAAGGTTTAAGACAGCTTGAAGGTCCAGAATTGCTACAAGAAACAGTGGATAAAATAGAGATAGTTAAAAAGAATTTGAAAGTAGCACAGATGAATAAAAGAGTTATGCTGATTTGCATCGAAGGGAAATGGAATATATTGTGGGTGATAAAGTTTTCTTGCGGGTATCACGATGGAAAGGAATATTAAGGTTTGGTAAACAAGAGAAATTGAGTCCGAGGTATGTAGGACCTTATGAAATTATTGAAAGAGTTGGACCATTGGCTTATAGGTTAGCATTACCTACAGAGTTGTCTTCTATTCATGATGTTTTTCACGTTTCTATGTTGAGGCGATATAGATCAGATCCTAGTCATATCATTCCAGAGCCAGAGATAGAAATCACAGAAAAGTTGACATATGTGGAAGAACCGATAGAAATTCTTGATCGAAGGGTTAAGAAATTGAGAAATAAAGACATTCCTATGGTCAAAATTAAGTGGAGTCATCATTCACCAAGAGAAGAAACTTGGGAAGTAGAAGAGCATATGAGACAGAAGTATCCGCATCTATTCCATTGTAATGTTGGTGAGTTGTTAAAATTTCGGGGACAAAATTTCTTAAGGAAGGGAGAGTTGTAATGCCTGCATTTTCTCATCATCCATGTTATGTGCATTTACATTTAATCATTGGGCATATAATGGTATATCAATGATATTTTTATTTTATGAGAACATATATATATTAATTATAAGTAGAGAATAAGAAGCATGATATTAGATTATTAATTTAGATAAGTTGATTAAGTACTTGGGTTATGTGTATTAAGCCTTAAGACTTAATTGAACCAATAGTTGAAGGTTGGGTAAATAGATTGGACTTAAAAGATACAATTAAAAGTTAGTACCTATATACGGTTAGTAAGAATTAATTTAGGGTGATAAAAATAGTTTAGTAGGTGGTGGCATTAAGAGAGGAATATTGAAAATTGGAACCATGAGTAAGCTCATTTTACCTCTTCATTTCTCTAAAATTCGTACATGGCCAAAAACACAAAATTTGGAATAAGAGAGAGGAGTGGAATACCTAGAAAAACTTAAGATTAAGATAGGATTTTGCCAACTATTGAAGGAGCCAAGCTAAAGCTAAAGGATTTAAGCATATTATCAACCCAAAAGCTGAAATTGGTAAGTTGTTACTTGAGTGTTATTAATTTGTCATTAGGGTTCTTGATTACAAATTGGAAAAACTTCATTTGATGCTCTCATTGATTAATTAAAGGTCTGATTATCATGAATTAATAGAGTATTGAATGATTGCATAAAGATTAAGCTTGATTTAAGTTTAAGTATGTTAAGATAGAAAACTGTCAAAATTCCAGCAACCTTGATGTTCTGTATTTTAGGCATAACATGGGTTATATAAGTCCAAATTAAGCTTAATTGGTGTCTATGGAAAGTTTAAAGAGATCTCTATAACTTTGTAGTTTTGTGATTTTGCTATTTTTGTTGTTTTGGTTGCTTAAATTGAGCAAACAGATTGCTGCTCGGGTACAACTAGCTGTATGACCCTTGCTCTGTAATTTGAAAATAATTAAATCTATAGAAGTCGGAATTGAGTAATTCTTCTTGGAGATGAAACTAGACGCATAAATGGATATGTCTATTTAATATGAGATTTTTGTATTAAGCCAATTTTTCCCAGCAATAAATATACCTTGGTACTAAATTCTGTCTAGAAAACAGAAATGTTGGAGATTAGTTTTATGCAATTTATTGATGTTAATTTGAGTTAAATTGGTATTTAACTAGATGGGAAATGTTTATAGGATATTAAAACAGTAATTGAGAGTCTTAGAGGAAGAGTTAGACCTATGAATTAGAGAGGGGATGATCTTGTAATGCATTAGAACTCGCATTTACATGAATATTTGTAATATGCATGAAATGTGAATTGATGAATGTGTTGACAGTACTCAAAGGCACCGGAAAGGAAGTTGTGGAGAAAGGAGGTTCTTATATGCTAAAGGAATAAGTATATTTTAAGTAAATAGTTAATATTTGCTATGTTCATATATTTAATCAAATGTTCCGCAAATGGTTGCGTTTGCTTAATATTGTTTATGTTTGAATGATTGAGATGGAAATGATTGGTGTTGAGTGGAACAATTGTTATTGCTGAAATATGATATAAGTGAAATGATTGAATTGTGATGTTAAGTGCATATGTGCATGTGAATGGTGGATTCCCCTACGAAAAAAAAAGATATATATATAAAGCCTTGGGAGGCTAAAGCCTAGAGAGGCTATAAAAGTGTATAATGTGAGATGAGGCGGAGCAGCTTACGTGTGTGATATGTGAGGATGAGGCGGAGCAGCACATTAAAAGGGATCCACAAGCCGTGAGAACTAACCATAATTTTTGAATTGTATTTCTTCTATGATGGTTGTAATGAATTGAGTAGAATGGTATGACTTTATACCTAAACTATGAATATCATGGAAAGTTATGTGATTGGGTGGAAATTGTATTAAGTGTATGTGATATAGATTATGTTGATTATTTATTTACTGAGCTGGAGGCTCACCCCTCTCCAAAAATTTTCTTTTCAGGTTTGTAAATAGTAGTGCATCCGTTGGTTGTATGCGAAGTCTAGCTTTTAGCAGTTCTGTCAAGTTAGGCCAGTTTTGTGAAGTCTCCTCCTGATGCATTTTTGTATGCAGTTATGTGATATATATGGAAGTATGCCTTATAAGGCATAAGAAGATGTTTGTAATACTTGTTAAATGATGTTTAAGTATAATCATATGTTTATATGTTAATAACCTTGTGTCTGGATTCTTAACAACCTACATATTGACCTATCTACCTGTAGTATATATTCTACGACGCTTGTATGCTTCCTGGCTAATGTTTATTGGTTAACATGTGATGGGGGTGTTACAAGTATACTGAGTTTGTGTAGTTTCAAGAAGAAATGAAGGCACAGTTGAGCAGTTTGAACAGTATACTTTAACAGTTCCTGAGTGGTTTAGAAAGACAGGCCACCCAGACAGACTTCATAGTAGTGCAGATTCAGAAGATGGCAGAGGCTGGAGCACAAAATCACCGGCTCATTGATGATATGGAGTTCGATTTGGCAACATGCTTCACGGACCCTGATCCACCACCGCCACCTTCCTCAGCAAATTTCCTTGCCCCCCAACTTCCAGCAGATCCAACCAGTGAGGATACACCATCAGCAGACTCCTAGCGAAAAAAAAAATTTGTGATATTTTCCTCTTTCCTTTTTCTTTATTATTTTATTTTTATTTATTTTCTTTCAATTTATTATCTTCTTTTACTTTCTTGCTTGTAGCTTGCTTAATTTTATGTTATTTCCTTGCACTTGTCTGTTTATGTTAAGTAGAACACTATGCCTTTTTACTTAAAAAAAAAAAATCAGCATGATCTTCCATAACCATAATGTGTGAATCATATGCTTCCTCAGTCTTCATCTCTCTAACACTGTGGACAGTGTTATACTAAAATGTGGGGTAGGTACCTACCGATGTTGTGCCTATCTTGAGTTTTGTTTTAATTAAGTAGTTGATGACTTTTTCTCCTTTGAATGGATTCCCTTATAGCTTTTATCGAACCTTGTTGGGAAGAAGGCAATGAATAAATCTCTTAACTACAATCCAGCTAGGTAAAACTGGTATTTTTCCTTAATTCTTCCATATTACTTTATCTTAGATATAGAACACTGTTAATATTGCTGCTTATTATTGTTATTGACTGTTTAAACTTTGGGTTGAGAATTCATGCAATTTTAACCCGCTCAAATGGTGAGATTTTGAGCCAATTGGTGCATCACTATTATGCTCCCTTTTCTTTCATTAGTGAGCATTTTACAGAATCTCTGTTTCTAGAACTTGCTTTACGATATCTGTTGAGATTACATGAATTGTCAATAATCGTGAGATGATTTGGGCACTTAGGATTTACACAATTTGGCCAAAAGCCTAACCCCTGCTTTTCCCTTAGTGAACCAATTTTGAGCCTTAGCCATTCCTTTCGTGACAATAATAACAGTGACACTCATTGTATCACTTCTATTCATTTGACCATTCTTTCTACCATTGTTGCTTCGGAAATTATATAAGTTATACGCATTTTACTTTGGATCAATCCGCATTCATATATTTCACTAAGTTGCTAGATTTTTCATAGATGCTCCCTACAATTATTGTATGTGTCAATAACCAACAACTCCTACATAAGCTGTTGTAATATATATACATAGTATATATATAATTATATAAAAAAAAAGAAAAAAGTATTAATTTAGTTCATTTCGAGCATCATCTTATTTTTAGAGCAACTTAGTGTTCATTTTGGTACAGCACTTGATCCTTCGTTACTTTCTTGCATTACTTGCTTAACTTCCAGCAACTTGTAGCCTACTTTCCATATTTATACGTACCTTACCTTAACCCCATTACAACCTGGCTCAAGACCCTTTGATCATGATTATTGATTATTTCGTAGTACTGGAGATTGAATCCATAAGCAAGCCTATGGTAAGCACTTTTTCTGTATTTTTGCGTTGAGAGCTTGGCGATCTTCTTTCACCTATATACACTTATGTGTTTTGAGTGACATCTTGTGAGGCATGGTTCTCAATTTCTCAATTTAGATGGTTTATCATTTTAACTTTAGCAACTTTATTAAGTTTGTTCTCTCTCTTAAGGATTTAGTGATTTGGGGATTTTGGGAAAAATCATTACAGAGTTTTGAAATTTGTTTAGAGCTAACCTCCTGCAATGCATTTGATCGAGTTATTTGGTATCTGTTTGAGGAGTGAGTTGTAAATTGCTTGAGGACAAGCAAAAGTTTAAGTATGGGGTAATTTGATAAGCATCATAATACACATGTAACACCCCCATCACATACTAACCAATAAACATTAGCCAGGAAGCATACAAGCGTCGTAGAATATATACTACAGGTAGATAGGTCAATATGTAGGTTGTTAAGAATCCAGACACAAGGTTATTAAAATATAAACATATGATTATACTTAAACATCATTTAACAAGTATTACAAACATCTTCTTATGCCTTATAAGGCATACTTCCATATATATCACATAACTGCATACAAAAATGCATCAGGAGGAGACTTCACAAAACTACAAAGTTATAGAGGACTCTCTAAACTTTCCATAGACACCAATTAAGCTTAATTTGGACTTATATAACCCATGTTATGCCTAAAATACAGAACATCAAGGTTGCTTTGGAATTTTGTGATTTTCTATCTTAACATACTTAAACTTAAATCAAGCTTAATCTTTATGCAATCATTCAATACTCTACTAATTCATGATAATCAGACCTTTAATTAATCAATGAGAGCATCAAATGAAGTTTTTCCAATTTGTAATCAAGAACCCTAATGACGAATTTATAACACTCAAGTAACAACTTACCAATTTCAGCTTTTGGGTTGCTAATATGCTTAAATCCTTTAGCTTTAGCTTGGCTCCTTCAATAGTTGGCAAAATCCTATCTTAATCTTAAGTTTTTCTAGGTATTCCACTCCTCTCTCTTATTCCAAATTTTGTGTTTTTGGCCATGTACGAATTTTAGAGAAATGAAGAGGTAAAATGAGCTTACTCATGGTTCCAATTTCCAATATTCCTCTCTTAATTCCACCACCTACTAAACTATTTTTATCACCCTAAATTAATTCTTACTAACCATATATAGGTACTAACTTTTAATTGTATCTTTTAAGTCCAATCTATTTACCCAACCTTCAACTATTGGTTCAATTAAGTCTTAAGGCTTAATACACATAACCCAAGTGCTTAATCAACTTATCTAAATTAATAATCTAATATCATGCTTCTTATTCTCTACTTATAATTAATATATATATGTTCTCATAAAATAAAAATATCATTGATATACCATCATATGCCCAATGATTAAATGTAAATGCACATAACATGGATGATGAGAAAATGCAGGCGTTACAACTCTCCCTTCCTTAAGAAATTTCGTCCCCGAAATTTTAACAACTCACCAACATTACAATGGAATAGATGCGGATATACTGTCTCATATGCTCTTCTACTTCCCAAGTTGCTTCTCTTGGTGAATGATGACTCCACTTAATTTTGACCATAGGAATGTCTTTATTTCTCAATTTCTTAACCCTTCGATCAAGAATTTCTATCGGTTCTTCCACATATGTCAACTTTTCTGTGATTTCTATCTCTGGCTCTGGAATGATATGACTAGGATCTGATCTATATCGCCTCAACATAGAAACGTGAAAAACATCATGAATAGAAGACAACTCTGTAGGTAATGCTAACCTATAAGCCAATGGTCCAACTCTTTCAATAATTTCATAAGGTCCTACATACCTCGGACTCAATTTCCCTTGTTTACCAAACCTTAATATTCCTTTCCATGGTGATACCCGCAAGAAAACTTTATCACCCACAATATATTCCATTTCCCTTCGATGCAAATCAGCATAACTCTTTTATGCATCTGTGCTACTTTCAAATTCTTTTTAACTATCTCTATTTTATCCACTGTTTCTTGTACCAATTCGGACCTTCAAGTTTGTCTTAAACCTTCAACATCCCAAAGAACTGGACTTCTACATTTCCTCCCATACAAAGCTTCATAAGGAGCCATACCGATACTAGAATGAAAGCTGTTGTTATCGCAAATTCCATCATGGTATGTAATCATCCCGGTTACCCTTGAGCTCAAGTGTGCAAGCCCTCATCATATCTTCTAATGTCTGAATAGTTCTTTCTGATTGCCCATCTGTTTGAGGATGAAAAGCTGTACTGAAATGAAGCTTAGTACCATATGCTTTCTGCAAACTCTCCCAGAAACGAGAAGTAAATCTAGGATCCCTATCTGATACAATAGATATAGGCACACCATGCAATCTAACAATCTCAGAAATATACAATTCAGCAAGTTTATCAAGTGAATCATTTGTTTCACAGGTAAGAAATGAGCACATTTAGTAAGTCGATCAACAATTACCCAAATAGCATCATGCTTGTTAAATGTACGGCAATCCCATAACAAAATCCATAGTAATCTTATCCCACTTCCACACAGGTATAGATAAAGAATGAAGTTTACCTGCAGTGCACAGTGCTCTCCTTTCACTTGCTGACATGTCAAACACTTACTCACAAATTCTACCACATCCTTCTTCATTGTCGGCCACCAATAATAAGGCTTCAAATTTTTGTACATTTTGGTACTTCCAGGATGCATTGCATAAGGTGCATAGTGCGCTTCATGCATGATTTCCTTTCTCAAATTTCCTACATCAGGTACACATACACGATTTCTATTCAATAACACACCATCATCTTTCAACACAAATTGTGTATTCTTTCCTTCTTGTACTCTACCCTTCATCCTTTGCAAATAAGAATCTTCACACTGCATCTTTAATTTTATCTCCAATCAAAGGCTTTACTTGTAATGTGGCTAACAGATCATTGTCATAAACATAAAACTTCACATCCATAGCTCTAAGTGCAACTAAATATTCTACATTGTAGCAAATCATACTTGAAAAATTTTCCACTGACTTCCTACTTAAAGCATCAGCAACAACATTTGCTTTCCAGGATGATAATCAATAGTGCAATCATAATCCTTCGAAGCTCAATCCATCTTCGTTGTCTCGGATTCAACTCTTTCCGCGTAGGGATATATTTCAAACTCTTATAATCGGTGAAATATCCGAAATGTCTCCCCGTATAAATAATGTCGCCATATCTTCAATGCATGTACAATAGCTCGCTAATTCAAGATCATGTGTAGGATAATTCAGCTCATGAGGTCGCGAATTGTCTTGAAGCATAAGCTATAACCTTCCCATGCCGCATTAAGACACATCCAAGTCCTTGCCTAGAAGCATCAGTATATACAACATAACCTCCATTTCGGGATGGCAATGCGAGTATCGGTGTAGTAGTAAGCCTTTTCTTCAACTCTTGAAAATTTTGATCACATAACTCCGTCCACCGGAATGGCACATTCTTCTTTAACAAAGTCATGTTAGAGGCTTAGCAATAACTGAAAAATCTTTTACAAATCTTCTATAATAGCCAGCTAACCCAAGAAAACTTCGAACTTCAGAAACATTTCTAGGCGGTTCCCATTCAATAATTGCTTTAATCTTTGATGAATCTGGTTGCACTCCATGTTTAGAAATAATATGCCCTAAGAATGCAATTTCCTCCATCCAAAACTCGCATTTGTTGAATTTTGCATACAACTGTTTTTCCCTCAAAATCATAGAAACAATTCTCAAGTGTTGTTCATGCTCTTCTAGGCTTCTAGAGTAAATCAGAATATCATCAATGAACACAATAACAAAGTGATCTAAATATGGCTGGAAAGTGTTGTTCATCAGTGACATAAAAACAGCAGGAGCATTTGTTAAACCAAATGGCATCACAATAAATTCATAGTGCCCATACCTTGTTCGAATCGTCTTGGCAATAGATTTCTCTTCAACCCGGAGTTGCCAATAACCTGATCTTAAATCAATTTTAGAGAACACAGTTGCACCTTTTAACTGATCAAGCAAATCATCAATTCTCGGCAATGGATATTTATTCTTCACTGTAATCCTATTCAATTGCCTATAATCAATACATAATCGCATACTACCATCCTTTTTCTTCACAAATGAATCGGGTGCTCCCCAAGGTGAAGTACTTGGCCCGATGAAACCTTTATCAAGTAACTCTTCTAATTGCTTCTTTAATTCTTTCAATTCTAATGGAGCCATTCTGTATGGTGCAATGGAAATAGGTGCAGTACCAGGGATGATGTCAATCTCAAAATCAACCTCTCGATTTGGTGGCAAACCAGGCAAATCATCTAAGAATATGTTAGGAAATTCTCTGACCACTGGAATGTCTAATACCCCTGGACTGACCTTAGTAGTATCTATAAAACTAATTAGATATGCTTCACATCCATTTTAATTAATCGACATGCGATCCTTCTTGAAATCAAACAATTAGGAATTGTCTTCCTTTCACCCACCATTACTATTTTCATTTCTCCTTGTATTTCCATAGCCACTTCCTTCGTTTTACAATCAACAATAGCATGATTTCTTGACAACCAATCCATCCCCAAAATAACATCAAACTCTCTAAGATTAATAACAACCAAATCGCATGTAGTTTGACACTATCTACTACTACAGGACATGATCTCACTATCGATTTACTGTGATAATACCCCCAGCAGGCATAGATACATATATATCATAACCTAATGCCTCTATATTAGCATGAACATGCGATGCAAAATCATGTGATATGAATGAACATGTGGATCCAGGATCAATAAGAACATGTGCATCGGAATCATGAATAGAAAGTATACCAAGAATAATTTCAAAGGTGCTTTAAATGCTTCATTTCTAGTAGTAGCAAATACTCTAGCTTGTGCTTGTGGTTGACCAATTTGTTCTGATGGTGTTGCTGAAATAGTTAAACCTCCTCTGCCACCTCTTCCTCTGCCTCTGCCTGAACCAACTGGAATATTTTCACCAACACTACTCTGACCCACTGTATAAGATTCTCCAGCATTATTTCTTCTCATAGGACAATCTCTAGAATAATGTCCTGGCCTACTACAAGTAAAACATACTACTGGTCTAGGTCCCCAACATTCTCCAGTATGTCTCCTGTTGCACGTAGGACAAACAGGAGCAAACCCTCTACTGGCTGAAACTTGTCCTCCCTCAAGTCTGGATGAATTGTATCCACCTCTACTATAAGGTACTATGGAGGATCTACTAGACTGACCACCAAACCCTCGTCCACGATAACTACTCCGCTGTGAATTAGAGCCTCTAAATGAAGAAATACTAATATGTCTTGGAGGATTACTATAAGCACCAATGATCTTCTTCTTTTTAGCTTCCATAGTATTCCTTTCAAATGATGTTTCTTCAGCTCTCAAAGCGGCCTTCAATTGAGGCATTGTAATTATGAGGTTTCACTGCCATTTTCTCACGAATGTCAAGCCTCAAACCCATCTCAAATTTCTTCCTTTTCAGTTCTTCAGTGGCTATTTCTTCTGGTGCATACTTACATAATCTCACAAATTGAACTTCGTACTCAACCCATATATCATTCTGCTTCAATCAAGAAATTCAAGCTTCTTTCCGTCTCTATAAATTTGGAGTATACTTCTCAGCAAATTCTCTCAAGAAATCATTCCAAGTCAAAGTCATTGGTCGATCTTTGCTTCTTAAAACTGTTTCCCACCAATCAAGTGCATCTTTTCTATTAAACATACCGTATATAGAAGCCTTTGTTCGGATGTGCAATTAAATCTATCCAACACCCTTTCCGATTTCAGAACCATTCCTCGGCCTCAGTAGGATCGGGTAGTACCTTGAAAACATTAGCACCTTGTTTCCTAACTCTTTCATAATTCTTATCTATCACGTACTTTTGTTGTTGAGTCCGAGGCGCTTGTTGTTGTCGCCCGTTGCATCGGAAAATCCATAAACTGTTCCATAACATTTTGTACATTCGATTGTGCAGCATTTTCGAATGTAGCTCATGCTCATCATGTTGATCATGTTCGGATGCATTTTCATGACCATGCATGACTCTAATGACTTATCCGGGCCGATTCATGTTCTCCTTGTCTCTCCATCTATATATATTAAATGCAAATATTCAGTCAAGTTCAAAGAACATATATCATATGCTTAATGATGTGCAACATGAATCTACTCCCAATGAATCTAATCCCTGCTCTGATACCACTAAAATGTAACACCCCCATCACATACTAACCAATAAACATTAGCCAGGAAGCATACAAGCGTCGTAGAATATATACTACAGGTAGATAGGTCAATATGTAGGTTGTTAAGAATCCAGACACAAGGTTATTAAAATATAAACATATGATTATACTTAAACATCATTTAACAAGTATTACAAACATCTTCTTATGCCTTATAAGGCATACTTCCATATATATCACATAACTGCATACAAAAATGCATCAGGAGGAGACTTCACAAAACTACAAAGTTATAGAGGACTCTCTAAACTTTCCATAGACACCAATTAAGCTTAATTTGGACTTATATAACCCATGTTATGCCTAAAATACAGAACATCAAGGTTGCTGGAATTTTGACAGTTTTCTATCTTAACATACTTAAACTTAAATCAAGCTTAATCTTTATGCAATCATTCAATACTCTACTAATTCATGATAATCAGACCTTTAATTAATCAATGAGACCATCAAATGAAGTTTTTCCAATTTGTAATCAAGAACCCTAATGACGAATTTATAACACTCAAGTAACAACTTACCAATTTCAAACTTTTGGGTTGCTAATATGCTTAAATCCTTTAGCTTTAGCTTGGCTCCTTCAATAGTTGGCAAAATCCTATCTTAATCTTAAGTTTTTCTAGGTATTCCACTCCTCTCTCTTATTCCAAATTTTGTGTTTTTGGCCATGTACGAATTTTAGAGAAATGAAGAGGTAAAATGAGCTTACTCATGGTTCCAATTTCCAATATTCCTCTCTTAATGCCACCACCTACTAAACTATTTTTATCACCCTAAATTAATTCTTACTAACCATATATAGGTACTAACTTTTAATTGTATCTTTTAAGTCCAATCTATTTACCCAACCTTCAACTATTGGTTCAATTAAGTCTTAAGGCTTAATACACATAACCCAAGTACTTAATCAACTTGTCTAAATTAATAATCTAATATCATGCTTCTTATTCTCTACTTATAATTAATATATATATGTTCTCATAAAATAAAAATATCATTGATATACCATCATATGCCCAATGATTAAATGTAAATGCACATAACATGGATGATGAGAAAATGCAGGCGTTACAACACATGTTTTCATGCCCAATTGTTTACATTTTTTATGCATGATTATCCCGTTTTATGCTAGAATCACCTGTCTTTTGTTTCCTTGCTCATTTCAGGTCATTTTCGAAGGACATCATCAATAATCGAGGGACATACGTGTGATTACGGACCAAAATCCATCAGATTGGGCGAGGAGTAGCACCCAAAGGGTTGAGCACGGCCTGGACTCCGGCCATGCTGAATTACTAAGAGGCTATCCCCAATTGTGCCATTTCAGCACGACTTCCGTAGCCACCACGGCCTCCAGCACGGCCTGTGATGGATCAGCACAGGCTTGGGCACGGCCTGGAAGGAGTCGGCCTGACAGACTCACAGTTGACTGACTGGACTCGTGGTTGAATCATCATACCGGACTCCCGGCCATGCTGAATCAACTATATAGGCAATTTTGAATTCTTTTTGAAGGGGGACGATTTTTGGACTCAATTCCAAGACACACACTTAATCAATTATTTCCTATACCTCAATTGTAGACCTTGAGAGATAAAAACTCATCAATTGAAGGGGGGATTTCACTTGTTCCAACATCGAATTGAAGATCAAGACAAACTTTGGGAGCATTCAAGAGGCAACTAGGGTTTGAGATTTCGAATTTTGTAATTTTAGGGTTTCTCATTCAGCTTGAAAGAGAAGGGTGTACATGCCTTTAATTTGTTTTTCCTTATTTTGTTCCCTAATTGCTTTAACCATGAACATGAGTAGCTAGATCTTTTGAATCCATTAGGGTTCACCTTTGTTGATGGATTATGCTTAATTATTAGTTTTTATAATTGTCATTCTTGCAATCTTCTTGCTATTCAGTAATAAAAGTTTGATTCAGTTAATTTGAGACGTTGGATTAATTGTTTATTAGGTTGTTTCTTGACATTGAGAAATGCTTGTTACAACTGGACATTGAATAGTAAGAACTGGTAGTTAACACTTAGAGATAAGGTTGATTTACTCGCCGGATTAAGAACTAATAACTCTTAATAGTTTTAAATCATACTTAATGCTAATCTGTAGTAATCCGATAGGAAGAGATTCCATTAGTTTAGTGCAGGGTTAGGAATCCGGTAAGCTTGAGAGAGGTACCGGGATTCAATTCAGGATTTAGGCACGGGTAAGCAAGATTGGCAATCCATAAAATCCATCTTTAGAATTCCATCACTTAGGCTCCCTTTTGGGTTTGTTTCTCTCTTTGCAATTGTCTTTTGATTATCCATTGTTCTTCATTTACTTATTTGCACTCATAACCATTAGCTGGTACGTTAGAACTTTCACACCCTATTTCAGACTAGATAACATAACAAACAGTAGTAACTCTAGGTTCACCCGATCTCCAGGGATACGACCTTGATACTCACTAGTGCTAGGCTGCATCGGTAGGTTCACTGCCTTAGGTGTAGGTTGCATAAAGAGCACATCACCTACAGTTCTCTCTAATATACGTTTTAAACCCCTATTAGTAACCTCAACTTGCCCACTGTTTTATGGGTGATAGGGAGTGGAGAACCGTTGCATTACACCATAGCGCCTGAGTGCCTTCTCCAATTGAACATTGCAGAAATGCGTTCCCCTGTCACTAATTAGCGCTCTAGGTGTGCCGAACCTAGCAAATAACTTTTTAAAGAACCTGCAAATAACTCTAGCATCATCAGTAGGTAAGGCATGTGCCTCCGGCCATTTGGAGAAATATTCAACAGCTACTAGGATATACTTATTACCATTTGGGGAAGGGAAGGGTCCCATGGATTCAATACTCCAAATATCAAATATCTCAACTGTCTGCATATTGTTTTGGGGCATCTCATCACGGGCAGAGATATTACCTGAGCGCTGACAAGCGTTGCAAATTTGAACAAAGGTTCTAGCATCCTGGAAGATAGTTGGCCAATAAAAGCCTGCATCCAACACCTTCCTAGTAGTATGGTTCACCGCTTGATGGCCTCCTACAGGTCCTTCATGACAATGCCTCAAGATCTGGAGACTCTCTTTGCCATAAACACATTGGCGGATGAACTGGTCTATACACACTCGATATAGGAAGGGGTCATCCCAAATGTAGTATTTCAAATCGGCAAAGAATTTCTTCTTTTGCCGATAAGTCATACCCCTTGGTAAGACCCTAGCCACAAGATAGTTAGCATAATCAGAAAACCACGGAGAATCAGAATATACCTTTAATGAATACAATGCTCCTCTGGAAATAGATCATCTATCATGCTCTCATCAAGTGCATCCAAGCTCGAATTCTCCAGTCTGGATAGGTGATCTACTGCCAAGTTTTTTGCGCCCTTCTTATCTCTAATCTCAATGTCGAATTCCTGCAACAATAAAATCCATCTGATCAATCTTGGCTTAGCATCATGCTTATTAAACAGATGCCTCAAAGCTGAATGGTCAGTAAAGACGATGGTCATTAATAAGATGAGGTATGATTGGAATTTGTCGAAGGCATACACGATAGCTAGCAACTCCTTCTCTGTAGTAGTGTAATGTTCTTGGGCTCTTGTTAACATCTTGCTAGCATACTAAATGGGTTGGAACTTTTTATCAAACCTCTGTCCAAGCACAGCTCCAACTGCATAGTCACTAGCATCGCACATTAGTTCAAAGGGCAGCCCCCAATCAGGCGAAGCCATGATAAGGGCTGTGGTTAAAAGTTTCTTTAATAACTCAAAGAAGATACACATGCATCATAAAAAATGAAAGGTGCATTCTTAACTAGCAATTGAGTAAGAGACCTAGCAATCCCAAAGAAATTTCTAATGAATCTTCTATAAAATCCAGCATGGCCTAAGAAATTTCTAACAGCCCTAACAGAACTAGGGGGTGGTAGCTTAGATATTGTTTCTATTTTAGCTCTATCAAATTCCATCCCCGTATGTGAAATCTTATGCCCTAGAACGATTCCCTCTCTACCATAAAATGACACTTTTCCCAATTTAGCACCAAATTAGCCTCAATAGTGAGAGAATGAGTTACCACAAACAGAGAAGTCATCCATAAATACCTCCATCGACTCCTCAATCATATCATCGAAAATGGCCATCATACACTGCTGAAACGTAGCTAGCAAATTGCATAAGCCAAAAGGCATTCGTCTATAAGAGAATGTCCCGTAGGGGCAAGTGAAAGTTGTCTTCTCTTGGTCTTCAGGTGCAATTGGGATCTAAAAATATCCTGAAAAACCATCAAGAAAATAGTAAAACATGTGTCCTGCCAATCTTTCTAACATCTGATCAATGAAAGGAAGAGGGAAGTGATCCTTCCGAGTTGCATCATTAAGCCTCCTGTAATCGATGCACACTCGGAATCCTGTTACCATCCATGTAGGTATTAGCTCATCCTGCTCATTTTGAATTACTGTCATGCCTCCTTTCTTCGGCACAACCTACACAGGGCTCACCCAAGAACTGTCAGAAATAGGGTAAACTAATCCTGCATCTAGGAGTTTAATTACCTCCTTTTTCACTACTTCCTTCATGTTCGGATTAAGTCGCCTCTGTGGCTGAACTACTGCTCTATAGCTATCCTCTATAAGAATCTTATGAGAACAGAAACTTGGGTTGATCCCGGGAATATCAGTGATTTTGTAGGCGAAGGCCTTCTTATACCTCTTGGGAAAAGGTTGCGTCGAAGACGTTCCAGTGGTTTGCGAGTTCCCTGATGTGTTTCCAGAAGAATTACTGGGATTGCCGCCCAATAGAGAGATAGAATTTTGCATCGACGTGGTACCGGGTACAACACCTATTTCTTTGCTGCCTGATGTGCGTAAAATACACACATCTAAATGGGTTTTTTTAAGATTGATTTTATGGACATTTGGATGTGAATTGGTCTCAACACTCACCTTATACATATGTTTGTGTGCATTAGGTCCAAAAAAGGTCAAAGGATGAAAAAGGAAAGAATTGGAGCATAATTGCACATCAAAGCTGCCGAAACGAGCTAAGTACGAGCATGAGGAAGTTGAACATGGCCGTGTTGATCTCAACACTGGCCGTGTTCTCAACACGGTCACAAGCATGGGCCGTGTTACTAACACGGGGACAAACACGGTCGTGTTGAACATCAAAGAAGAAGTAGTTTTTAGGGAGCACGGCCACAGAGAGTAACACGGCCAGGAACACATCCCGTGTTGAGAACACGGCCAGGAACACGGCCGTGTTGGAGGCGACAGGGGGTATTAATTAAAAGAACGAAAAGAAGAGAAAAAAGAGGAGGCTAGGGTTAGAACGTCCCAAACCCTAATTTTTCTTTCTCTAAGGGTTTTCTGAGCTGAGACCAAGGCAAAAGGAGACTTGGATCAAGGTTTCAATCGGATTTCCTTGAAGGATCGAAGATTGGGCAAGGTTCGTTGATTGATTTTCAAATCGAGCAAGAGGAACAAGAATCGATTCAATTGGAGCAAAAGGATTTGGGGCTGTTTACTCTCATCCAATGGTGTAATCGGGTTTTTTTCTACCTTTGCTTATTGTTGTAATTGAATTCTTGTATATTTTGAGAATGAACATGATTAGCTAGATTGATTTAATCCATTGGGATTTCTTTACTATGTTGGCTTGATATTATATTGTTGGATTGTTCGAGTTGGTTTTGTATTCTTCTTGTTTTCAGTATTAATAAGATTATGCATTATTCATGAGACATTGTGAATTGTGATGTTTAGATTACTTTATGAGATTGAGAAATCCATTTGGCAATTGGAATTTTGAATAACAAGAACTGGTTAATAATCGCTTAGAGATAAGGATAATTAACTAGCCGGATTAAGAATTAACAAAGCTTAATAGACGCGGATTAAAGCTTAATGCTAATTTAAGAATCAATCGTTAGGAAGAGATTCCAACTTTAGGTTATTAGGTTTAGGAATTCAGTTATCTCGAGAGAGAAACCGAATTCGGTTAAGAATTCGTCCATGGGTAGCATAATTAGACTCACTGATCCTTTATCTTTTGTTCGGTTGCCAACTAGTTTAGATTCCCTTTGGGTTTTTCTTCTTGTCTTGATTATTTCGTTTATCAATCACGCTTGCATCTCCCTTAGGACTTAGCTCGTAGTTAATAGTTAGTTTAGAATTTATTCATCATCCATTTTAGGTTAATATAACAAAGAACAAAGGAGTAACTCTGGGCTTTCGCTTTCCCGAGGAATACGACCTTGATACTCGCCATTAGTGCTAGACTGCATCGATAGGTACACTGCCTTAGATTGTAGCTAACATGAGTAGCACACATCAAGTTTTAGCGCCGTTGCCGGGGAATTGTTTGAAAACTAGAGTGAAATTTGCTATTTGTTAATTTAGCCATTTTTTTTTCTTTCTTATTATGTTATGATTTTTTTTTTGTTTATTTATTTTATTTTATTTGTACATATTTATTTAGCTTAAGTTTATGATTCAGATAGTGAATGATAAAGAGGTTCAATGCTAAACTCAAAATCTTTGTATGACGCATTGGAAAATGAGAATAGGAACCAAGAGAGTGCTAAAAATTGGGATGCCCGTGCATCTTTAGATGCTCGAGTGGAATCGTTTACGTCATCAACTCTCCTCTCCTATCCTTTCATCTCAAGTCTTTTGTGAATTTTGTTGTGGTTTACATGTGTGTAATGATTGTCCATTGTATAGTGATGTTGCTCATTGTTCTTATAACTGTGAACAGGTGAATTATACGGGAAGTTGGCCAAATGACTCGTATGGAAGCACCTACAATCAAGAGTGGAGCACTCATTCACCTTTTGGATGGAGCTTAGATGGCCAAGAACCACTAGGAATTCAAAGCAACTACATCAAAGAAATTTAATGTTGCACCTTCAACTCAAGATGAAGAGTTAGTGTCGGAGGAGCTGATAATGAGGTTCATAACAAGTCTTGAGGAAAGATTCCAACAAACAGAGAGGATACTTGAAGATCAACAAGCCTCGATTAACAACATAGAGCATCAAGTAGGCTTAATCTTCAAGTTACTAGCGAAAGAGCAATTGAGAACTCCATCAAACGCTGCTGAATCCGAGGAACATTTGAGCGCCATCACTTTGCATTCATGTGAGAATTTTTCTGGTTTATCTATTATGTTTGATGATGATGCTTATGTGCAGGACGACTCTTTGAACATGGAGATAGAACCAGAAAAGGAAGAGGCAAACATGATCCCTCTGAAAGACTATCAACAGGAATGTACAGTTGATGATGCTGAGTTGCAGTTAGAGGAATTGTTGGTAGATTTTCCACAAGTCCCTTCGATGATGGAAGATGAGCACGAGTTGTCCAATGAAGAAGTCTTGGAGGAGCTCGAGTTTCTCCTAGCAAGTGAACCAAGCCAAGGACTGAAGAAAACCATCAACACTCCTGAAGAAATTGCCCAACCGTCGATCCTTCCAATTGTTGAAACTCTAGCTTTCAAATTGGAAGAGCCCCTAGAGCATCATGACTACGTGCAAATATATGAGGAGCGAGTTTTGCCCATCATAATCGGCAAACTTGCTTGACCGCTTCGGAAGAGGAAGTTGACGATTATCCCTCTAAGCGGATATTTGAAGCCATTTGCTTGGAAGAAGGATGGATGGTCGCCAATCCCCACCGTTTGCTTTTCACCATGAGTCCAGCTAAGAAGACTCATCACATCAAAAAGAAGCGCTTTTGGGAGGCACCCCAAATTCTATTTTTCAATTTGAATACTTTACCCTTGCATTGTGAACTTAGTTGATTAGGTTTTATAGTTGGTTTTTGTTAAGTTTTATTTATGTTGAGTGTATGAGTTGAGGATTTATTGGTTTTGCAGGTGAGAAAGAGTGAGAAAGTGCTGAGAATCGCAACTTTTGCATTATCTGGAGATCAACACGGGCGTGTTCAATACCGTGTTCGTGAACACGGCCTGTGTTCTGATTGAAAAAAAATCAAACTAAGTTGAACACGTTCACAGAAGCTAACACGGGCATTTATGCCCTGCCGTGTCCACAACACGTTCCCGTGTTAAAGACCGTGTCTGTAACACGGGTGTGTTCTAAGAAGTGGTACCATGTCCACCAGACGAGGATCAGGAGTTTACAAGAGGAGGCGGACCGATGGTTCCTCTTCCTCTCAATCATCAAAGGCCGCACCGACTAGTTCAGGCCAAATTAGACCACCGCAGCCATCGATTCCTACTTTTCCAAGGGCAGCCCACCTTTGAGCGTAGGATATCAATCGATGAGGCACAAAGATTCTGGGAAAGGCGAGGATAGATCGCCAAGATCGAGACCGCTTGACTTGCGGTACCGCACCGATATCTTGAGACACCCCATTTCAACATTTCTTTGACATTGTTGAACCAACATATAGGGAGTTGACTGTGGAGTTTGCCAAGACTTTCTTTCCGCAGCCGCCATGGACTTCCAACAACCGGATGCGACGGATTAGCAAGGCAAACTTTCACGATGAGTGTACAGCAGTTTGGGGTACACTTAGGCTTGTGGACCGAGGAGGATGCAACCGGAGAGATTTATAGTCGCTGTATACACACTCCGGTGTGTCATATCCGCAGATGTGGGCTGAGATTTCTGATGACACTGAAGGTTACAGTGCCAGCCAGTCCAAGGCATCTAACTTGCTTGAGGGACTACGGTACTTGCATGCATTGCTGGCTAGGACCATCACTGGCAAGGGAGATAGTGGTGGTGTAGTTACCCGGCCTGACTGTTTATACTTTACAAGATGCACTAAAGACCACCACGACATGGGGTACTTATTGGCCGGACCGCCTTCGCAATAACTCAAAGAAGGTATTTTTCCCGTTTTGGGACTTACATTACTCGACTGGCTAGGAGCTTAGGAGTTTTGGAGGAAGCGATACCACATTTGACGGAGCTGGGGGTGATGGAGACGTTGGGACTTCCCCGGATGGTTAGTATGGGGATGGTGACTCGTAGAGGTGGTCCGCTAGGACCAGAGTATAGACCGAGGAATGCTCTCTTGGCGACTCGGAGAGGAGCGACCGCCCCACGAGCCCATGGTACATGGGATGTCCCACCTTCTTCTAATATTCCGTAGTCTTCCTCCGCACTGCCTACTCGCCTCCTTCCGGTCTTCTTCAGCTATTTTAGGAGTCTCCCCAATTGAGTTTAGAGAGCTGCAGCTTAGAGTGCAGAGGTTGGCAGAGGAGCAGCAGCAGCATTTCATTCGACAAGAGGCTTTTCAACAGGACCTTTTACAGCGTCAGGCTGAGTTTCAGAGCCAGATGATGGCTCAGTTTGAGAGGCAGAGGGCTATGCTTCAAGCCCTGATTGAGCAGGGAGGTAGGTTAGAGGCCTCTATAGCCAATGACATGTTTGATGATATTTTTGCTACAGACTTTGCACCTGCTTGTCCACAGAGCCGGGTTCCAGAGTAGAGCCATTTTGACATCCCTCTAGCGGATGATCCAGTTGGCCCTCCCTCTCCAACTGAGCACCCTTCAACACAGCAGCCTGACGAGCCTCCTATTGACGCTGCTCCTGCTGATCCACCAGCTCCTGCATGTGACACTACTTCTGATCCTCAAAGAGCAGCCACTCCTCCACCACAAACCAATGATGCACCTCTTTTCACCCCGAGCCATAATCGTATGATTAGTTTCTTTTTCCTTTTTCATTTCATATATTTTGTACACTAAGGACAGTGTGTCCTTCAAGTGTGGGGTGGGTGATATTTATCCCATCTTAGTTATTTGTTTATTCTTTTTGCAATTTTTTGTAAAATTTTGAAAATTTTTCACTTTGTTTCGATGCTCTTACTGTTGACTTGCTTTTGAAATCCTGTTTATGTCCATGTGATCGGGTAAAACCGATAGTGTTAAGTCTTGCGGAAGAATGTAAGATAATTAGTTTGAGTTTTGCACTGAGTTGCTTTGGTCTATTTAATTCTGTTTTGATGATTTTTATTTGGAACCTACTCAAAAAGCACACTTGTGAGAAATTGAGCCTAAATTGTAAGCATACATGTTATATGCTTTTATTTATTTCTTGTTGAGAGTGCCACCATCGCTTTTACTTTTAGAACTTGCTCGGTAATGCTTATGAGGGCCACAAGGAGAGTTTAACACTTTGGTATGATAGAGGCACTTAGGTTTTTCATTCTAGCCAAATAGCCTTCATTCGTTTATTGATTCTGTAGATAACCCTTTCTTTCACCATTTTTTTTATCATATTCTATTACCACTTAGTTTTATTCTGCTTTGGGTTATGATTTTGCACATGAGTTATTTTTATTGGGAACTTTTGTCTTGGGAATAGCTTTGGAATCTTGTAGCAGCTTACTTCAATCCAAAAAGAAATTCACTCTATTATGTGAATGTTCTTCCCTTATGAAAAAAAGAAAAAAAAAGAAAGAAGAAAATATAAAAAAGAATAAGAGGGAAAGGTGATGAAAAGAAAGAAAGTAAGTGAGCTAAACATTTTGACTTGATTCCTATTTCCCACCTTGGACTACTATCCATTGTTTACCCCTTGTGATCATTGTGACTTGTGTGCATGTCATGTATTTCATTGCAAAACACCATAGGTTCAACTCTGACCAAATTTACCTACCCTTACCTAATCCCCATTACAACCCTTATAAAGACCTCTTGACATGGTTGTTGACTCTTCATAAGTGGTAGGAGTAGGATTTAAGAGCAAGCATATAGTAAGTAAGGCAGTAGTTGATGCATTGAGCGATTAAACACTACCATTTAAACACTTTGAGTGATTTAGAGTGAATCTGGTGAGGAGATGGTTCTGAATAATTTCCTTGAAACAGTTTTTTGTGAATTATTGGCATCTTGGTTGTGATACTTGAATTGATTGCTTCGTTTCTTTTTGTTTGACTTGTGCTTGTTAAGGATATTTGTAGGAACCCTCTAGCTTGTTTGTCAGTTTAAGTATTGTTCCTTAGTGGTTTATTTTCCTTATTATACTTTTGATTGCTTGAGGACAACCAATGAGCTAAGTGTGGGGTTATTTGATGTGCGTAAAATACACACATCTAAATGGATTTTTTTAAGATTGATTTTATGGACATTTGGATGTGAATTGGTCTCAACACTCACCTTATACATATGTTTGTGTGCATTAGGTCCAAAAAAGGTCAAAGGATGAAAAAGGAAAGAATTGGAGCATAATTGGACGTCAAAGCTGCCGAAACGAGCTAAGTACGAGCATGAGGAAGCTGAACATGGCTGTGTTGATCTCAACACTGGCCGTGTTCTCAACACGGTCACAAGCATGGGCCGTGTTACTAACACGGGGACAAACACGGTCGTGTTGAACATCAAAGAAGAAGTAGTTTTTAGGGAGCACGGCCACAGAGAGTAACACGGCCAGGAACACATCCCGTGTTGAGAACACGGCCAGGAACACGGCCGTGTTGGAGGCGACAGGGGGTATTAATTAAAAGAACGAAAAGAAGAGAAAAAAGAGGAGGCTAGGGTTATAACGTCCAAAACCCTAATTTTTCTTTCTCTAAGGGTTTTCTGAGCTGAGACCAAGGCAAAAGGAGACTTGGATCAAGGTTTCAATCGGATTTCCTTGAAGGATCGAAGATTGGGCAAGGTTCGTTGATTGATTTTCAAATCGAGCAAGAGGAACAAGAATCGATTCAATTGGAGCAAAAGGATTTGGGGCTGTTTACTCTCATCCAAGGGTGTAATCGGGTTTTTTTCTACCTTTGCTTATTGTTGTAATTGAATTCTTGTATATTTTGAGAATGAACATGATTAGCTAGATTGATTTAATCCATTGGGATTTCTTTACTATGTTGACTTGATATTATATTGTTGGATTGTTCGAGTTGGTTTTGTATTCTTCTTGTTTTCGATTATTAATAAGATTATGCATTATTCATGGGGCGTTGTGAATTGTGATGTTTAGATTGCTTTATAAGATTGAAATCCGTTTGGCAATTGGAATTTTGAATAACAGTATCGCTTAGAGATAAGGATAATTAACTAGCCGGATTAAGAATTAACAAAGCTTAATAGAGGCGGATTAAAGCTTAATGCTAATTTAAGAATCAATCGTTAGGAAGAGATTCCAACTTTAGGTTATTAGGTTTAAGAATTCAGTTATCTCGAGAGAAACCCGGGTAGCATAATTAGACTCACTGATCCTTTATCTTTTGTTCGGTTGCCAACTAGTTTAGATTCCCTTTGGGTTTTTCTTCTTGTCTTGATTATTTCGTTTATCAATCACGCTTGCATCTCCCTTAGGACTTAGCTCGTAGTTAATAGTTAGTTTAGAATTTATTCATCATCCATTTTAGGTTAATATAACAAAGAACAAAGGAGTAACTCGGGCTTTCGCTTTCCGAGAATACGACCTTGATACTCGCCATTAGTGCTAGACTGCATCGATAGGTACACTGCAAAACTTGATGGGTGCTACTCGTGTTAGCTACAATCTAAGGCGGTGTACCTATCGATGCGCCTAGCACTAATGGCGAGTATCAAGGTCGATTCCTCGGAAACCGAAAGCCCAGAGTTACTTTGTTCTTGCTATATTAACCTAAAATGGATGATGAATAAATTCTAAACTAACTATTAACTACGAGCTAAGTTCTAAGGGAGATGCAGTGATTGATAAGTGAAATAATCAAGACAAGAAGACAAACCCAAAGGGAATCTAAACTAGCTGGCATCCCAACAAAAGATAAAGAATCAGTGAGTCTAATTATGCTACCCGTGGATTTAATTTAACCGAATTCGCTTCTCCCTCGAGATAACCGAATTCCTAAACCTAATAACCTAAAGTTGGAATCTCTTCCTAACGATTGATTCTTAAATTAGCATTAAGCTTTAATCCGCCTCTATTAAGCTTTGTTAATTCTTAACCGGCTAGTTAATTATCCTTATCTCTAAGCGATTATTAACCAGCTCTTGTTATTCAAAGTTCCAATTGCCAAACGGATTTCAATCCCATAAAGCAATCTAAACATCACAATTCACAACGCCCCATGAATAATGCATAATCTTATTAATACCGAAAACAAGAAGAATACAAAACCAACTCAAACAATCCAACAATATAATATCAAGCCAACATAGTAAAGAAATCCCAATGGATTAAATCACCTAGCTAAACATGTTCATATTTAAAACAATCTAGGAAATCAATTACAATGAAAGAATAATGAAAATAAAACATGTACACCCTTTTCTCTCGAATTGGATGAACAGCTCCAAATCTGGATCTACACTTTGATTAATCTCCCAAACTGCCTCTTGAATTGCTCCACTACTGTTTTGCACTCGGAATCTTACGATTCCGGGATTCTTACTCACTGCAACTCTCTCTCGCACTCAGTATTGTGCAGAAACTGAACCAGCCACTAGGGCTCAATGTCACTCTTTCTCCTCCCCCTTCTTTTTCTTAAGAAAAACTCATTTTTTCTTATATATTTAACTCAGCACGGCCGGAGTCTATGCCGTGCTGAAACTGTGGATCTCACCAAGTAGGGTTTCACCACGGCAGTGTTTCTCCCCGTTTTGGCTACCACGGGCCGTGTTGCTCCCCGTGTTATCCACCAGGGGCCGTACTGAAGGCCGTGGTGGCTACGGAAACCGTGCCCAAACTATTGATTTAAAGACCAAGTTTTGATGGTTGGTCACGGCCAGAGTCTAGGCCGTGATGGTCAGCACGGCCTTGACTCAGGCCGTGCTCAATGTGTGCAACGCGGGCTCTTGTCCGATCTTGATGAATTCTCGTCCGTTTCCGCACGTATTGATCTATAATTGCTTAAACACCGATGATGGTCCTATAAATGTTCCTGAAATGCAAAACAACATAAAACATGGGTGATCTGGGAATAAAAGCATAATAATTGCTAAGAACATACGCAAAAATATGCAAGCAAATATGTGTAAAACTATGCTCATCAAATTACCCCACACTTAATCTATTGCTTGTCCTCAAGCAATTAACAACTCAACCCACAAAACTACAGTTAGCAATTCATTTCAGTTTATGCCCCTAGTCCACAACAGAGAGTATTTAACACATCTCAAAGGATACTCAATCATAAATCAAATTACAAATCATTAACAAAGAATGGAAATAATATTAATGCATGAGTAACTTAAATGACAACTCAACACCAACATCATGAACCAATGCCTCACAGGGATCACTCAAGTCGCTCAAAGTGTATATTAGGTAAATAACAAATCCCTCAAAGCAAATGCACAAGACCCGCTCACCATAAGCTTGCTCATAAATCATATCTTCGCTACTGTGAATAAGTAAATACCAAAATCAAAGGGTCTTTACCAAGGTTGAAATGGGGCTAAGGTAAAGGTACGAAGATTTGGATAGAAGTGTGAAAGTGCCGGAATTGTATGATAAACAATAGTATATGCTCAAAGGATTAAATGCCTAAGATCACAAAAAGAATCATTCACTAAAATCCCTACTTCATAGAATAACGCTCGCAAATGCTCTAAATCCAATAAAAAGATAAATAATTAAAGAGATTTGTTTATTATATTTTTTTTCTTCTTCTTCTTCTTTTTTTCTCTTTTTTCTTTTTTTTTTTTTTTTTTTAAAGAAATGAACTAGCAGCTTATTAGCGACCGCCGCATACAACTCGAATAAACATAAAGAATAACAAATACAAATTGGATCAAGGGGAGCATTTAAAATATCAAAAAGATTTAGTGAATTTACCAAAATAGCAACTAGCATTTTAATCCCACATAAAGTCGAACATATCACAGAAAGAAATTCCAGCATAAGGGTAAAGGAAAGATAAATGTAAAGAATGGTATAATTGAAGTGTATAGGTGTAGATTATGAAGAAAAGGTTAAGGCTCAAAAATTGGCTAACTAATGGAAACATAAGGTGGTAGGCTTTTGGTCAAATGTGGGGAATCCTAAATCGCCCAAATCATCTCATGGTATTCACAATATTCATGTAACTTCAACACGCATTACAAAGCAAGTTCTAGAAGCAAAGTTAAGTACAATGCACACTCAAACAAGAAATATAAAGAGCATAAGCATAATGAATGCTCAACTGGCTCAAAATCTCACTTTCGGTGTGGTATTAGGTGCTTGGTTCGCAACATCATTAATTGAATCATTATTTAAGAAACACATGCATATGATATTATCAACGTTCTAAGTTAAAATTCGATAATTCGAAAAACAATTAAATAACACCGGTTTAACCCTAGTAGGTTGATGTGTAAAACACCATAAATTGTTTTCCAAGGACAATGAACAACAAAGAAAAGTAACTACAATTCTATAAATCAAGTCATCAATCAGCTCAAAATTAGCATACTCAAGTGCATAAAAACACAATGTCCTAACATCTCCTAAAAATACACAACACCTAGCCATAGCAATTAAAAATCCATATGAGAGATTAGGGTTTACCCATAAGCACCCCACACTTGAAGAACACAACGTCCTCGGTGTAAAATGTTATGGATACCCCGCATGGAATGCTCAACTAAGAGAACAAAGGCAATACAATCCAAGTGCATGACATGTATGAAAAATAAAGTAAATAAATGCGGAAAATAAAAAGATCTAGGGGATCGCCTGATCATCCATCGAGGCCGATGTTGTGGAAATTCGGTGCCTCCTGGTAGAATCCTGAAAATAATAAAATAAAGAAATAAAATCAAAACTGAAAATATGAAAACTAAAACTAATAAAATGTTTCAAAACAAAAGGTTAAAATATTAAAGATTAAAGATAAAGTTTGGGGTGCCTCCCAAAAGCGCTTCTTTTTTTATGTGATGAGTCTTCTTAGCTGGACTCATGGTGAAAGGCAAATGGGCGTGATCGACGACCATCCATCCTTCTTCCAAGCAAATGTCTTCAAGTATCCGCTTAGAGGGATAATCGTCAATTTCCTCTTCCCGACTATCAAACAAGCTGCCAATATGATGGGCAAGACTCGCTCCTCGTATAATTGGATGTAGTCATGATGCTCTAGGGGCTCTTCCAATTTGAAAGCTGGAGTTTCAACAATTGGAAGGATCGATGGTTGGGCAATCTCTTCAGGAGTGTCGATGGTTTTCTTCAGTCCCTGGCTTGGTTCACTTGCTAGGAGAAACTCGAGCTCCTTCAAGACTTCTTCATTGGACAACTCGTGCTCATCTTCCATCATCGAGGGGACTTGTGGAAAATCTACCAACAATTCGTCTAACTGCAACTCAGCATCATCAACTGTACATTCCAGTTGGTAGTCTTTCAGAGGGATCATGTTTGCCTCTTCCTTTTCTGGTTCTATCTCCATGTTCAAAGAGTCGTCCTGCACATAAGCATCATCGTCAAACATAATAGATAAACCAGAAAAATTCTCACCTGAACGCAAAGTGATGGCGCTCAAATGTTCCTTGGATTCAGCAGCGTTTGATGGAGTTCTCAATTGCTCTTCCGCTAGTAACTTGAAGATTAAGCCTACTTGATGCTCTACGTTGTTAATCGAGGCTTGTTGATCTTCAAGTATCCTCTCTGTTTGTTGGAATCTTTCCTCAAGACTTGTTATGAACCTCATCATCAGCTCCTCTGACACTAACTCTTCATCTTGAGTTGAAGGTGCAACATTAGGGCTTCGATGTAGTTGCTGAATTCCTAGTGGTTCTTGGCCATCTAAGCTCCATCCAAAGGGTGAATGAGTGCTCCACTCTTGATTGTAGGTGCTTCCATACGAGTCATTTGGCCAACTTCCCGTATAATTCACCTGTTCACAGTTATAAGAACAATGAGCAACATCACTATACAATGGACAATCATTACACACATGTAAACCACAACAAAATTCACAAAAGACTTGAGATAAAAGGATAGGAGAAGAGAGTTGATCGGTAACCCTGCAAAACGATTCCACTCGAGCATCTAAAGATGCACGGGCATCCCAATTTTTAGCACTCTCTTGGTTCCTAATCCCATTTTCCAATGCGTCACACAAAGAGTTTGAGTTTAGCATTGAACCTCCTTATCATTCACTATCTGAATCATAAACTTAAGCTAAATAAATATGTACAAATAAAATAAAATAAATAAATAAATAAAAAATAAAAATCATAAAATAATAAGAAAGAAAAAAAAATGGCTAAATTAACAAATAGCAAATTTCACTCTAGTTTTCAAACAATTCCCCGGCAACGGCGCCAAAAACTTGATGGGTGCTACTCGTGTTAGCTACAATCTAAGGCAGTGTACCTATCGATGCAGTCTAGCACTAATGGCGAGTATCAAGGTCGTATTCCTCGGGAAAGCGAAAGCCCAGAGTTACTTTTTTGTTCTTTGTTATATTAACCTAAAATGGATGATGAATAAATTCTAAACTAACTATTAACTACGAGCTAAGTTCTAAGGGAGATGTAGGAGTAATTGATAAGTGAAATAATCAAGATAAGAAGACAAACCTAAAGGGAATCTAAACTAGTTGGCATCCGAACAAAAGATAAAGAATCAGTGAGTCTAATTATGCTACCCGTGGATTTAATTCTTAATCAATTCGGTTTCTCTCTCGAGATAACCGAATTCCTAAACCTAATAACCTAAAGTTGGAATCTCTTCCTAACGATTGATTCTTAAATTAGCATTAAGCTTTAATCCGCCTCTATTAAGCTTTGTTAATTCTTAATCCGGCTAGTTAATTATCCTTATCTCTAAGCGATTATTAACCAGTTCTTGTTATTCAAAGTTCCAATTGCCAAACGGATTTCTCAATCTCATAAAGCAATCTAAACATCACAATTCACAACGTCTCATGAATAATGCATAATCTTATTAATACTGAAAACAAGAAGAATACAAAACCAACTTAAACAATCCAACAATATAATATCAAGCCAACATAGTAAAGAAATCCCAATGGATTAAATCAGTCTAGCTAAACATGTTCATATTTAAAACAATCTAGGAAATCAATTACAATGAAAGAATAATGAAAATAAAACATGTACACCCTTTTCTCTCGAATTGGATGAACAGCTCCAAATCTGGATCTACACTTTGATTAATTTCCCAAACTGCCTCTTGAATTGCTCCACTACTGTTTTGCACTCGGAATCTTACGATTCCGGGATTCTTACTCACTACAACTCTCTCTCGCACTCAGTATTGTGCAGAAACCGAACCAGCCACTAGGGCTCAATGTCACTCTTTCTCCTCCCCCTTCTTTTTCTTAAGAAAAACTCATTTTTTCTTATATATTTAACTCAGCACGGCCGTGTTCAAGGCCGTGCTGGTCAGCACGGCCGGAGTCTATGCCGTGCTGAAACTGTGGATCTCACCAAGTAGGGTTTCACCACGACCGTGTTTCTCCCCGTGTTGGCTACCACGGGCCGTGTTGCTCCCCGTGTTATCCACCACGGGCCGTGCTGAAGGCCGTGGTGGCTACGGAAACCGTGCCCAAACTATTGATTTGAAAACCAAGTTTTGATGGTTGGTCACGGCCAGAGTCTAGGCCGTGATGGTCAGCACGGCCTTGACTCAGGCCGTGCTCAATGTGTGCAATGCGGGCTCTTGTCCGATCTTGATGAATTCTCGTCCGTTTCTGCACGTATTGATCTATAATTGCTTAAACACCGATGATGGTCCTATAAATGTTCCTGAAATGCAAAAGAACATAAAACATGGGTGATCTGGGAATAAAAGCATAATAATTGCTAAGAACATACACAAAAATATGCAAGCAAATATGTGTAAAACTATGCTCATCAGCTAAGCTGACTCAAAAGAATGTCAGGTTTCAGTGGACTGACGCGTGTGAGAGAAGCTTTCAGAACTTGAAAGACTGTTTGACTTCAGCTCCGGTGTTGACCTTACCCTCTGAGACTGATGGATTCACGGTGTATTGTGATGCCTCTAGAGTGGGTTTGGGTTGTGTCCTGATGCAAAATGGAAAGGTAATAGCTTATGCGTCCAGGAAATTGAAGAAGCATGAACAAAATTACCCGACCCACGATTGGGAGATAGCAGCAGTAATTTTTGCATTGAAGATTTGGAGGCACTATCTCTATGGAGAGACGTGCGAGATTTATACAGATCATAAAAGCTTAAATTATATTTTCCAATAGAAGGAATTGAATCTGAGGCAGAGAAGATGGTTAGAGCTCCTGAAGGACTATGATTGTAATATTCTCTACCACCCAGGTAAAGCGAATGTTGTGGCAGATGCTTTGAGCAGGAAGTCAATAGGTAGTCTTGCTCATGTCAGTGTAGAGAAGAGACCGCTGGTTAGAGTGTTGCATGAACTGTATGACCAAGGGTTACAGGTGGAGATATTAGAATCGGGTGCATTGTTAGCACATTTCAGGATTAGGTCTGTGCTTGTTGACAGAATCAGGATGGCTCAGAATCGGGACCCGCAGTTGCAGAAAATCTTGGAAGATGTGCAGCAGGGTCGAGCTAATAACTTTGTTATAAATGATGATGGCACCCTCATGATGGGCTCTAGGCTGTGTGTTCCCGATGTGGATAATCTCAGGAAGGAGATTTTAGAAGAAGCTCACTGTACAGCTCACAGCATGCATCCGGGCTCTACAAAGATGTACCATGATTTGAAAGGAAATTATTGGTGAAATAGGATGAAGAGGGATGTAACAGAGTTTGTCTCCAAATGTCTTACTTGTCAGCAGGTTAAGTTGGAGCATCAAATGTCGTCAGGGTTATTACAGCCGCTTCCTATACTAGAGTGGAAATGGGAGAGGATTACTATGGATTTTGTATCAGGTTTACCCAAGACTTCTGCTGGTTATGACTCCATCTGGGTAATTGTGGATCGATTGACTAAGTCAGCGCATTTTCTCCTCGGTAAAGACTACCTATTCTGTGGCTAAGTATGCAAGAGTGTATCTGGAAAGGATTGTCAGTCTTCATGGTGTCCTAGTTTCCATAGTGTCTGATAGAGGGCTGCAGTTTACTTCAAGATTTTGGAAAAAGCTACAAGAAGAACTTCGTACCAGGCTGGACTTCAGTACGGCCTTCCATCCTCAAACAGACGGACAGTCAGAAAGGACTATTCAGACTTTAGAGGATATGCTTCGGATGTGCATGATAGATTTTGGTGGCCTTAAGCCTACCCATTCCCTAGTGCCGGTCACGGGCCCGCATGGATCGTGACAGGCCGACTCCTAGAGGATTGCCACTAGTAGTTGTTCATGGCCATCTCCTCTATCAGGTTCTGCGCCTGCTCCGACATCTTGCTGTTTAAAGCTCCACCTACTGTAGCGTCCACCATTTGCCTCGTAGCAAGGTTCAAATCGCTGTAAAAGGTCTGAACCTGCATCCATACTGGTAGACTGTGGTGTGGACAGCATCTCAACAAGTCTTTATACCTCTCCTAGGCTAGCACTCACCTATTAATGAATAATATTCATAAAAATCAAAATGAAATTTATAATATAAAATTGTCAAAGTGTGATATAACAAAATAGCTAAAAAAATTTTATAATAATATATTAACTTATATAAATTACAGCCTTGATTTATTTTAGCTTAGTTTTCAATTTGATTAACATTTATAAATATACACGTAAAGAAACCATATGATCCAAAGATTCTAATTAAATTAAAATTTTCTTAAAGAAACCATATGATCCAACACTGACACTCCACTTTATTGACTCTAAAATTTGAGTTGGACAAATATAAGATATCTAAAAACTGAAAGGCATGAGAAAAGAAAATATTTTGTATTAAGGTTAAGATATATATAAAGTTTCACAATAATAGCAATATCACTAACTGTATTCATTTAGACACAATTTAATTTTTTTCTATGCTAGTGCCTGGTTAATCATGACCTATTATAGCCTGGTTAATCATGACCTATTATATACTAATTAAGGTTTTAATAATAGATAAATTTTTATTAAATTAGTATAGTTAGAAAATGCATTTAGAATTATTTTTGATGTCATAAAAATGTAATTAAATTTTATAATATACAATAATTTATAAGTAACATAAAAGTTGTAATAATGAGTCAACTTTATTTTATCTAATTTAAAAAATATTCATTTTATTAAATTACAATAAAATATATTTATTTATTATTTATTATTTTTATTGCAGATCTTACTAATAGTAATAACATCATTTAAATGTTGTAGTTATATTATTATTATTATTATTATTATTATTATTATTATTATTATTATTATTCTGAACTTGAGCTTGAGCATATAAACGAGCTTGCTTGTCGAGCTTATAAACGAGCATGTTTACAAATTTTACAAATGAGCTAGATTGCGAACATGTTCGTGAGCTTTATAAATGAACCGAGCTCAAACTTAAGCTCACAAGCCTGTTCACGAGCCAGTAAACAAGCAGGTTCACGAGCTAACGAATCAAACTTTGTCAAGCTTGAGATCGGCTCGATAAAATTATCGAGCTCGAAATTGAGCTCGAGCTCGAAATTGGGCTCGAGCTCGGATCGTTTAAAAACGATCTTTAACAAACTTTTTATCAATCCGAGTTTCGAATAGCTCGCGAGACGTTTGGTTCGTTTACAGCTCTATAACTACCTTCTTCTTCTTCTCTAACGGACACCTTCTCTATCACCATTAACAACCTAATCAATCATATTAAAAAATCTCACTCCAGGTACTTTTTCAAATTTTCCAATCGAACAGAACAAAGCCATTACAACAAAATGTTCAGCTACTTCAATAACAGCAACCACGCTAGCAATAAAAATCCCTTCAGAGAGCCAAGATCTAAAAGGGGGAGTCTTAAATTTTGCTGATGAACTTGCCACCTGACATGCCAACTTCCTCATAAAAAACCTAATCGAAGCTTTAGCTGGCGTGTTCCTTTAAGTTGGTGCCGCTACTCAATTTGTGGTTATTCCTTTAAATCTTTGCAAAAGTGATAATTCTGTTGATTTTATTATCAACAGTACTATGGGCGATAAAGCTTTTAAAGAATCACAAGTATTATAAAAGTAAGCTAATCAATCTAAAGAATTTAAAGTTTTGTCTGCCGCTTCAATTGGTGGACAAATTCTAAATAATAATAAAAAAATTTATCCACCAATTAAAGTAGTGGACAGGTTTAAAATTAAAAAAAAAATTGTCCACCACTTCAATTGGTGAACAAGTTTAAGATAAAAATGAAACATATCCATCAATTGAAGTGGCAGACAAGTTTTTAATAATAAAATAAAAAATTGTTAACAATTCAATTAAATTTATGGACAAAAATATTTATCAATTTCACTAGCAGGTACGTATTATAATAATTTAATAAATTTTATTATTATAATAATTATTATATTATAATAAATTTTATTATTATAGTAATTTAATAAATTTTATTATCATAATAATTTAATATATATTATTATTTTAATAATTTAATAAATAATGATAAAAAAATCAAAGTCTTTTTATTTTTTATTTCTCTGATTTCCAAAATTATACCAAAGCGAAAACTTTTCCAAAAGAAACTTTAAGTTGAGAATTTAAATATTTCTATTCTAAAAAGATAGAAAAATTTTCAAATGTATTGAATTAAGAAAAAGCCGCCTGACCATTACTATAGAGAGGCTAATTGTGTTGTAGATTGGTTGGCCAGCTATGTGTAATCTTTACCTTTAAGACTTCACTGTCAGTCTAATTCTCCTTTTATTTTGCAACAGTGGTTGTTTCATGATAGGAATGGTGTTTCCTATCTTAAGTTGATTGGCATATAATTTATGATTTTCTCTAGCCTTCTAAATAAAATAAATAAGTTCCCTAAGCATTGCTAAGATTTTTGAGGTTAATATCATCGTATCTTTGATTTATGATGCAAACAAGACCTCTTCATATCATTTTAACAACAACAAAAAAAAGTGCACTTAGTATTTCACATTAAAAAAATTATAATTTTATTAAATATAATGCCATGTTATTAATGGATTAAGAATATTTAAACTAAATGTTTTAACAATTTGTTCTTAATTTTCTTACTAATCAAACATAATCTCTTCTCTATATATATTTCTACAAATCTAGTTTTAGGAAGGAGATGAAAGTTTTCTGCTATTTGCTCTCTATTACATTTTCTATCTGCATTTGTCCACCATTATTCTCTCTATAATTCTTCCATAAATATTTAGTCTTAGTTTTTGTTGTTCTATTAAGATCAAAGAAGCTTTTTAAAAAGTGGAGAGTGAGGACCAATCATCTTCATATCTTGAAGAATTTTTGAATTTCGAGGGAGTTTTTATTTTCTGTTTTGTTTTGTGTCTTTCTATTTAATACCATGATCATTGGATTAAATATGTTAGGCTAGTTTTCATAAGTGTTTAATTTAGCTTTTTTTACTTTTGTATGAACATTTTTATTTGTTTATTTAATATGTGATTTCTTTACCTTTATATCTTTATTAGTTTCGGTTATTATTGTTAGTAATCATCATATTGATTTAATAATAATAATTGTTATGAAAATATTTAGGTTGAATGTATTAGAGACACCATCTTTGCTTCAATATATATTGGTAGAAGAAAGTTTAGTCGCGTCATTAGTTTGAGTGACTAAAGAAAAATGCATATCAATATCTCATTCGTTAGATTTAAACTTAAAGTAAAACAAGGAGATTACTAAGTAATTGGCTAGGTTAAATACCGTTTTTAGCATATAGTTTTAAATCATAAACATTTGCATTTGCGTTGCATATCTATTTATTATTTGGTTACTTTACTTTATAAATATTATTTTTTCAAAGTATTAGTTTAGAGTATTTAGATTTGCTTTTATTGTTTCGTGTTGATAATTAATCTATATAATAAGTAGCATCATAATTCCTTAAGTTAGTACTTGCAAGTGCACAAATCGTTCTTAATTAATTGTTATAGAATTACTGAACGATTCGTGCACTTACGAGTACTAACTTAGACATATCAATATCAATTTTAGAGTCATTTTAATGGGTCATAAATGTACTTTACCATATAAATTTATAAAAATTAAATTTTTTAATTTATAAAAATAATTAAATACTACATTAATCGGTCATATATAGTAGTGATCAACCAAATATATTATTTTTATTTATTAAATTTTTTATTAATTTTTAAAATTTAATTAATAGTACTTTGCAACTATGAAATTCAACTACATGATTTTAATTTATATAAATAATTAAAAATTATATATTATTTATTAACAATCTATTTAATAAAAAGATATATATAATTAATGAACATGTTGAAACCATTTATATTTACATCTCTAACTATGAATCCAAATTCTCATTTACAATTCATGCTTAAAAATAAAATAAAATAATTTAAAAGCAGAAAAAAAATATCAACAAACAAAAAATAGCTGAACTCTAAAAAAAAAAAAGAAAAAAAAAAAGCAAAGAAGAGCCAGGTCCACCAATTTCATCTCTTTTCTTTTAGCAATAATTAAGTAGGCCTCTCTAATTTCCATTCTAACTTTTATCTCTCTATAACCAAACACTGCCAATTCCTTTCTCTCTCTCTCCCTAGTGCAAAAGTTCACTCTCAAAAGACCAATTGCCAGTCAATTTAAGTCTCATTCCCACATGTTAACTATCTTGTTTATTTTAAAACACCTACTTAAATTTTGTTTTTGAGATTTTTATTAGTATTGTCAAAATGGCAACAGGTCATCATCACTATTGTCTCTCCTCAAGCTTCATTTTCTTGGCTTTTGCACAATTACTATCCAATGCAATCATGTGGCTCTTTTCTTTTCCGTTTGAGTTATCTTATTTATCAGTGAAATAAAAGGCAAACCAGTTTAGAGTGAAAGACGAAGAGAGAAAACAGTGAAAAGTGACAAAGACAGTAAGAGAAAATAGAAGATTGTTGCTTAGGAAAAGGAAAATTCTTTATTTGAGCCAGCAATTCTTTTGAATGGTAGAGGAGATGTCCCCTTTTGCGTTATTTATGTACCAAATCAACAATATATGCGTATGTGATATTATTTATTAATTATTATATTTTTATTAGTTAATTTATTTATTATCATTAACAATTTGTGATTAAAATTCAACTAATAAAAATATAACAATTAATAAATGAAGCTACATGTCATCGTATAATTAATTTGATCTATGAATAACGTGGTAGACTTCGTCTACCTAAGTGTTTCTCACGAAATTTCATTCTTGTTCATAAAAAAAATATAGTTTTATAAATTTTATGTACTGCGAATTGAGGGAGATTATTACCTAGGATTGATGTGTACACCACAACTAATAGGAGAATGACACATATGCATGAGTGTTTTACACGTTGGTATTGATGATTGACACATGCCCCGTCATTTAAAACTAATGAATATATGTCAATCATCTATCAGTTTGGTGTATAGATAAGGACATACACCAAGCTTATGCAATAATTTTTTATAAATTAATGCGGATTAAGAAGAAATTCTTATCTAGTCTTGGTGTATACATCATAATTAATAGAAGAGTAACATGTATGAGTGTTTTACACTTTAGTATTGGATAATTGATACATGTACTTCGTCATTTAAGACTAATAAATATATATCAATCATCTACCGATTTGTGTATAGATAGAGACACACACCAAGCTTATGCAAGAATTTTTTATAGATTAATACGGATTAAGGTAAACGTCTTATCTAGTTTTGGTGTATACATCACGATTAATAGAAAAGTGACATGTATGTATGAGTATTTTATACTTTAGTATTGAATAATTGATACATATTTCATCATCTAAAACTAATGAATATATGTTAATCATCTACCAGTTTGGTGTATAGATAGAGACACACGCCAGACTTAGATAAAAAAATTTCTTAAATTAAAAAAATATAAATCATAAATTACAGTTTGGATTCAATTCTATATTATTTAACTTGACCGAATCCTGATATGTTATAAATTCTGATGTTGATAAAAGTTGAGTTAATTAACTCTTAAAAAACTTAATACTTTGCACAGTAGATGCTTTTATTTTCATTCATATTTTTTATTTCTTCTTATTATATCCCAACTTTCAAGTTTTCTTTTATTATTTTTACTTCAATAACTAAAAAAAATTAGCGTGAATTTTTCAAATGGTTATCATGCGAGACAAAAATAGAAGTTAGAAAGCTGAAAGAAAGTAAAATTACGATTTCATTTTAGAACAAAGGTCTTAACTATATATCTGAAATTTGAGGGACTTTATACCATCAAAGTTCTTAAACTAAATTATGTGATTGTTCTTAAACCCTCGACAATAATTCTGCCAAACCATACAAGAGAAGAAAATAAAGTTGAAAGGAAGTAGCCATGTTTGCAGCGCTTATGCCTCAAGTCTCAACACAAAACAAATTAAATAGCAATACAAAAATTATTTCGTTGCAATGCATCGGTGACGACTGATGAATATATCCTCCAAAAAGAAAAGAAATCCAAGATGGGATTGAACAAGTTACTTCACATTTCTGAAAATGGAGACTTTTAGTAACAGAATTTTACGGTTAACCAACTCAAATACGCAAACATCTTCAGCTTGTAGTGAGTTTCCCTTTGCAAATGAAGCCCATCCTTCAGAGAACCAGCCTCGATGAGAACGGTAGATTATTAGTTTTACAGGCCACTGTCTCCTTCCGAACTGTAAAATTACATTCTCTTCCCTTTTCTTGGTAAGTTCCGTGAGAAACTATGTCCCTATATTCTGCACAAGGAAAACATTTCAAATATCAGCAGGTCCAACAAAATCTCACTTTTACATTCACAATTTAATAATATGATGATGTCAGAAGAAACAATTGATCATCTACTGTTATATTTTGAATCTAACTTAATTCGTTCCTTTAAGATTAAATTTCTAAACATATGGTCAGATATCAGTATCTCAACATTTCTATTACATGCATGAACATGGTTCAAGATCCTACCACAGAGCCGCGCACCAGATGGTAATGGCGCATATTCACTTCAAAGAATAGATTCAAGGAGGTAAATCTGTTGGCAACTTCAACAGCTTCAGAAACCTTTGAGCATGAATGCCTTTGCATAAATTTACTGTTGTGAGAACTCTTGTTCTGTTTCAATTGCTTGTTGTTTCCTGCATTACACCAACTTAATGCCAGGTAACTTCTGTTTTCAAAATCACATTATAATCTTAAAAAGAAAATGAATTAACCATTGGATTCAGAAATAGTAACTGACTGAGTGATGGATTAATCTTTGAATCCTTCTTACATCGAAAAATGACAACATTCAATGTAGTTTTCGGGTGATTTATTAGTTGAAATACACAAACATCACAAACTTTTAAATGATTTCCACATGCAAATTGTTTCCAGCCATGACCCAATCTAGTTGTTGCTTTTCTATTGGTCAAATCATGATTGTACTCAACAGACCATGTCTTCCCATTCACAGTACTGAGGATGGCGATATCACATTGCTTAACAAAATATTTCTTGGCAAAGCTAGCTGGTATAGCCTACACAAACGATGAAAAATAAAAGAAGAGACAAATTACAATCCTAAAAACATTATTATTTACAACATATAGATTCAGATTGAATACTTACCAATTTATGTGCAGGATGTACATATGTTGGCTTCATTGCAATAATGAAGAATGGATTTTCAAATTTAAAATAAGTCATTGCTCTATCAAGTGTTTTAGCCTTTTCCTCATCAGTTAATGGTTTTATTCTGAACCCAAACTCGTCTAATGACCGTCTCTGACAAGAAATGCCTCTTTTCCTTAATGCAAAATCAGTCCTCTAGTAAGTATCAAGAAAGGGAGTTCAAAAAATTTTCTTAGGAAGAAATTGAATACCTTTAACTTGTCCTGTAGATTTATGGAGCTTTATCTTCTTATTAGGTGGAGAGCAAGAGAACGGTCTTGGTGATTTCTTTCTTGTTTCCCGAGATGGTGAGAAGGCGCTCAAGATTTTAACAGAAATATTACTTTCAGAGTTTTCAAGATTAGGCTCACAATTAGTATTTTCATTGATGGTACTGACCGGATAGTCTATTTCTATAGCACTTTTGTCAAATATGATCACATTGAAATTATAATTTCTTTGATTGTATTTAAAAACTAGGAAGAATCCATGGTCTAAGGAGTAATACTTCAGAAATTCTTGCCAGCCATTTTGTAACCAAATCTCACCATCATGTTTGACAAGCTCTACTTCCCATTTTGCACCGCTAGGGACTTTCAAGACAACCGGAGTTGACAGATCATTTCCGTACCTTCTCACGAATCTTCTTGTAATACCCTGATACGTACGTATAAATATTTAAAAACAACCTTTTGGCACATAAACTGTACAAAATAAGAAAAGGGGAGAGAAATCTAACCCAGAAAATTCTAAAATAAAATATTACATAGCAATACAAGAGCAAGCAGAGAAGAAGACTTACAAGCTTCCCATCACAAATGTATCATTAAGAATTATCTAGAAAAAATGTGGCATATTTTTAAGGTAGAAATCCATTGTTGAGCTAAGTATTCTTCATGGTTAATAACATAAGGGAAGTAACTCAGGTAGCTGGAAGGGCAGAGGAGCTGGATAAATCAAGCTAGCAATGCAATGGATTGAGCCCATGTTCGTATTAAATTTATTGTTTTGTTCAGTTGTTAAAGCATCGGTTAGCTAAAAGGCACAACTTTGGTTTTGATGAACATATATAACATTTAATTGTAGCAGTCCAATACATAACAAATATGACATATAATATTTTTAATTTTATAAAAATACCATGCAAAAGATATTTTAATGAAAATATTATATGTCAGATCATATAAGTTAAAACAAAAATAAATAAACATCAAATGTTTAATATTTTTTTTTAATCAACAAATTCTTAAAAGTTATAAGGTAAGTAGTAGGGCTGAGCATGGATCTCGGTGATTTCCGCCCGAACCGAATAACCGTACTGAAAAATACCATAACCGAAATGGCCGAAATTTTTTATAACCGAATTGAACTGATCGAAATTTTTTTACTATTACGGTATGGTACTAGTTCTTTAGTAAAAACCGTACTATAACCGTACCAGAACCGATCCGTCTTGTACTACTCCGGACCAAACCGTAGAACCGAATTTTTTACATATATTTATTAATAGTTATTTATATTATACAAATAATACCTATTAAAAATAACTATAATATTATAAAATGCTTTATACTCTATAAGAAAATTATTTTATATTTATCATTTTATTATAATTCAAATAATTATTATCGAAATAAGAAAAAATACTACATATTAAAAGTAACTATAATATCATAATGTACTTTATACTCTATAAAAAAATATAAGTTATATATATTAATATATCATATAGTATACTGATACTAATATACATTACTCTAATACTAAATTTATAATTTACTATCTACTAACTTAATCTTAATACCTTTTCTTACAACATACTAAAAGCCTACACCTAACAATTTGAACACAGTGTCTTCCTCTTTAAAAGACACCGCTGCACCTCCCATTTTGCAATTCAAAAAGACAAAATTCCTAAGGCAAATTTCTGGACAGAAAATCAAAAGGAAGAAGGAAGAAATTGGCTCGCGTAAATGTCTTCCTATTTAGAACACACCGCCGCACCTCTCAATTTTCAATTCAGAAAGACAAAATCCCTAAGGCAAATTTCTGGACAGAAAATCAAAAGGAAGAAAGAAGAAATTGGCTCGCCTAGACGTCTTCCTCTTTAGCGCCACACATAATTGGCTTGCAGAAAGGCAAAAGCAAGAATTGGCTTACGTAGACATCTTCCTCTTTAACGCTCTCTCTTCCTATAACTGTGCTACCATTGCTCAGTCTCGGATATTTTTTTTTTTTTACTTTCTTACTTTTATTTTTGCTGGGTAGATTGTTGGCTGCAGCTACGAAAAATATTTTGTTTTAATGATTGCCATCTGCAAAATATTTTTATGCTGGCAATAACATATATTTTAATGGTTCATATTTGAACATTGAATAAATTATTATATTTACAAGTAACTGAATTGCAAAACATGTTGTTCAATAATGTGATTGCAATTCTAATTCAGATTTTCATGCTACTTTCTTTAGGTTGGTAATCATATTTTCTCTTAATATATTTGATTAAAGATGAGATTAAAGTTATATTTTTAAAATTTTTTAGAACCAAAAATAGTACCGAACTGAACTGTATTTAACCGTAAATATTGGTACAATACGATACGGATCCTTTTATGTTTGGTATGGTACTGGTACCTTCAACTTTAAAAGAATTGAGATTTGGTATGGTACTAGTGATTTATAGAATTGGACCGATCCGTGCTCAGCCCTACTAAGTAGATAGCCATATAGACAGCTACTGGGTGACTAGATAAGAAAAATATATCAATTTACTCATACATTTTCTTGCTACATTACCTTTATCCATTATAGAAATAAAAATAAAAAAATAAAAACAGTTGAAATCATTATTCCTACTTCCATTTAATAGGGACTCCTTTAATACTTGTTACTGACATGTTTAATTGATAAATTAAACTAGTTGATAAAAATGTATTAGCGATTATTATTGATGTGTTAAATGATTATTGATAATATAATTTATTTTTAAATATAATTAATTTTATTATATTATTTTCTAATGATATAAATTAATAAAGATTAATTTATATTAATTAAAATAATTTTATTTAGTTCAATTATATTTATTATTAATATATTTATAAAAATTATTTTAGGAATATATATTAAAATTTAAATATTGTTAATAAATTATAGATATCATGATTATTTAACTATTGAGTGTAATTTTAAAATAATAATAATTTAATATGAATTATATAAAATTAATTTTAAATAAATTATTATTAATTAAATTTTAATAAGAATAATATTATCTAAGTAAATAAGAAATTAAATCAACTATTAATGGATAAAAAATTTTAAAATAAAAATAATAAAATCAATATTAATTGGAATCAAATTACTTATCAGTTATTAATTTTAAATTTTGTCAAATAAATTTAATATAATTATTTAATAAAAAATAACTACCGGTTCCATAACATTTCTTTAACAATTTCAGTACTCTAATTGATTACGGTGTTTTCATTAAATAAGCCATACTGAATTGAGTAAATTCTCCAATAATATTAATTTATGGAGAACATTGATAAATGTGCGAAATTTCGTTTTTCTTACTAAGTAACCATTCTTACTCTTATCTATTTAATTAACAGTCAAATTGTTTATCCAATAATTAATGTATTTAATGAATCAAATAAGTTATTAAATGTTAAAATTATTAATTTATTTAAATTAATTATCTAAGAAATTAAATTAATTTCTTAAGAATTTATTAACTAATAGAGATTATTAGTTTATAAATATTAAACGTAAGATGGTAGACTGTAGATATATTATAATTACAAACTCCAAGTCATCTTTTGCAAAGAATCAATAGGACAGTGATGATCTTCAAAGGCAAGTTGGTCATTACCCTTACCGAATCAATAATTTAGTACCATAATAAAATCATGTACCGTAAAACTTATATGAAATTGAAGTAAACAGCTGGTTAGTTATCATGGCTGATTAGTCAATTCTTTTCTTATATTATTAGAAAATAAAAATGACAAAACACATTGTTAAGGTCTTAAGTTTTTTAATTTTATTTTATTAAGCTTTTTAATTTTTTACTAAACTCTTTGTTTTGAGTTTTTTTAATTTATTTAAAAAAAAATCATTTTAGGTGAATTTACAAAAATTCTAGTTTTAGGATGATTTTAGAATGGTTAAAGGAATTTTAAAAAAGAAAATTAAGGTGTGACCGTCCAAAGGACTGACATTGGATTAAAAGAGTGAAGTTAGCTGAATGATGCATCTATAGCACCCATGTTAAAAGAAAAATTAAATGTAAAAGATAAAATACATCTAAACCGAATAAATGGTCAATTTGTCCCCTGAATTTATGTCCAAGAGTCAAATATATTCAATTTAAACTTTTTAGCAAATAGTTTTCTGAACTTATATTTCAGGGTCAAATGAATCCAGTTTAAACTTTTTCACCAAATAGCCTTATAAATTTGTGTTCAAAAGTTAAATACATCCAATTTAATTTTTTTTAAAAGTAAAATAACATTATATTTTTAGGTTTTAATTCAATTATAAAAATTAAAACTAATATTTATTTCATTAATTTACTGATACAATATATAGTAATGCACTATATAAGATCGCATATGACAAAATTTAAAATTTGAATTTAATTGATACAAAAATGATAAATTATGTTAAGTAACTTATTTCATTAGTAGAAAGTTGAAATTTGATTTGCTTAATATTTATCATTTTTAGGTCAATTAAATTCAGAATTTAAGATTTTTCAAATATGCTTTTATATGAAGTGACACTAAATATTTTACTAGTAAATTAATGAAATAAATATTATTTTTAATTTTTATAATTTAATTAAAACCTAATTTTTTTTTAAAAGTTTAAATTGAATTTATTTGATCATTGAATATAAATTTAGGGGGCAAATTGACCATTTGTCCCATCTAGACTCTATTCTTCTTTTTTCTTTTTTCTCTTATTTCTTTCTTTTCTTTAACAAGTTGATTAACCTCTCTTTATTCTTTTCAATATCTCTCTCATTTCTTTTTATATATTTTCATAATAGTAAATCATTGTATTCTTCAGCAATTTAGAGAAAGAAAATATTTATAAGTTTAGACTTTTGTATTAATAACTTTTTTTAGAAAAAAATAATTCACTTCTCAATATTTTTAATAAGTATAAATACATATCATGTTATTAAAAAATGCCTAATATAATCTAATTGTATGCTATTTAATTTAAAATTCAATTAAATTTAATTAATTTAACACTTATTTTAAAAATTAAAGTTAAATAAAATACTATAATTAAACAAATTTAATAACTTTAACAACAGTTAAAATTTTAGTAAAAAAATATAATATATGATACATCAATTTTATATTTTAAATAATTAGAAATATTATTATATAAATAAAAAATCCTAAACAACTTTGAACAATAAACTCCTAAATCACCCAATATCCCTAAAAAGAATTCATCCCAGAAAAACTATAGTGTTTATATAAATTTCATTTAAAAATAAATAAAATTAAGCCTCCATCCGTGATCCAACTGGTATAGCTCTTGTCCATTTATCCACCAGTCCAAGTGATGGACGGAGTCCCACTCTTTCCACCTCAACAAAAAAATACCCTAAATAGGAAACTTTTTCACATTATAAAGAATTTTTAAGAATTTACCCTAAGATGACAAATATTTTTTTTCAAAACCAACTAAAGAAAAAGCACACTTGCTTTGATTAAGGACTTAATTTTTATTTTTAATAAGGACTATTGAGTCTGATAGAAGTATAAAAATTTAATAAAATAAATAAAAATCACATATACATATATCTAAAAGATTTTAATTACATTAAAAATAAAAATATAAAGGCTCCAAAAAATAAAATAAAACTGAAAAATTAAGAATTTAGTAATAAGTTTTACATCTTGATATTGGATAATTGACATTTTTATTATTTAAATTTAATAAATATGTGCTAATAATCTACCAGTTCGGTGATAAGGAGTAACATGCACCAAACCTCAAGAGTTATGTCAATAAAATATATCGTAGCTATATTAACCATATTTCTGAACAACATATTCAGAACTTGACTCATAATTTTATGGACAATTATGCTATCCATCAAGTTATAAATTAATTTTGGTACTCAATTCCCAAAAGTCCCAAAAGAAGTAAATAGCACCTACAGAAAGTCTGATTTCATCCCCAAACAATTATGAAATCTAAGATGGGGATAAGATTGAGCTATTCGACATTTCTGAAAATTGAGACTTTTAGCAACAGAATTTTACTATTAACCAACTCAAAGATGCAAACATCTCCTACTTGCAGAGAATTCTCCTTTGCGAATGAAGTCCACCCTGCAGAAAACCAACCTCGATGAGAATGGTCGAAGATTAATTTCACAGGCCACTCTCTCCCTTCAGCCTATAAGATTATATTTGATATGCTTTTCTTGGTATGTTTAATGACAAACCCTTTCGGTAGATTCTGCATAAGTTATTTAAAAATCAGGTCAAGTGAAATCTCACTTTTACATGTACAATACAATAATATGCTAATGGCAGAAGAGAAAATTGATCATCTCTTTTGTGTTTCGAATCTAAAATCCTTTTTAATAAAGATTTATAAAATTTCTACAAACATGGTCATATGTGAGATATCTTGACATTCTATCATGCATGAATATGGCTCAAGACCCTACCAAACAGCCGTGCTCCAGATGGCTTGCTCGCAGTTTGACTTTGAAGAATGGATTCAATGAGGTAAATTTGTTGGCAGCTTCAAGAACTTCTAAACATGAATGCCTTTGCATAAATTTCCTGTTCCCAGAACTCTTTTCCTGTTTCAATTGCTTGCTATTTCCTGCATCCCACCAACTTAAAATAGGGTAACTTCATTTCTGAATCACATTATAATCCGAAATGAAAATGAAATTAACCATTGAATTCATAAATAGTAACTGACCGGGTGATGGATTGATCTTTTCATCTTTAATACATCGAAAAATGAAAACTTTCAATGTGGTTTTAGCCCGATTTATTAGTTCAAAGACACAAACATCACCAATTTGTAAGTGATTTTCATGCGCAAATTCTTTCCAACCATGACTCATTCTAGCTCTTGGTTTTCTATTGGTCACATCATAATTGTACACAACAGACCAGGTCTTTCCATCCACTGTACTCAGGATGACATTATCACATTGCTTGTTAAAATATTTCTTGACAAAGCTTGCTGGTATAGCCTACACAAACAATTAAAAAGAAAAGAAGAAACAAATTATGATCCTAAAAAAAAATTATAATAATTAGTTCCAGATCGAACGCTTACTACTTGATATGTAAGATGAACATATGATGGCTGCATTGCAATCATGAAGAATGGATTTTTAGATTTAAAATTAATTGTTGCTTTATCAAGTGCTTTAGCCTTTTCCCCAGCAGTTAATGGTTTTATTCTGTCCACAACCTCATCCTACGTCTGCTTCTGACAAGAGACGCCTCCTTTCCTTGCTGAAATACCAGTCCTCTAGTAAGTATCAAGAAAATAGAAGTTCAAGAATTTTTGTTACGAAGAAGTTGAATACCTTCAATTTGTCCTGTAGAATTCTCGAGCTTTATCTTCTTATTAGGTGGAGAGAAAGAGAATGGTAGTGGTGATTTCTTTCTTGTTTTCGGAGACGGTGAGAAGTGAGTCAAGATTTCAACAGAAACATTACTTTCAGCTTTTTCAGGATTAGGCTCATAATCAGTATCTCCATTGATGATACTGACTGGATAGTCTATTTCTGTAGCACTTTTGTCAAATATGATTACATTGAAGTCGCAATTTCCTTGATCGTATTCGAAAACTAAGAAGGATCCATTAGCTAGGGAGTAATACTTCTGAAATTCTTTCCAGCCATTTTGTAACCAAATTTCACCATCATGTTTGACAAGCTCTACTTCTCATTTTGCACCACTACAAACTTTCAGGATTACCGGACTTGATAAATCATTTCCATAGTTTCTGATGAATCTTCTTGGAAAATACTGATGCATATGAAATCATTAAAAAACTTGGACCAGAAAATTTCCAAAATAGAAGTACAAAATTTCATTTTCCAAAGAAATCTAACCCAGGAAAATGTTGTTTTCATAGTGGAATGGCTCTATATACGAGAGAGATGGCTAAAGAGCAAGAAGAGTTATGGAGGATATTATATAAGAAACATATGAGTAGAGACTAGGCAGAGAAGAGCACTTACAAGCTTTCCATCACGAATGTTACCATCGAGAATAAACTTGAAAAAATGTGTTTTTTCCCCTTAGACATCAAGGATTCCTTGTCGCTTTTGGGACAAAAATCCCTTTTCGAATGATAAGTTTCTATGAACCAGCTTGTAGCTTTTTAAAGGGATTTTCCTGTTAACATAACAAAGTTAGCTTCTTCTTGTTGCTTTTGTCCTTGGGGGGAAGACCATAAAATGGTAGGTGGATGAGCAGAGCAGTCTTTATGATGTGATAAATGAACGGGTAGAAAAAGGTAATAAGTTATGGAAACTGGATCAAATCAGGCTACAAATAGAACTAATTGATCCCATTATTAGTAATCTATTTAATATTTTTATTTCTTTTGCAAATCAGTATTGAATGCAATTTTGTCGACCTGTTAAAGCATTGATTCACTAAACAGTCACAACTTTGGTTGTAATTCGTACACCCATTTAATGGAGCAGCCCACTGCCCTCTCAGTTGAAGACGGACCTCCATTTAGAGTTTAGCCATTGTCACTCATTTTTGTAATCAGATTTAACATATCCTTTCGCTCTTTTTGAGTAGATAGTACAAGCCATCCAGCTGACAATACACCTCGAGATGCATAGCTGATTAATATAACATCACACTCTGTGTGCTTTGCTTGTTACATTTTGCCATAAACTCTAGTGGTAAATGCCCAATTCAGAAACTGATGAGGGAAACTTTAAGTTCTTCCCCATCCTGGCAAGTGACATGGTACCATAACTAGACATATATGTCTCTCAATTATCAGTATTTGATTCAATTTTGATGTTTCTATATTTGCTCTCAATGCAATAGCATTTCTGTGGTTGCATTTAATTTCCTTCTATGGTTGGTAATAGTTCTAGTGATACATTTCAGTTCTGAACTTTCTTTAATTTTTTTTCTTTTCCTTCTTTTAAATGTCTACAAATGTTGTTCAAGAACCTTACCAGAGGGAACCGCTTTAGATGGCCCGACTTGATGACCACTTTGAAGAATGGACTTGGTGAGGTAAGGTTATTTGCACCTTCATTACAGGTCCCTTTAATTAACTGCTTACAGGTAGCAATCCTTTTTTTTTTTTCGTGTGACCAAATTGTATATTGGAGTAAACCTTTGAACTCCAAAATGTATATTAAAGTAAAACTTTGAACTAAAATTGCTAATTTTAACTTCAACTGAGATTTCTTGGTGTATTAAAATACTTATGTTCAATGTATACTGTCTAAAAAATAAAGTGAACGCTATATATCTTATATATTCTACCAAATTCAAAACCCGGCCATTTGTTTAGATTGATTTCATTTTTGCTTTTCAAAATAAAAGAAACAAGGTTTTAAATTTACTAGACATGTGCATAAACTCGAAAAGCATAGAGTTGAGGATTAGAAAAGTTAGTAATTTCCTATAAAAACTTCCATCGAACAACCCATGAATTGCAAAAGAAGTAAACACCTCAACATATTAAAAAAATTATAAAATATTGAGAAATTCTCAGGTAAATTTAGTCCGTAAATAAAATAAAAATAAATAATGAAATATAATATTATTTATCAAGTATTGTATTTATATTAGTTAGTTTATTTGCATTATCAATATTTAATTTAATTTATAGTTTCATAGACCAAATTTATCTAAGAATTCCTCCGGAATGTTTCATTTCCGACACGGAATGTTACTTAACATTTCTGAGAATAGAGACTTTTAGCAACATGGTTTCACTGTTAACGAACTCAAAGATGCAAGCATCCCCTACTTGTATAGAATTTTCCTTTGCAAATGACGACCATCCTGCAGAAAAGCAACCTTGATGAGGAGACCGGTAGATTAGTAATTTCACAGTCCACTGTCTACTTGCAACTTGTAATGTTACATTTTCAATGCTCTTCTTGGCATACATCCAGACGAATTCCACAGGTACAGTCTGCACAAGGATTTGAATATCGGCAGGTCCAGCAAAATCTCACGGAAGAAGAGAAAGTTAATCATCTGCTTTTATGTTTCAAATCTAACGTAATATTTTTTCTCTTCAAGATTTATAAAACTTCTACAAACAGTAACTTTGCAAATCTATCATGCATGAATAAGGTTCAAGTCTCTACCAAAGAGCCATGCTCCACATGGCTTGATCGAATATTTACTTTGAAGAAAGGATTCAAAGAGGTAACTTTGTTGGCTGCTACAACAGCTTCAGGAACCTTTGAACATGAATGCCTTTGCATCGACTTCCTGTTAGAGTATTTTTCCTCTTTCACTGCATCACACCAACCAAAAGCAGGGTAAGTTCTGTTTTCTGAATCACATTATAATTAGAAAACGGAATTGAAATTAACCGTTGGATTCATGAATAGTTACTAATCAAGTGATGGATTGATCTTTGCAACTCTGATATGTCGAAAAATGACAACTTCCATTGTGATTTTAGCAGTTTATCAGTTCAAATACACAAACATCACCAACTTTTAAATGATTTTCATGTGCAAATTCTTTCCAGCCATGACCAATTTGGGCTGTTACCTTTCCATTGCTCAAATCATAATTGTACACAACAGACCAGGTCTTGCCATCCACAGTACGTAGTAAGGCATTATCGCGTTTCTTCTCAAAATATTTCTTGGCAAAGCTTGCTGGTATAGTCTATACAAACCATTAAAAATAAAAAAGAAACAGTTACAAGCCTACAAAAATTATTTAAAACAAATAATTCCAGATTTAACACTTACCAGTTTATATGCAGGATGAACATATGATGGCTGCATTGCAATCATAAAGAATGGATTTTTTAGATTTAAAATTAGTTGTTGCTTTATCAAGTGCTTGAGCCTTTTCCTCAGCAGTTAATGGTTTTATTCTGTCCAGGACCTCATCTAGTATCTGTTTCTGACAAAAAATTCCTCCTTTCTTTTCTGCAAAATTCAGTCATCTAGTAAGTAATACGAGAAAAAGCTGTTTGTAAATTTCTTTCAGGAAGAAATTTAATACCTTCTTGTCCTGTAGAATTCTCTAGCTTCATCTTCTTAGTAGGTGGAGAGAATAGCAATGGTGATTTATTTCTTGTTTCCCGATATGGTGAGAAGTGACTCAAGATTTCAACAGAAGCATCACTTTCAGTTTGTTCAAGATCTACATCAGTATCTCCATTGATAATATTGACTGGATAGTCTATTTCTGTAGTACTTTTGTTAAATATGGTTACATTGAAATCAGAATCTCCTTCATTATATTCAAAAACTAGGAAAGATTCAAAGGCTAGGGAGTAATACTTCTGAAATTCTTGCCAGCCATTTTGCAACCAAACTATACCATCATGTTCGACAAGCTCTACTTGCCATTTTGCACTACTAGGAACTTTCAGGATAACCGGATTTGATAGACCATTCTCATAGCTTCTGATGAATCTTTTTGGAATACCCTGTTAGATATAAAATAAGTCCTTTGTACAAGAAAATATCCAAAATAAAATTAGATAAATTCTGTTTCTCTAAAGAAATCTAACCCAGGAAAATGCTGTTTTCATAAGGTCTACATATTTGAAGTGATAACGAAAATAATTTATGATAAGAAGAAAAAGAGAGACAGAGAGATAGCTAAAAGTAGGAAGAGTAGTGGACAGAACTTTTTTGTGTATCCATGCATACGATATTATATAAGAAACATATATATGAACAGAAAAATAAGAATACTTGCTAGTTTTCCATTATGAATGTCATCATCAAAAATTATCTTGAAAAAATGTGGTTTTGGTGGCTTAAACATCAAGCGCCTATTGTCTCTTCTGGGACAAGATTCCATTCTAGAATGGCAGCTTTCTATTGAAAATTTCCAGTTAACAAAGTTTCTTCTTGTTGTGTTTTATCCTCGGGAGGGAGACCACAGCACAGTTTATTTATAACATGTAAATGGAAGCATGTGAAGTAGCCGGAGGGGCAGAAGGGTAGCTTAAATGTGATAATGAATTTGAACAGGCAGAGACAGGTGAATGCAACTTTGATCGTAAATTGTACACCCATTTAATGGAGCAGCCTAATGCAATGCCCTCTCAGTTGAAGAAAGACCTGCATGTGGAGGTTTTGCCATTGCTACTCATTTTCCTAATCACATTTTGAATTTTTATTATTTAACAGTGCTAGTTTGTTTTTTTTTTCAAATTACAATCTAGTTTCGGGTATCCTAGTTCTTAGTTAATCAAATTATCCTAACATTGGAAACCACTTATCTCCAAACTTTATTTATCTTTTCGATTATATCATTGGCTTTGGAAATTATCAATCTGGTCTATCAATTTTGCCTTCAGAGAAAGCACCGCCAGTGCAGCGCTTTGTATTGTAGTCATAAAATTATTGAACTGATTATATAAGTGAACGGTACAGTGACAAGATTTCGCCTTTTGAACCCATTTTTCCCTTTCTGCTATTCGCAACAAGAGAGAAGAAGAACACGACTTCTTCTAGATTTCTATGGTTCAGTTAATTTTAACTCATTGTCAGAAGATGAAACACTGTGTTTTAGATGCTTAGAGAGAAAAATTAAAAGGGTTTATGGAAGTATTAACAATTTGCAAGAGCAACATATAACCAAGTAGCAATTGAAATAAGTGGAACAATCAAAGCTGGTTTTGTTCCAAGTTTTTATCTAAAACTCTCTTATAAGCTTCACAGGACAGGACATAGCTGTTTAAGATTGGCCAAAGACTAAGCTGAAATAGAACCAATCAGATCATCAAAGTCGTTCTGCAGACGAGAAAAGGTAAGAGAAAAATCTTGGTGCTTTTCATGCAGTGGTATTTTTGGAAGCCAAATTCGATGCCTCAAGTCAAGTTTTAGGTAAGTATGTATTATGTGGTGGGGTTTGATGTTAAGAGGGGAAGCAAATAAAATGCAACAACCCGTAAAACATAGTTTCTTGAATATACACAGGAGATCCTATTCAGCCATTTCCCTTTAAATCCAAGTTGTACTACTAGAAAAATACCATCCCAAAAAATGATACGGAACTAGTACCAACAATCGATTAGTTACCATGTCTCCTCAAAATCGAGACCTTTTGCGGCATTAATCAGCTCAAAGATGGAAACATCACCTGCTTGTACATTGTTATGTGCAAATGCAGGCCATCCGGCTGATAATATACCTCTAGAGGCATAACTGATAAGTTTCACATTCCACTGTCTGTTTTTACCTGTAACGTTACCTTCGTTGTGCTTTGATTGCTACATTTTGCCATAAAACTCAGTGGTACATGCTGCACAAAGAAGAAGTTTAAAAACCATCAATATGTTTTTTGGGGCAATCAAAATGATGCCGAATTCAGAAATTGATAAGAGGAACTTTAAGTTCTTCCCCACCTTGGCAAGTGAAAATGGTGCATGGTAACATAACCAGACATGTGCATCTCAATCATCAATATTTGATCTATTCTGATGACTGAATCTAACATAATTTTATTTAAGACTAGAAATTAGTAACAGATCATTGCATTTAATTTTTAGCTATTTTTTGTAATAGTTTTAGTAATGCTTTTCAGTTATGAACTCATTTATTTCTTAAAGTGTCTACAATCTTACCAGAGGGAAACGCTTCAGATAGCCTCATTTGATGACCACTTTGAAGAATGTTTTCTGTAAGTTTGTTTGCAGCTTCATCATAAGTCCCTTTAATTATCTTCTTACCGGTCGCATTCTGTTTTTCATGATTCAATTCCTCGCTGTTACCTGCATAAAGAAGACACATTATGTTCTGTTTTCCTTGAGCATTTTGGTAAGATCTGGGTTCATCCCTGGACAAACCAAGATTAAATTAACCATTGCATTTGTAAATCACAACTGACCGAATGATGGGCTGCTACTTGCATCTTTCCCATTGCGGAATTTGACAACTCTAAATGTAGTTTCTTTGCTAGTGACCAGCTCAAAAGCACAAACATCACCAACTTCCAAACTATTTTCCTGTGCGAATTTCTTCCATCCATTATAGAGTTTTGCAGTTGTTCTTCCATTTGTTTTCGATTTATAGCACTTGACAGGCCAACTCCTCCCATCCATAGCTTTGAGGATGACATCACTGTACTTTTTATCGACATGTTGATTGACAAAGCCAGCTGGTATACCCTGAGCAAGCATTTACAAAGAGAAACGAAAGGATTAAAAATAATAACAATAAAATAGAAGAAAGAATCAGAAAAGCCATAAAGATAAATTGAAAAGATGAAAGAAATGATTATCACAGTCTACTGATGTTTCAAAATCTGAATTAAATCATTACTTACCAATTAATATCCCGGATGAATATATGATGACTCTAGTGTTGGCGGTCCCTCCACATGGTGGACTCCACGTTATTTATTATTAAAAAAAAAAAAAAAAACTTGGAGGCTGTAGTGTGACCGTGAAAGCGGGATTTTTAGAATTGAAAGCAGCCCTTGCTCTCTTAAGCAGATAAGCTTTCTGATCACTACTCAATTGTTGCGTCTTTGCAACTACTACACTCATGCCTCCATTACCAGTATTAGCTGCAGTATTTAAGCCCGCCAGTTAAGAATGAGAACAAACACTAGACAGAAATAAATCAGTACAACCTGAAGAACTCTTTATCTGAACCCCCGCCCAAAAAAAAAAAAACATAAATGACCATTATTTACCTTCATATTGTCTTGTGGGATTTTCTAGCTTTTTCTTCTTCAGTGGCTGGCCTGATGATACCGGTGATTTCTCTTTCCTTTCCCAGCTTGATGAAAAAGCATTCAAGATTTCGACAAAGGCATTTTTTTCAACTTGTTCAACTCTTGGCTCTAGAAATTCTTCCTCAAGATCAATAGGGACCTCATTTTCACCATTGTTTCTACATGGATAATCTATCTCTGAAGCACTAGTGTCAAGAATAATTACATTGAAATGGCAATTTCTCTGATCATATTGAAAAACAAGGAAAAATCCAAAAGGTAAAGACTAAAACTCCATAATTCTTGCCAACCCTTTTGTAACCAAATTTCACCATTACACTTTATCAACTCTATTCTCCATATGTCACCACTAGGTACTTTCAGTACTACGTATTTGGCAAAATATCTCCATACTTTCTCACAAACTTCCTAGGTAATCAATGATATTAAAGAGCATCAAATTCAGTAGTCATTTATATAAAATTACAGAACATGATAATCATCCAAATTCCAGCCTGGAACATAAAAAAATTAACCCTAAAGAAATTAAACCTAGAAAATTCTATGAATATAGGATACAAATTCTTTCTTTGAAGGAAAAAGGTGAATTCTTGATATTCTATTATTTTTCTATAAAAATTAAATGGAAAAAAAGAAGTTCAATTCTTGATATTATAGTAAGATGAAGGAAATTAGAAAGAGAAGGCTTACAAGCTTCTTGTCACGAATAACATCATTCAGAACGATCTTGAAAAAATGTGGTCTAGTTGCCTTAAACAACAAGTGATCGCTGTCTCTTTGAGAGGAAATAGCCAATATTTTAACGACCTTACTCTGATAGATCTCTTTATCATAAAAAGTTGATCTTGTATACAACTTGACAAGAAAAGGGTTTCAAGGTTTTGGTGTGTTAAGCAATTCCTGAGTCCTGCAGTAAAGATTCTTACCCTCTATTATCTTTGTGGTCAAAATTGAAGTCCGGGCATTAATTGCCTACGCCGTCAGCTCTATTACCACTATCAACATATTGTCTTTATTTATGGTATTTGCTCTGTTACACAAAAGTCAACCATAAATGCTTTGACCTCTGCTCGACTTTCCACGCACTAACTTCAGCGCTACTCATTAAGATGATGCCTGATGCGATTACGAGGTAGTTCATGACATGACTGCAACCACACTCTGCACTAGTTCTGACTGTGGTACCCACCATCGAAACAACAATCGAAACATCCAAGTCCGGACTGCACTTATCACTTGAAGAAAACAGCACGAGTCTACCGTGCTTCAGATCTTGTTATCGCTACAACGCTCATCCTTAACACAATATCAAAGACAAGTTCATGAGAAAAAAATGATTTAACAGTGAAAACTGAGACACTTGAGTCAATGAAAACAACATGACAGACTTGATCCTAGCTCCACAGTACCAGGAATCTTAACCTAGGTCGAAAAAAATCTAAACCTAAGCTCTGATACCAACTTTGTCACGACCCCATCTGTGGGCCCGTGATCGGCACTAGGGAATGGACAGACGTAAGGCCACCGAATCCCGTAGTAAGCTGACACTCACTGACTTAAATATATATATATATATATTATTTCTACTGCGGAGAATCTAAGATTTTACAAATTAACATACCAAATCAAATACATCACCCGATGATGAAAGAGTCGGGTTACTAGATAAGAGCCGCGGAAAGACTAACAATCACGGATCTGAAAAACAGTAAAATTGAGACTGTCAGTCTCGAGAGTGAGTTAAAATCATAAATCTAAAAATAGTTGCAATCACTTCAATAATACATTTATTTAATTTGAAATAAATACTAAGTCATGCAAAAATAAACGTGTCATGTCATGCTTGAATAAAATAATTCTCACACACAACGGGATGGAGTACTACAGTAGAACACTAATCCCAACACTAACATCACGATCAATCTCAATACTGACATCTCGACTAACCTCAACTCTAGCATTTCATCTAATCTCATTCCAACAGAACTGGCGCCCAGAGAGCGAAGCTCGACTAGGATCCTTAACTCCAGTCCGGTCACTTAATGTTCGTTATCAGCCTTAGCATTTCGGCTCTCTTATTCTAATAAGACTGACGCCCAGAGAGTGAAGCTCGACTAGGGACCTTACCTTCAGTCTGGTCACTTAGGTTTCCAAATAAGCCGGCACCCAGAGAGCAATGCTCGACCAGGGACCTTTACTCCGGCAACCACACTCTACTAAGCCCAGAGAGCGATGCTCGACCAAGGCAAGTCCTAATCTTTTCTTTTTAAATTTACCTATTTATCCTTTTCCATCACTCTCGGATTTATACCGGAACCCTCATCAAACTCTTATGTTCTACTGCCGTCCCATCCTGAGTCATCATGCAATGATAAAATCAATGATAAAGGAAGAACATACATGAACAGTAATTAAAAAGCATAATACTTATGAATAATAATTAAACTTACAATAAAATAATCACGATAGCAAATCAAAAATTTATGCATGACACATGTATAACCGATATATGACTTTAACTCACAGCTTTGGCGACCTCCTGTCTCTACTCCGATGCTTCGGGTGGAGCGGGCCGAACAGACGGATTATCTAATCACGGAAAATAATTTATCAAAACGCTGAATCAATTGACTATTAACCCTAAGTCTAGATTCCTAGGACTGACTGTCTAAGAATCTTAACTCGGGTAAACTCTACCGAAAATTCAGCAGAACCTCCCCTAAAACACGGACATTTATCCCCCGTAAAATGGGTCCAGAACCTACCAGAAAAACACTTCAAATATTCAATAATTTAATACAATGGAAGTTGGGTCCTCAAGACATCACTATTTTTCCCGACTCCCCCACACAACACAATTCACGACTAAGGCAAACAGTCCGACAAACAATTATTTTAACTCATGAGTATTTTCTAATACACAGCACAATTCAATAAACACATAATTATATCAAAGAATTTCCAAAATCAACGGTCCAGAAAAAAAAAACTACCGAGACGCTTGATCACTCGGTCGACTCGCCTTCAGCCGCCGGAGTCCGATCGACGATCCGAACATACCATCGGATTCGAAACGACGCGCTGATGACGATTCCTGCTTTCGATTTTCCGATTCGACCCTCGATCATCCGAAGAGATTTACGGACGATCTCGGCCATCGATTCGCAAACGAAGTCTGATCGCCACGAAACTGGTGCCATTGTGAAGCTTGAGCTGAGGAGAGTCGGGATACGTCCTCCGATCATCCATCCCTCGCCAGAGCTCGCCAGAATAGCTGTAAAACACCGCTGCCAACACCTCGCCAAAACTCCCTTCTCCGGCCACCAAAGCCGACGCTGCCGCCACCAAAAGGAAGACCTCAACTCACCAGTCAAAACAAGACCGACCTTGTCGCCAAAGGACGTGACCACAACGCCTTTCTTTTATTTTTACCGCTAAGGTCGCCGCCGGATTCTTCTCCCTCTTCCTTCTTCCTTCTTTCTTTTCTTCTTTCTTTCCTTCCATATCAACTTTTTATCCCTCAAATTTTTCTTTCTTACCTTTTAGTCCCTCAACTTTTTTAATTACAACAATTTCGCCGAGCAAAATTTCCAATTAACCCCTAAACTTTTCTTTAGCCTTTCGATTAAGCCCCTAACTAATTAATTTGAGCCAAAATAGAATTATTGAAAATACACAATTACATATATATCCTTGCCGACATATTTATTTATAGAAATACCAAACATACAGATTTTCATTAAACCTCCATAGTAATGAAATTATAATTTTAATCCTCATCCCAAAATAAATTTTCAATTTAGTCCTAACACACAATTAATTTAATTAACCAATTTGCTAACTATTTTCCAACTTAAAATTTAATACCACTAGCTAATTAAAATACCAATTTCCCTAAAAATTCTTTTATAAAAACATCCTTTAATTGTCTATCATTAAAATTTCCATTAAATCATTTCAAATTAAACCAAATAAAAAAATAAAAAAATAAAAAAAGTAAAATTAATTTAAATAAAAACTCATTTATTAATTGTTATTAATATAATCAATTATTAAAGGAAAATTTCGGGTATTACATTGTTAATCTTCCTGCAGTTCTTATCTAGCAGCCCGACTCCTTCATCATCGGGTTAATATAATCGATTTTAGTATGTTTGATTTGTAAAATTCTAGATTCTCCGTAGTAGAAATTTTAGACTTATCAATTTGTAATTTTATGTAAATTCGGGTCTTGCCTAATTATGTTGGCAAACCGAATTAAATATGTAGAATTTGATGGTTAAGGTTAATTGTGAACCAATGCTTTGGATTGAGTCCGAATTTCAATTTGACTGAGTCAGTGAATAGTCAGGCTTACTACGGGATTTGGTGGCCTTAAGCCTATCCATTCCCTAATGCCGGTCACGGGCACACAGATCGGGTCGTGACACCATAAAACCTGTATATTTTTAAATTTGAGAAAACAACCTCATAATAGTACTAATAATCTAAAATGAGAAAAGGACCCCGTAAAAATGGTATATTTATCAATATAAGAAAATAACCCTGTAAAACGTATATATTTATGAATCTGAGAAAACAATCCCGTAAAAGTAGTGTAATTCCAAGTCTAAGAAAACCGCCTTATAGAAGTGTAAATTTTTTATATGAAAAAATAACCCCGTAAGAGGGATATATTTATAAATATTAGCAAACAACCCCGTAAAACAGGGATATTTATCAATCGAGAAAATAACCCCGTAATTTTGGTATATTTGTGAGTATGAGAAAAAATCACCTTTAATGGGTTAACTTTATAATATAAGAAAATAACCCCGTAAAATGTGTATATTTATGAATTTGAAAAAATAACTCCATAATAGTGCTAATAATTTAATATGTAGAAAACGACACCGTAAAAGTGGTATATTTATCAACATAAGAAAATAACCCCATAAAACTTGTATATTTATGAATCTGAGAAAACAACCCCATAAAAGTAGTGCAATTGCGAGTCCAAGAAAACAGCTTCATAGAATGGGTGAATTTTTTAATATTAGAAAATAACTCCGTAAGAGGGGGTATACTTATAAATATTAGAAAACAGTCCTGTAATACAGTGATATTTATGAATATAATGAAATAACCCCGTAATTGTGCTATATTTGTAAGTATGAGAAAACAACCCCTTAAATGGGTTAATTTTATAATAGGAGAAAAAAACTCCGTAAAACGAGTATATTTGTCGATATAAGAAAATAATCCTATAAAACATGTATAATTTATGAATTTGAGAAACAACCATGTAAAAGTAGTATAGTTGCAAGTCTAAGAAAACAACATCGTAGAAAAGGTTAATTTTTCAATATGAAAAAATAACCCCGTTAGAGGGGTATATTTATAAATATTAGAAAACAGCCTCATAATACGGTGATATTTATGAATATAATGAAATAACCCCGTAATTGTGATATATTTGTGAGTATGAGATAACAACCCCCTTAAATAAATTAATTTTATAATATGAGAAAATAACCCCGTAAAAAGACGTATATTTGTCAATATAAGAAAATAACCCCGTAAAACATGTCTATTTATGAATTTAAAAAAAAATAACCCCATTATAGTGCTAATAATTTAATATGAGAAAATGACGCTGTAAAAGTGGTATATTTATCAATATAAAAAAATAACCCTGTAAAACTTATATATTTATGAATATGAGAAAACAACCCCTGTAAAAGTAGTATAATTGCAAATCTAAGAGAACAACCTCGTAGTATGGGTAAATCTTTTAATATGAGAAAACAAACATATAATAGGGAAATATTCATAAATATTAGAAAACAACCCCGTAATATGGGGATATTTATCAATCACAGAAAATAACCCCGTATTTGTGGTATATTTGTGAATATGAGAAAATAACCCTTTAAATGGATTAATTTTATAATATGAGAAAATAACCCCGTAAAAGGGGTATATTTGTCAATATAAGAAAATAATCTCGTAAAACTTGTATATTTAAGAATTTGAAAAAATAACCCCATAATAGTGCTAATAATTTAATATGAGAAAACTATGCCGTAAAAGTGGTATATTTATCAATATAAGAAAATAACCTCGTAAAACGTGTATATTTATAAATTTGAGAAAACAACCCCATAAAAGTAATGTAATTGCGAGTCTAACAAAATAGCATCGTAGAAGGGGTAAATTTTTTTAATATGAGAAAACAATCCCGTAAGAGGGGTACATTTATAAATATTAGAAAACAGTCCAGTAATACGGTGATATTTATGAATCTGATGAAATAATCCCATAATTGTGGTATATTTGTGAATATGAGAAAATAACCCCTTAAATGGATTAATTTTATAATATGAGAAAATAACCCCGTAAAAGGGGTATATTTGTCAATATAAGAAAATAATCTCGTAAAACGTGTATATTTACAAATTTGAAAAAATAATCCCATAATAGTGCTAATAATTTAATATGAGAAAACCATGCCGTAAAAGTGGTATATTTATCTATATAAGAAAATAACCCCGTAAAACTTATATATTTATGAATCTGAGAAAACAACCCCGTAAAAGTAGTGTAATTACGAGTCTAAGAGCACAGCCTCGTAGTAGGGGTAAATCTTTTAATATGAGAAATAAATCATGTAAGTGGGGTATATTTATAAATATTAGAAAATAACCCCGTAGTACGGGGATATTTATCAATTGGAGAAAATAACTCTGTAATTGTAGTATATTTGTGAGTATGAGAAAACAACCCCGTAAAACGAGTATATTTGTCGTCATAAAAAAATAATCCTGTAAAACATGTATATTTATGAATTTGAGAAAACAACCCTATAGTAGTGCTAATAATTTAATATGAGCAAACGACACTCCAAAAATAGTATATTTATCAATATAAGAAAATAACCCCGTAAAACGTGTATATTTATGAATATGAGAAAACAACCCTGTAAAAGTAACGTTATTGCGAGTCTAACAAAACATCCTCGTAGAAGGGGTAAATTTTTTTAAAATGAGAAAACAACCCCGTAAGAGGGGTATATTTATAAATATTAAAAAACAGCCCAGTAATACGGTGATATTTATGAATCTGATGAAATAATCTCGTAATTGTGGTATATTTGTGAATATGAGAAAACAACCCCTTAAATAGATTAATTTTATAATATGAGAAAACCACCCCGTAAAAGGGGTATATTTGTCAATATAAAAAAATAACCCCGTAATACGTGTATATTTATGAATTTTAAAAAAATAACCCCATAATAGTGGTAATAATTTAATATGAGAAAACGACGCTGTAAAAGTGGTATATTTATCAATATAACAAAATAACCCCGTAAGACTTATATATTTATGAATATGAGAAAACAACCCGTAAAAGTAGTGTAATTGTAAGTCTAAGAGAACAACCTCGTAGTATGGGTAAATCTTTTAATATGAGAAAACAAACCTATAATAGAGGTATATTCATAAATATTAGAAAATAACCCCGTAATATGGGGATACTTATCAATAACAGAAAATAACCCTGTTATTTTGGTATATTTGTGAGTATGAGAAAACAACCTCTTAAATGAGTTAATTTTATAATGTGAGAAATCAACACCGTAAAACGGGTAAATTTTTTGATATTAGAAAATAATCCTGTAAAATATGTATATTTATGAATTTTGGAAAACAACCCCATAGTAGTGTTAATAATTTAATATGAGAAAACGAAGCTGTAAAAGTGGTATATTTATCAACATAAGAAAATAACCTCGTAAAATGTGTATATTTATGAATTTGAGAAAATAACCCCGTAAAAGTAATGTAATTGCGAGTCTAACAAAACAGCCTCGTAGAAGGGGTAAATTTTTTAATATGAGAAAACAACCCCGTAAGAGGGGTATATTTATAAATATTAGAAAACAGCCCAGTAATACAGTGATATTTATGAATCTGATGAAATAATCCCGTAATTGTGGTATATTTGTGAATATGTAATTGTGGTATATTTGTGAATATGAGAAAATAACCCCTTAAATGAATTAATTTTATAATATGAGAAAACAATCCTGTAAAACGTGTATATTTATGAATTTGAAAAAATAATCCCATAATAGTGCTAATAATTTAATATGAGAAAACCACGCCGTAAAAGTCGTATATTTATCAATATAAGAAAATAACCCCGTAAAACTTGTATATTTATGAATCTGAGAAACAACCCCGTAAAATTAGTATAATTGCGAGTCTAAGAGCACAGCCTCGTAGTAGGGGGCAAATATTTTAATATGAGAAATAAATCATGTAAGTGGGGTATATTTATAAATATTAGAAAATAACCCCGTAGTACGGGGATATTTATCAATTGGAGAAAATAACTCTGTGATTGTCATATATTTGTTGAGTATGAGAAAACAACACTTTTAATGGGTTAATTTTATAATATGAGAAAATAACCCCGTAAAACGAGTATATTTCTCGATATAAGAAAATAATCCTGTAAAACATGTATATTTATGAATTTGAGAAAACAACCCTATAGTAGTGCTAATAATTTAATATGAGAAAACGACACTCTAAAAGTAGTATATTAATCAATATAGGAAAATAATCTCGTAAAACGTGTGTATTTATGAATCTGAGAAAACAACCCCGTAAAAGCAGTGTAATTGTGAGTCCAAGAAAATAACGTCATAAAAGGGGTAAATTTTTTAATATGAGAAAACAACCCCGTTAGAGGGGTATATTTATAAATATTAGAAAACAGCCCCGTAATACGGTGATATTTATGAATCTAATGAAATAACTCGTAATTGTGGTATATTTTTGAGTGTGAGAAAACAACCCCTTAAATGGATTAATTTTATAATATGAGAAAACCACCCCGTAAAAGGGGTATATTTATCAATATAAGAAAATAACCCCGTAATACGTGTATATTTATGAATTTTAAAAAAATAACCCCATAATAGTGCTAATAATTTAATATGAGAAAACGACGCTGTAAAAGTGGTATATTTATCAATATAAGAAAATAACTCCGTAAAACTTATATATTTACGAATATGAGAAAACAACCCCGTAAAAGTAGTGTAATTGTAAGTCTAAGAGAACAACCTCGTAGTATTGGTAAATCTTTTAATATGAGAAAACAAACTTATAATAGGGGTATATTCATAAATATTAGAAAACAACCCCGTAATATGGGGATATTTATCTATCGAAGAAAATAACCCGTTATTTTGATATATTTGTGAGTATGAGAAAACAACCCCTTAAATGGGTTAATTTTATAATATGAGAAAACAACACCGTAAAACGGTATATTTGTCGATATAAGAAAATAATCCTGTAAAACATGTATATTTATGAATTTTGGAAAACAACCCCAAAGTAGTGCTGATAATTTAATATGAGAAAACGAAGCTGTAAAAGTGGTATATTTATCAATATAAGAAAATAACCTCGTAAAACATGTATATTTATGAATTAGAGAAAACAACTCCATAAAAGTAGTATAATTGCGAGTCTAACAAAACAGTCTCGTAGAATGGCTAAATATTTTAATATGAAAAAACAACCCCGTAAGAGGGGGTATATTTATAAATATTAGAAAACAACCATGTAATACGATGATATTTATGAACTTGATTAAATAACCCCGTAATTGTGGTATATTTGTGAGTATGAGAAAACAACCCCTTAAAGGGATTAATTTTATAATATGAAAAAATAACCCCATAAAATGGGTATATTTGTCAATATAAGAAAATAACTCCGTAAAATATGTAAATTTATTAATTTGAAAATACGACACCATAATAGTGCTAATAATTTAATATAAGAAAACGACACTATAAAAGTGGTATATTTATCAATATAAGAAAATAACCCCGTAAAACATGTATATTTATAAATATAAAAAAATAATCCCGTAAATGTAATATAATTGCGAGTCTATTAGAACAGCCTCGTATTAGGAGTAAGTTTTTTAATGTGAGAAAATAATCCCGTAAGAGGGGTATATTTATAAATATTAGCAAACAACCCCGTAGTACGGGGATATTTATTAATCGGAGAAAATAACCCCGTAATTATGGTATATTTATGAGTATGAGAAAATAACCTCTTAAATAGGTTAATTTTATAATATCAGAAAACAACCCCGTAAAATGAGTATATTTGTCGATTTAAAAAAATAACCCCGTAAAATGTGTATATTAATGAATTTGAGAAAACAACCCCATAATAGTGCTAATAATTAATTATGAGAAAACGATCTCGTAAAAGTGGTATATTTATCAATATAAGAAAATAATCATGTAAAACGTGTATATTTATGAATCTGAGAAAACAACCTCATAAAAGTAATGTAATTACGAGTCCAAGAAAATAACATCGTAGAAGAGGTGAGTTTTTTAATTTAGAAAATAACCCCGTAAGAGGGATATATTTATAAATATTAGAAAACAGCCCCGTAATACGGTAATGTTCATTAATCTGATGAAATAACCCCGTAATTGTGGTATATTTTTGAGTATGAGAAAATAACCCCTTAAATAGGTTAATTTTATAGTATGAAAAAACAACCTTGTAAATGGGGTATATTTATCAATATAAGAAAAGAACCCCATAGAACATATAAATTAAAGAATTTGAGAAAACAACCCCATAATAATGCTAATAATACAATATGAGAAAACGATCCCGTAAAAAAGGTATATTTAACAATATAAGGAAATAACTCCGTAAAACGTGTATATTTATGAATATGAGAAAACAACCCCGTAAAAGTAGTATAATTACGAGTGTTAGAAAACAACATTGTAGAAGGGGTAAATATTTTAATGTGGAAAAATAACCCATAAGAGTGATATATTTATAAATATTAGAAAACAACCTCGTAATACATGATGTTTATGAATATGATAAAATAACCCCGTAATTATGGTATATTTATGAGTTTGAGAAAACAACCCCTTAAATGGGTTAATTTTATAATATGAGAAAACAAACCCGTAAAAGGGGTATATTTATCAATATAAGAAAAGAACTTCGTAAAACATGTATATTAATGAATTTGATAAAACAAACCCATAATAATGCTAATAATATAATAGGAGACAACAACCTTATAAAAGTGGTATATTTATCAATATAAGAAAATAACTTCGTAAAACGTGTATATTTATGAATATGAGAAAACAACCCCGTAAAAGTAGTGTAATTGCGAGTCTCAAAAAATAGCCTCGTAGAAAGGGTGAATTTTTTAATGTGAGAAAATAACCCCGTAAGAGGGGTATATTTATAAATATTAGAAAACAACCCCGTAATACGGGGATATTTATTAATCAGAGAAAATAACCCTGTATTATGATATATTTATGAGTATGAGAAAACAACCCCGTAAAATTGGTATATTTGTCAATATAAGAAAATAATCTCATAAAATGTGTATATTTATGAATTTGAGAAAATAACTACATAAGAGTGCTAATAATCTAATATGAGAAAACGACCTCAAAAAAGTGGTATATTTATCAATATAAGAAAAAACCCCATAAAACGTGTATAACTATGAATCTGAGAAAACAATCCCGTAAAAATAGTGTAATTGCGAGTCTAAGAAAACAACATCGTAGAAGGGCTAAATTTTTTAATATGAGAAAATAACCTTCTAAGAGGGGTATATTTATAATTATTAGCAAACAATCCCGTAATAAGGGGATATTTATCAATCAGAGAAAATAACTACGTAATTTTGGTATATTTATGAGTTTGAGAAAACAACCCCTGAAATGGGTTAATTTAGTAATATGAGAAAACCATCACGTAAAAGGGGTATGTTTGTCAATGTAAGAAAATAATCCTGTAAAACGTGTACATTTATGAATTTGAGAAAATAACCCCAAAATAGTGCTAATAATTTAATATGAGAAAAAAATCCTGTAAAAGTGGTATATTTATCAATATAAGAAAATAATCCCGCAAAAAGTGTTTATTTATGAATTTGAAAAAATAAACCCGTAAAAGTAGTGTAATTGCGGGTCTAAGAGAACAACCTCGTAGTAGGGGTAAATTTATTAATATGAGAAAACAACCCTGTAAGAGGGGTATATATATAAATATTAAAAAACAACCTTGTAATACGGGGATATTTATCAATCGGAGAAATAACCCCATAATCTTGGTATATTTATGAGTATGAGAAAACAACCCCTTAAATGGGTTAATTTTATAATATGAGAAAATAATTCCGTAAAAAATGAGTATATTTGTCAATATAAGAAAATAATCCCGTCAAACGTGTTTATTTATAAATCTGAGAAAACAACCTCGTAAGAGGGGTATATTTATTAATATGAGAAAATAACCCCGTAAGAGGGGTATATTTATAAATATTAAAAAATAACCCCGTAACACGAGGATATTTATCAATCGGAGAAAATAACTCCGTAATCTTGGTATATTTTTTAGTATGAGAAAAAAACTCCTTAAAAGAGTTAATTTTATAATATGAGAAAACAACCCCGTAAAAGTGGTATATTTGTCAATATTAGAAAATAACCCCGTAAAATGTATTTATTTATGAATTTGAGAAAATAATAGTGCTAATAATTTAATATGAGAAAATGACATCGTGAAAGTGGTATACTTATCAATATAAGAAAATAACCCTGAAAAACGTGTATATTTATAAATATAAGAAAACAATATCGTAAAAGTAGTGGAATTGCGAGTCTAAGAAAACAACCTCGTAGAAGAGATAAATTTTTTAATATGAGACAACAATTCCGTAAGAGGGGTATATTTATAAATATTAGAAAACAACCCCGTAGTACGGTAATATTTATGAATCTGATGAAATAACCCCGTAATTGTGGTATATTTGTGAGTATGAGAAAACAACCCCTTAAATGGGTTAATTTTATAATATGAGAAAACAACCTTGTAAAAGGGGTATATTTGTCAATATAAGAAAATAACTCCGTAAAACGTGTATATTTATGAATTTGAAAAAATAACCCCATAATAGTGCTAATAATTTAATATGAGAAAACAACGTCGTAAAAATGGTATGTTTATCAAAATAAGGAAATAACCCCATAAAACTTGTATATTTATGAATATGAGAAAACAACCTCGTAAAAGTAGTGTAATTGCAAGTCTAAGAGAACAACCTCGTAATAGGGGTAAATCTTTTAATATGAGAAACAACCCTATAAGTGAGATATATTTATAAATATTAGAAAACAACCCCGTGATACGGGGATATTTATCAATCAAAGAAAATAACCCCGTAATTGTGGTATATTTGTGAGTATGAGAAAATAACACCTTAAATGGGTTAATTTTATAATATGAGAAAATAACCCCGTAAAACGGGTATGTCACAACCCGATCTGTGGGCCTGTGACCGGCATTAGGAAATGGGTAGGCGTAAGGCCACCGAATCCCGTATTAAGCCTGACGACTCACTAACTTAATTAAATCTCATCTAATATCACTGATATCACAATTTATCTTAACTATTAAATTTTACATATTTAATTTGGTCCGCGAGTAGAATTAGGCAAGACCCGAAATTACATAAATTTACAACTGATAAGTCTATTATTTCTACTGCGAAGAATCTAAGATTTTACAAGTCAAACATACCACATCAATTACATCACCCGATGATGAAGGAGCTGGGTTGCTAGATAAGGGCCACGGGAAGACTAATAATCACATACATGAAAAATAGTAAAATTGAGACTGTCAGTCTCGAGAGTGAGTTAAAATTATATATCCAAAAACAGTTACAAACACTTCAATAACACATTTATTTAATTTGAAATAAATACTAAGTCATGCAAAAATAAACGTGTCATGCCATACTTAAATAAAAATAACTTTCATCTACTACGGGACGGAGTACCTCAGCAGAGCCCTAATCCCAACACTAAACATCTCGACTCTCTCTCATTCTAACAAAACTAGCGCCCAGAGAGTGAAGCTCGATCAGGGTCCTTAAATCTAATTCAGTCACTTATTATCACTAACACTCTTAGCCTTTCGGCTCTCTTACTCCAATAAGACTGGTGCCTAGAGAGCGAAACTCGACCAGGGTCCTTAACTCCAGTCTAGTCACTTAGGTTTCCAAATAAACCAGCGCCCAAAGAGCAATGCTCGATCAGGGACCTTTACTCCGGCACACACATTCTACTCAGCCCAGAGAGCAATGCTCGACCAGGGCAATTCCTAATTTACCTTTTTAAAATTTATAAACCTTTACTCATTTATTTTCTTCCTCTAATTCATACCGGTGCATCTCATCGATAGCATGTTCTACTGCCGTCCCATCCCGAGTCAACACGAAACAATAAAATCATAATGCAGAAAATGAAACTTATAATAATAACAATTAAAATAACTGATTAAAGTATTAAATCATGTAATCAGAATTATTTTGTAAACTCTCAGCGTAACACATGTAAATAGACATATGACTTTAACTCACAGCTTTGACGACCTCCTAGCTCTGCTACGATGCCTCGGGTGGAGCGAGCCGAATTGAAGGATTATCTAATCACGGAAAACACTTTATCAATAATGCTGAAACATTTGACCGTTCACCCTAGGTTTAGATTTCTAGGACTGACTGTCTAAAAAATCTCGCTCGGGTAAATTCTACCAGAAATTCGATAGAACTTCTCCTAAAATACGGACATTTACCCCTCATAAAATGGGTTCTAGACCTGCCAGAAAACACTTCAAATATTCAACAATTTATATTTTAATGGGAGTCGGGTCCCCAATACTTCATTATTTTTCCCGACTCCACCACACATGACAATTCACGACTAAAGGCAGACAGTCCGAAAAATAATTATTTTAACTAACAATATTTCTAATGCTCAATACAATTCAATAAATATATAAATTTTACCAATAAATTCTAAAATCAACGGGCCAGAGAATTACCGAGACGCTTGATCGCTCGGTCGACTCGCCTCCAACCGCTGGAGTCCGATCGACGATCCGAATGCACCAACAGACTCAAAACGATGCGCTGATGACGATCCCTACTTTCGATCTTCCGATCCGACCCCTGTTCATCTGGAGAGATTTACAAACGATCTCGGCCGTCAATTTTCAAACGGAATCCGATTGCCACAAAACCGATGCCATTGGAAAGCTTGAGCTGAGCAGAGTCCGGATATACCCTCTGATCATCATTTCCTCGCCGGAGCTCGCCGAAAAAGCTAGAAAATACGACTGCTAACACCTCACTGGAACTCCCTCCTCCAGCTACCAAAGCCGATGCCGCCATTCCCAAAAGGAAGCCCTTAACTCATCGGTCAAAACAAGACCAACCCTGCCGCCATTGGACGCCGAAAATGCCAGAAACGGCGACAAGAAAGCCACTACCGCTTCCTCGCTCTCATAGCTGCTTGGATCATTGCTGCTGGCACTGCCGGCTCATTGCCCCACCAGACGCCCGACGCCCCTTCTCTTCCTCCTTCTCTTTCCCCGATTTCTCCTTCCTCTTCTTCTTCTTCTTTTTTCTTTTCTTTCATTTTCTTCCATATCAAATTTTGGTCCCTGAACTTTTCTTCTTTACCATTTAGTCCCTCAACTTTTTAATTACTAATAATTTCGTCCTGCAAAATTTTCAGTTAACCCTTAAACTTTTGTTTAGCTTTTCAATTAAATCCCTAACTATTTAATTTGGGCCAAATAGAATTATTGAAAATATATGATTACATATTTACCCTTGCTTTTAAATATAAAATTACCAAAAAGCCCTTACTGACATATTTAATTACAAAAATACCAAACATATAAATTTTCATTAAAACCCCATATTAATAAAATTATATTTTTAATCCTTATTCCAAAATAAATTTCTAATTTAGTCTAACACACAATTAATTTAATTAACCAATTTGCTAAATCTTTTCCAATTAAAATTTAATATCATTAGCTAATTAAAATGCCATTTTCCCCCATAATTCTTTTATAAAATATTCTTTACAAATTCTTCCATAACTCTCAAATATAGAATTTAATTTATATATATTCATTTGGGGGAAAAATTTGAATAACCAAAATATAATTTATTTCTCAAAGAATTTACTTAATTAATTTCTTAAAAATCAAACTAATTGGATATAGAAAATATCTCCTTTATTTGTCTAGCATTAAAATTCAAAATTGCATTTAAATCATTCCAATTAAATCAAATAAAAATAAAGTAAAATTTATTTAAATAAAAATTATTTATTAATTATTATTAATATTATCATTATTAAAGGAAAATTTCAGGTATTACAGGGTATATTTATCGATATAAGAAAATAATCTTGTAAAACATGTGTATTTATGAATTTGAGAGAATCACCCGGTAAAAGTAGTGTAATTACGAGTCTTAGAAAACAGCCTCGTAGAAAAATTAAATTTTTTAATATCAGAAAACAATCCCGTAAGAGGGCTATATTTATAAATATTAGAAAACAGCCCCGCAACACGGTGATATTTATGAATCTGATGAAATAACCCCGTAATTGTGGTATATTTGTGAGTATGAGAAAATAACCCCTTAAATTTATAATACAAGAAAATAACCCCGTAAAAGGAGTATATTAAGAAAAGAACCCCGTAAAACATGTATATTAATGAATTTGAGAAAATAACCCCATAATAGTGCTAATAATATAATATGAGAAAACGACCCCGTAAAAATAGTATATTTATCAATATAAGAAAATAATTCCGTAAAACGTGTATATTTATGAATATGAGAAAATAATCCCGTGAAAGTAGTGTAATTACTAGTCTCAGAAAACAGTCTCGTAGAAAGGGTAAATCTTTTAATGTGAGAAATAATCCTGTAAGAGGGGTATATTTATAAATATTAGAAAACAGCCCCATAATACGAGAATATTTATTAATCGGAGAAAATAACCGTGTAATTTTAGTATATTTGTGAGTATGAGAAAACAATCCCGCAAAAGGGGTATATTTGTCAATATAAGAAAATAACCCCGTAATACAGGGATATTTATCAATCGGAGAAAATAACCAGGTAATTGTGGTATATTTGTGAGTATGAGAAAACCATCCCTTGAATGGGTTAATTTTATAATATAAGAAAACAACCCCGTAAAAGTGGTATATTTATCAATATAAGAAAATAATCCCGTAAAATATGTATATTTATGAATCTCGGAAAACAACCCCATAAGAGGGGTATATTTATAAATATTAGAAAACAACCCCATATTTCGGTGATATTTATGAATCTGATGAAATAACCCCGTAACTGTGGTATAATTGTGAGTATGAGAAAACAACCCTTTAAATGGGTTAATTTTATAATATGATAAAAATCTAGTGAAAGGGGTATATTTATCAATATAAGAATAACCCCTTAAAATGTATATTTTAATGAATTTGAGAAAACAACCCCATAATAGTACTAATAATTTAATATGAGAAAATGACCCCGTAAAAGTGGTAAATTTATCAATATAAGAAAGTAACTCTATAAAACATGTATATTTATGAATATAAGAAAACAACCCCATAAAAGTAGTGTAATTGCGAGTCTTAGAAAACAGCCTCGTAGAAGGGGTAAATTTTTTAATGTAAGAAAATAACCCCGTAAGAGGGGTATATTTATAAATATCAAAAAACAACACCGTAATACGGGGTATTTTTATCAATTGGAGAAAATAACTACGTAATTATGGTATATTTGTGAGTATGAGAAAATAACCCTTTAAATGGGTTAATTTTATAATATGAGAAAACAACCCCGTAAAAAGGGTGTATTTATCAATATAAGAAAATAATCTCGTAAAACGTGTATATTCATGAATTTGAGAAAACAACCACATAATGCTGCTAATAATTTAGTATGAGAAAACGACCCCATAAAAGTGGTATATTTATCAATATAAGAAAATAACTCCATAAAACGTGTATATTTATGAATATGAGAAAACAACCTCGTAAAAGAAGAGTAATTGCGAGTCTAAGAAAATAGGGTCGTAGAAGGGGTAAATTTTTTAATATGAGAAAATAACCCCATAAGAGGGGTATATTTATAAATATTAGCAAACAACCTCGTAATATGAGGATATTTATCAATCAAAGAAAATAACCCCGTAATTTGGTATATTTGTGAGCATAGGAAAACAATTCCCTAAATAGGTTAATTTTATAATATGAAAAAATAATTCCGTAAAAGGGGTATATTTATCAATATAAGAAAATAATCCCGTAAAACGTGTATATTTATGAATTTCAAAAAACAACCCCATAATAGTACTAATAATTTAATATGAAAAAACGACCTTCTAAAAGTGGTATATTTATCAATATAAGAAAATAACCCCGTAAAATGTGTTTATTTGTGGATCTGAGAGAACAATCCCATAAAAGTAGTATAATTGCGAGTTTAAGAGAACATCCTCGTAGTAGGGGTAAATTTATTAATATGAGAAAACAACCCCGTAAGAGGAGTATATTTATAAATATTAGAAAACAACCCCGTAACACGGGGATATTTATCAATCGGAGAAAATAACCCCTTAATCTTGGTATAATTTTTTAGTATGAGAAAACCATCCCTTGAATGGGTTAATTTTATAATATAAGAAAACAACCCCGTAAAAGGGGTATATCTATCAATATAAGAAAATAATTCCGTAAAATATGTATATTTATCAATCTGGAAAAACAACCCCGTAAGAGGGGTATATTTATAAATATTAGAAAACAACCCCGTAATTTGGTGATATTTATGAATCTGATGAAGTAACCCCATAATTGTAGTATATTTGTGAGTATGAGAAAACAACCCTTTAAATGGGTTAATTTTATAATATGATAAAAAAATCCCGTAAAAGGGATATATTTGTCAATATAAAAAAACCCCGTAAAACGTGTATATTAATAAATTTGAAAAAAAAATCTCCATAATAGTGCTAATAATTTAATATGAGAAAATGATCCCGTAAAGGTGGTATATTTATCAATATAAGAAAATAACTCCGTGAAACGTGTATATTTATGAATATGAGAAAACAACCACGTAAAAATAGTGTAATTGCGAGTCTCAGAAAATAGCCTCGTAGAAGGGGTGATGAGAACCCATGTAGCACAAGGAATCCTACTTCAACAAAAAATCCTAATTCCACTAAAGATCCTAATCCAGCAAGGAGTCCTGATGGCATTAAGAGTTCAAGCGACAAAAGGAATCCTATTTCCACTAGGAATCCTAATCCAATTAGGAGTCCTACCGGGATTCAACTTTGATTAATTATATTTCATTCATGGATTGAAGCCCAACGTGAAGACATGAAGATCAAATATGATTTATGTCGAATTCAAGCCCAAATGTAAGACCCAAGTCCAAGGTTGAATATTCAAAGTCAAAATTCAAGTCAAAATAGGAGTCTTCTTTTAACAAGTCCAAGTCAAAATAGGAGTATGCAATTCTTTTACTTCAAGTTTTGTTTATTTAGGAGTCTTGGCAGCATATCCTAAATATTCTAGGATTAGGATTCTTTGTTGAAGTAGGATTCCTTGTGCTACATGGGTTTTCATCAAGGGGTAAATCTTTTGATGTGAGAAAATAACCCCGTAAAAGGTGTATATTTATAAATATTAGAAAACAATCCCGTACGGGGATATTTATCAATCAAAGAAAATAACTACGTAATTATGGTATATTTGTGAGTATGAGAAAACAACCCTTTAAATATTATGGTATATTTGTGAGTATGAGAAAACAACCCTTTAAATGGGTTAATTTTATAATATGAGAAAATAACCTTATAGAAGGGGTATATTTATCAATATAAGAAAATAATCCTGTAAAACGTATATATTTATGAATTTGAGAAAACAACCACATAATACTACTAATAATTTAGTATGAGAAAACAACACCGTAAATGTCACAACCAAATTTATTTATTTATTTTTATTAATAATTAATATTCATTAGCATGTCATTAAATATGTCATTTACATCATGATTATGTATGATCTATTTTATTATATTATGTGGTAGATAAATAAATTATTTAGTTACATATTGATTTAATTGAAAAGTAATGATTTTGGACTAAATTGGAAAGTTAGAAAGAAAGAGGATTAAATTGTAAAATTGCCTATTTTTACACCAATATACCACCTCTTTCATTTGTTCATTTCTACGCATGCTTTCCTATTTCCTCTTCTGCTTTGTCTCTCTCATTCTTCTCCTTTTCTTTTTTAACCTTGATTTTCCAAATCAAACTCTACAAACTTTTAGTAAGTGAAAATCTAATTCTTCTTTTAAGTTTGAAAGATTTGGGCTTTCTTAATCAAGGAAAACAAATGTGAGTAATTTTAATTGCTTGATTTTACTGTAAATTAGGATTAATGATATGAAATTATTGATGATTATGTGTTTTGGAATTGTTTAATCAAGAGTGAACATGCTATTACTTGTGATCTTGAAGCTGAAATTTCTGGGCAGATGTTTCATCTCTGATTTCGTGACCTTAGAGGCTTTATCTCGAAAATTTCCAAACATGAAAGTTGTAGGTATATGTTTCAAGAATATCTCTGTAAAATGGTTTTGCAGATCGTTGAGTGAGTAGGAACTTATGAGGTTCGATTTGCTGCTGCTCTGTTTATGGTTCAGCAGGTGACCTGGTTTTTGTGCTGACCTTGTTGAGGCATTTAGAGGCTGAACCAAGCAGAGAGTTAAACATAAAAGTTGTTCATTTATATATCTAGTATATGTCTGCGAAATTTCATAATTTTTGGTTGAGTATAACGTGAGATATGTTGAACTTAATATGGCTTGCTCGAAACTATTTTAAGCAGAAATCGGACTTAGGATTCAAAAATTTATTGCTAATTTTGTGTTTTACAACTTGAGCTAGAGAAGTCCAAATTGAGTAAAATTAGTGTCTATAGAAAATTTAGAATGTTAACTTTATATCTGGAGAGTTTCATCAGAAAATTTATTCGTTTGATTGGTCATTTAATAGGAAATGTTTTGCTGTTCTGTATAGATGGAAATTGGAGCAGCTGTATAGAAAATGCCATAACTATTTCTATATCAATGATTTTGAAGTGATTCTTTCTGCTATGGTTTCTATAAAATGAAAGTGTAATTACAGAAAATATGAGATTTTTATTAATTGTACATAAGTTTTGGTGTAATTTCTAATTCAGTACCTACAAGCTGCCTTCATCAACAAATATGTTGATTTGTTGTCATTCATCTCATGCAACATATTAATATCTAGAATATATGTTATTTTATTGAAATGTGATGTTCTATTGATAGTAAAGATATGTATATTTATGCCTTGTGATTGAATTGTATTTGTATTGAATATGCGAATAGGTTCATCCAAAGGAAAGGAAGTGGTAAGAGAAAAAGAATAGGATTACTTTGTTATCCTATAAATTTTGGTAAGTATTTAATAGACTAAACTTTGTGTATATTGAGTAGGAACTGCTGTTTGATTACTTGATAATTTCTTGGTTGACTGAGTTGATATTAGTTATGTTTTTGGCTTGTTGTAAAGTGAATTGATTGTGATGTGCTGTGAAGTGAATTGATTGTGATGTGTTGTGAAGTGAATTGATTGTGATTAAGGATTGATGACTCTTGTATGGATATTGTGTGATCGGGAAAGCTGAGCCAGGCGGATAGCTACCCGAGTATGTGAGATGGCAAGACTGAGCCGGGCAGATAGTCTTGTCAAGTGGTTACTGAAATTTAAAAATGTGAGCAAATGTAAGGATGAGTCATCTGATCCTAATTTGATAGAAATAATGTGGAATTGAATTATTTGACTTGGTTGAGTTTGAGATTATTTGCATTATATGAGATGAAATTATTTGTTTATGAGAATAATTGAAATGGTTGATTTTGTGATTGTTAGTTAAGTGTTGGTATAATTTTCTGTATTGATAAAGACTTGATAATTCTAGCCTAATATACTATAGTTTAGTAAATTAAATGTTTATTGAGTCGCTAGCTCATTCTTAGCAATTTTTTTTCCAGGTTAGTGCAGTTGTAGATAGCCTTAGCTATGCATTGCTCTCTTTGCATCAGTCAATATTATCAGGTGGGTCAGAGGAGTTATCTAAAGCATTGGGGCATTTTGGGAACTTGTGTGAATTTAAATAATGTATAAATATTCCTTATATATATTACGTATGTCATGCCACTTAAATTGTATGAATGTATATTGTAACTAAGTAGTAAATTATGTTTATAAAGTTAATTATATATATATTGCTATTCAATTGGATGTTGAGTTGGGATGTTACAGTAAAAGTGGTATATTTATGAATATAAGAAAATAACCCCATAAAACCTATATATTTATGAATCTGAGAAAACAACCCCGTAAAAATAGAGTAATTGCGAGTCTAAGATAACAGCGTCGTAGAAGGGGTAAATTTTTTAATATGAAAAAATAACCCCGTAAAAGGGGTATATTTGTCAATATAAGAGAATAATCCCGTAATGTGTACACTTTGAATTTGAGAAAATAACCTCATAATAGTGCTAATAATTTAATATGAGAAAACGACTTTGTAAAAGTGGTATATTTATCAATATGAAAAAATAACCCTGTAAAACATGTTTATTTATGAATCTGAGAAAATAACCCCGTGAAAGTAGTGTAATTACGAGTCTAAGAGAACAACCTCGTAGTAGGGGTAAATTTATTAATATGAGAAAATAACTCCGTAAAAGGAGTATATTTATAAATATTAAAAAACAACCCTGTAGCACGAAGATTTTATCAATCAGAGAAAATAAACCTATAGTCTTGGTATATTTTTTAGTATGAGAAGAAAACCCCTCAAAAGGGTTAATTTTATAATATGAGAAAATAACCCCGTAAAAGGGGTATGTCACGACCCATTCTGTGGGTTCGTGATCGGCAGCTAAGGAATGGGTAGGCTTAAGGCCACCGAATCCCGTAGTAAGCCTTACAGACCAATAATTCAAATAAACAGTTAATAAAATATAATTAATCATGACTGACATACCATAAATAATTCTTTCTGGTCTTTATAACATCCCACGTCCTACATGGACCAGAATAATCACAACAATTTAAAAATTGGGAAAAGACTCAAAAATGCCCCTAACGTATAACCCCTGGTGCAGATTGGCCCTTTATGTTTTTTTTTTTGGCCAGTTGCATACAATATCTCGTCAAACGGAGTTTTTAAGTCCCTCTTTAGAACAGAGCTGAAGATCGTTAAGTTCAAATTATATATCCGTTGGTAGGACCTACATGTAAGGAAACAACTTCATAAAGAAGCGGGACACGTTTGCTAGCCATCTTTTCCTTCTGAAATAAAAAATATTTAATGGTGGATGGAAATTATTGCTGTAAAGAACAGAAGATTGTAACTTGCTGTAAAGAATCCCAACAACCAAATCGATCGATTAAAGCTCGTTTTTTCTAACCCTAAGAAATACAGAAATTACCACTCGACCATATAGCAACGAAGTGAGTTACAGCTGTGTTTGCAAGTTGGAGTTAACAGGTATGTTAAAGTGAAACATGTGGGTCTCATTGTTTTATTCTGTTTGAAATGTAATTGCTTTTTAATATTATATGTTGAGTTGTCCCTTTTGAAATAGTGGTCCTCACGTTTGCTTTAGCATTGTTTATTACTTGACCCAATCTTGGAAAATGATTTTAAAGTTTTTTATTTTATTTTATGTAGAATGTCTGGTGTTATGGATATGAGATTTAACTATGGTGGTAGATGGCAATTACATCCAAAAATTGATTATCTAGATGGTGATATTGATATACTTTATGATTTTGATTCTGACTTCCTCTGTTATGAATATATTAAGGATAGATATAGGAATTTGCTTGGATATGCTAATGTGGAACGCATTTTTGTACTTGAACCTGGAAAAGAGATGGAAGATGGATTGTATTTAGTTGAAGATAATGAGGGAATTAGGATAGTTTTGAATTATATTAGCAAATACAATTGGGTAGGAGAAATAGATTTCTATGCTAATAACTCCCAACATTTTGAACCAAAATACTCTGGGAATTGAATGGAATGTTGATATGGATGCATTTGCTGCAGACATTAACAATGAAATGCCTACACCGAGTAGCTATTTTAATCCAAATAATAGAGCTAATGCTAGTCAACCTGAGTCTATTGTTACTGAACAACCTGTTAATAGTTCCAGACCTACAAGCTATATTAGCAATAAGGAAGAGGATGGTGAAGAAGATAGTGCAAACATAAATAAAATTGATGGAAGTCAAGAATCTAGTAATGAGGAGACTGATCCTGAACAGTCTACACCTAGAGAGAGGGTCAGATATGATAAAGGTGATGGGCAAAGCCATTTCATGCTTGGAATGACCTTTGCTAATGCTAATGAGGCTAGACAAGCAATAGCAAACTATGGAGTATCTCTAGGTATTAAGCTAAAAATTAATCCAAATGAACCATTTAGACTTAGGGTTAAATTTATAAATGAGGAAAGCTGCCCTTTTGTGCTTTTCATTTCAAAAGATGGCAAAAACCCTGGATTAGCAGTAGACACTAATACCTGAGCATAGGTGCTTTAGGGATTTCTCACTCCCTAGTGCTACTGCTAGGTTTTTAGCCAATTATTTCAAGGGCAGGATTTACAAAAACCCTTTAATTAAGATAAAATAAATGAAAGATGATGCAAAGAGCTTGTTAAAAATTAATGTTACTTTGGCTAAGTGTAAAAGGGCTAAAAGGATGATAATCCAAGAAATGGAAGGGAGTTTCAAAGTGGAGTTTGGTTATTTGGAAGCATATGCAGTTGTACTTAAAAGAAGCAATCCTGGTACAAAAGTAGATATTGAGTTATGTAAGGAAGCATTGAAAGAAGGAAGAAGGGTGTTTAGGAGGAAGTTCTTGTGTTTTGATGCTCTAAGAGGAACTGGAAGGCTGGATGCAGACCTATCATAGGTCTGGATGGATGTTTCTTAAAAGGGGTTACTAAGGGCCAGATTCTTACTGCAGTAGGCAAAGATGGTGATGATTAGATGGTGCCTATCGCATGGGTCGTGATAGACAAAGAGAATAAGAATAATTGGAGATGGTTTTTGCATTGGCTAAAGCAAGAACTTGAACTTGGAGATGGAGCAGCCTATACTGTAATCTCTGACATGCAAAAGGTCAGCATTTTTCATTTTCTTTGCATGTATTTTTATTTAGGAAAAGGCTCAAAGTTGCCCCTAATGTATAACCTATGTGTGCAACTGGCTAGAAAAGAACTTGAAGGGCCAATCTGCACCAGAGGTTATATGTTAGGGGCAACTTTGAGCCTTTTACCATTTTTTTTAACTATACAACCTTTTACAGTATTGGTTACTCTTTTATGCTTTAGGGTCTCATTAATGCTGTAGAGAATGTGTTACCCCTTGCTGAGCACAGATGGTGTGCAAGGCACATTTACTCCAACTAGTCTAAGCAATGGAGAGGGGGGGAATTGAAGAAAAAGTTTTAGATTTGTGCTTGGAGCACATTTGAGGAGGAGTTCAAAGATAATTTAGAGCTTCTTGGTGAAGTGTCAAAGAAGGCAGCAGAAACCCTTATGAAATATCCACCCCATTGTTGGTGTAGGGCCTATTTCTCTAGCAGATCCAAGTCATACATGGTAGATAATAACATCTCTAAATGTTTTAACTCCTGGATACTAGAGGCAAGACATAAGCCTATAGTTAGTATGTTAGAGGAAATAAGGTTACAAGCAATGAATCAAATTAAAGAAAAAAGAAAAATGGTTGACAGGTGGATTAATGAGTGGAGTCCAGCTTGTATGACTTTGTTCCAAGATAATAAAGAAAATGCTTCAGGTTGTAGAGTAGTGTTCAATGGTTAGGATGGTTATGAGATTCGGGAAGGTAACAATAAGCATACAGTCTTTTTAGATAGAAAGTTGTGCACTTGTAGGGCATGGGATCTTACAGGAATCCCATGTTAACATGCCATTTGTGCTCTATATCATTCCAAGCTTGATCCTTTTTCATATATCAGTCATTTTTATTATCTAGCCTCATATGAGTTGCCATTATTGCTAGTCCCTGGTAAAAGGTTTATGAGATGTGAGGAATACCAGGGAATAGAACCTCCTCCATTGACTAAGATGCCTGGTAGGCCTAAAAAGAAGAGAATTCGAGGATCAAATGAGCCTAATACAAGCAGTAAAAGTGGAAAGCTTACTAAGAAGGGCAAGAAGCAGAGTTGTGGGTTGTGTACAGAAGAAGGACATTAATAGAACTAAGTGTCCAAATAAGAACAAGAAGGTAAAATACATAGTTCTGCATCACATTGAGTATTTATATTATCTAATTTTTGAAATTCTAATGACTGCAATTGTTTGCCTTCAACTTTATAGGGAACAACAACAAGTGCTCCAGCAAGCACAACATCAAGTGGTCCAGCTAGCACACCAGCAACTGCTTCAGTAAGCACAGCAGCAAGTGATCCAGCAAGCACATCAGCAAGTGGTCCAACAAGCACACCAGCAAGTGGTCTAGCAACCATACCACCAACTACTTCAGCAAGAACAGTAGCAACCGCTTCAACAAGAATAGCAGCAACTATTTCAGCAAGCACACCAAAGAATCGCTTCAAAGAAGCACACCAAAGAATCGCCCAAGAAGCACACCAAGAACGCTTCGCTTCAAACCACAGCAGCAACTACTCCAGCAAGCACATCACCAACTGAAACCGCAAGAAGCTTAGGAGGATAATTTGTAACAAGTTCAAGGAGGACAACTAGTTTTGGATGTCATGTGGATTTGAATACTGGAAGAACAACTTATAATGTCAGTGAACTTTTCATACTTATTTTTTTCTTACAAATATTAGTTTATGGCATGTTTATTCTGGCATTTTGACACTCACAGCCTGGACAAACTACTGAAAGAGTAATTAGTGAAGGTCTACAAGTAGAGGAAATGGAAACTGATCCTCAAACTAGGTTCCCAATACCATGTGAAAGAGACTTTAGAAGAAGCAAAGAGAAAAGGGATGCTTCATCCACTACAAGGACAAATAAATTCACTGGAGATGGCTTAGAAGTTATATTTGCTACTAACCTGCCATTTGAACCTCCAGGACTGCAATGGAGAGGAGGAGTTGGAATTACCTCTTCACATTTGCAAGCTCAAAAAGAGCAACTAATAGGTAGATAGAAGAAGAAAGGCAAGATAGTTAGTGATGCTACTACAACAGACCAATAGTTTACCAATAGTTGACTGGAGCACATTTTCTATATTTTTTGATACTTTGGTGTTTTGTATCTTAGAGAAAGCAATCTCTTTTGAGTATTCTGTTGCTACTTTGGTGTTGTGTGCCTTAGAGCTTGCATTTTTTTAAATTTTATTGCTACTTTGGTGTTTTATGCCTTAGAGCAACATTTAGCTGCAGTAACAGAGGATGCTAGTAACTTTTGTATATTATTGCTACTTTGCTGTTATTTGCTTGTGAGCAAGTGGTGTTGATACTTTAGCTCAATATTGACTGCAGTATGCCAATGTCATTGCTTTTTGGTCATTGGTTATGATTATCAATATCATTTAGCAAATCTTTTCCATTTACAACAATTTATTTCAGTGTATAGCCAGTGTGAAGATAGAGAAAAAGAAGAAGAAAAAGATGAAAGGGAAGAAATGAAAGAAATGAAAGATATTTGCAGCACTTTTACCAATCAAGTGTTATAATTTCATTTTATCAAACCATTAACAAAATTACATAAAAGAAGGAACATTGTGCCACCAAATCCTTATAAATAATCCAAGCTAATAATGCAATTAACAAGACAACTCTGCAAATCTTCAATTTCTGTTTCTTTGCTAGATTTCAAATTCCTCAGCTCAGTTCACATCTTTACCATTTTAGTTTGCAAATCAACTCTGCAAATCTTCAATCTCTTTCATTTCTTCCCTTTCATCTTTTTTTTTTCTATCTCCACACTTTCGACTCTTACACCACTTCTCGATATTCACACAATCTTCGACGTCTAGAATTTCAACCTTCACAGAATCTTCGACGATTGTAACTTTCAGCATTCGCAAAACCTTCGACATTCACAGAACCTTAGTATCATTGCTTCCTGTGGTTGTTGATGATGGCGATGTCGACATTAATTGGAATCAATTGGTTAATTTAGGGTTCCTTAATTTCCATGAAAGGAAAGTGATGAAAGAGAAGGGGAGATGGTGATAGATTTCCGTTGGATTATAGGTCCTACCATTTGCCACCTCACTTCCATTTAACGGGAGTTTTAACGATCTTCAGCTCCATTCTAAAGAGGGGCTTAAAAACTCTGTTTGACAAGATATCGTGTGCAACTGGCTAAGAAAAAACTTGAAGGACCAATCTGCACTAGGGGTTATAAGTTAGGGGCATTTTTTAGGCTTTTCCCTTAAAAATTCTCTACTGTGGATAGTCTAGAGTAAATAATAACAAAAGTATGGAAGTACAGGTAATTTACAAAAAGTCTGAAGAAGAAGAAGTCAGACTGTCAAAAATGCAAGACGGCAAAGAACTCTAACCGTCACCTGAAAAATAAAACTGAGACTGTCAATCTCTAGAGTGAGTTAAAATCAAATAATCTTGTGACTATTGCAGCCTTCTCAGAAAATAATAATTATTACAATCAGTATAACATACCATGTACATCAAATACGAGTCATATTATAATCATACCATAATCTTTAAAAATAAAATACATTTTAACATTTGCGGGATGAGTGGCTCAATAGAACCCTAACCCAAAATTACTAGTAGCCTTTAGGCTCTCTTAATTCCAATAGGTCTAGCGCCCAGAGAGCGAAGCTCGACCATGGTCCTTATATCCAGCCTGAACACTTGATTCCCAACTAAGCCGGCGCCCAAAGAGCATTGCTCGACCAGGGACCTTTCTCCGGCAATCAACTTTTACAACCTAGAGAGTTATACTCGACCAGGGTAAAAATCCACAATAACCTTGTTACCTGTCTTTAATCATTACCGGTGCGCACGCGGTCTTGATGTAACCCATTAGGTGGCATGTTCTACTAAAGCCTCATCCCAAAATCTCAATCAACACACATATAATAATAATCATAGTCTAACAAAATCATTCAACAAATATCGAAATAAAGATTTAGAAATTCGGGGAAAGCAACATGTAATTTGTGTGGAGAAATAATAATAATGATTGTATTAATATAATATTAACTATCAAAATAACGATATAATATTACTCATAATAATATTAAAATTATTCTCAGTAATTAATAATTAAATGAAATTATTTATATTGCGATACTAATTTTTTTGATTCTGGACCGAGGGAGTTATTTGTTTCGTTCTCAATCCATATTAAACATGATTTCTAAAGTAGCATGTTAAATTTAGACTTGGCAATAGTGCAGAGATTATGTGACTTTAACTCACAGTTCTAACGCATTCCGCAGTCCGCTCCTACGCCTCGGGTGGAGCTGGCAGGAAGGCTGGATTATCTAGTGACGAAAAATATTCAATTAATAGACATTTTTAAATTTTTTTCTAGACCTAGACTCCTAGAGTATACTGCCTAAAATTAATTAGGACTCGAGAAATCTGTCAAAAATTCGGCAGAACTTTTCCTAAATTACGGATATTTAGCCCCCGTAAAACGGGTCCAGAACCTGCCAAAGACACATCAAATATGCTGGAATTAAATAACAGGAGTCGGGTCACAAGAACTGCATTATTATTTTCCCGACTCCGCAACACCACAACATAATTAATTAAATCCAATTTATTTTTTTAAACTAGCCATCACAAGCAATTAATAGCCACAATAATTTTCTAATATTACAACATAATTTTTAGAGTCTAAATAAAATTATACTGAGTCAAATTTGCAATATTTCATGCATTCGGAAAACATTGGGGGTCCGAAAGCCGGTATTGCTAAAGGTGTCAGAATTTGAATTCGAAAGCGCCTATGCGAAGCTCGAGTTGCAGGGAGTCCAGAAGTGCAAGAATTTCGGCTGGAAAGTGGCCAGAAGGCGGTGGATTGGGGCTAGAAAGGTGCTGCTCCAGTGACACTTCCCTAGGCTGCCAGCAAGGATTTTCTGGCGGGGTAGAGTCATTTTCGGGGTCTCCGGGGTTGGGGATTCCGTTTTCAGTGTTGGATCGCCAAATACACACCGGCGGGGGGCCAAACTGACGATGGCAGCCTCCTCACCCTTGTCGACACTAGCGAAAAGGAAGGAAGAAGAAGAAGACGGTGCTGCAGCGGTGGGAGGGGAAGAGAAGGTCGGGTGTGGCGAAATGCAGCTTGGCGGCAGGGGGGGGGAGGTGAGGCAGCCACGAACGCAGCTCATGGGAGGTGAGGCGGCCGACGGAAGACGGGAGAAGGGAAGAAAAAGATGAGGGAGAGAGGAAGAGGGAGGAAGGAAAAGAGGAGGGAGAGGGGGAAAGGAAAGGGAGAAAAGAGAGGGAAAGGGGAGGGAAAGAAACAAAGGAAGAAAAAATAATTTTCTTTTTCTTTATATATATATATATATATATTATTATTTAAAAGAAAAAAAAGCTGGATATTACAGAGTATATTTGTCAATATGAGAAAATGATCCCGTAAAACGTGTTTATTTATGAGTTTGAAAAAATAACCCTATAATATTGCTAATAATTTAATATGAGAAAACGACCCCGTAAAAGTGCTATATTTATCAATATAAGAAAATAATCCCGTAAAACATGTGTATTTATAAATCGGAGAAAACAACCCCGTAAAAGTAATATAATTGCGAGACTAAGAAAACAACGTCGTAGAAAGGGTGAAATTTTTAATATGAGAAAACAACCCCGTAAGAGGGGTATATTTATAAATATTAGAAAATAACCCTGTAATACGGGGACATTTATCAATCGGAGAAAATAAACCTGTAATTGTGGTATATTTGTGAGTATGAGAAAACAACCCCTTGAATGAGTTAATTTATATTATGAGAAAACAACCTTGTAAAAGGGGTATATTTATCCATATAAGAAAATAACCCCGTAAACCATGTATATCTATGAATATGAGAAAACCACCTGGTAAAAGTAGTGTAATTGCAAGTCTACGAAAACAACATCGTAGAAGGGATAAATTCTTTAATATGAGAAAACAACCCCGTAAGAGGGGTATATTTTTAAATATTAGAAATCAACCCCGTAACATGGGGATATTTATTAATCGGAGAAAATAACTCTGTGATTGTGGTATATTTGTGAGTATAAGAAAACAACCCCTTAAATGGGTTAATTTTATAATATGAGAAAATAACTCCATAAACGAGGTATATTTGTCAATATAAGAAAATAACTTCGTAAAACATGTATATTTATGAATCTAAGAAAACAACCCCGTAAAAGTAGTGTAATTGTGAGTCGAAGAAAATAGCATTGTCGAAGGGGTAAATTTTTTAATATGAGAAAACAACATCATAGAAGGGGTAGATTTTTTAATATGAGAAAACAACATCATAGAAGTGTAGATTTTTTAATATGAGAAAACAACCCCGTAATAGGAATATATTTATAAATATTAGAAAACAACCCCGTAACATAGGGATATTTATCAATTGGAGAAAATAACTCTATAAAACATGTATATTTATGAATTTGAGAAAAATAGCCCCGTACAACATGTATATTTATGAATCTAAGAAAACAACCCCGTAATTCGATGATATTCATAAATCTAGGGAAATAACCCTGTAATTATGGTATATTTGTGAGTATGAGAAAACAACCCCTTAAATAGATTAATTTTATAATATGAGAAAATAACCCCGTAAAAGGGATATATTTGTCAATATAAGAAAATAACCCCGTAAAATGTGTATATCTATGAATTAGAGAAAACAACCCCATAATAGTGCTAATAATTTAATATGAGAAAACGACCTTGTCAAAGTGGCATATTTATCAATATAAGAAAATAACCCCGTAAAACCTGTATATTTATGATCTGAAAAAATAACCCCGTAAAAGTAGTGTAATAGCGAGTCTTAGAAAACAGCCTCATAGAAGAGATAAGTTTTTTAATATGAGACAACAACCCCGTAAGAGGGGTATATTTATAAATATTAGAAAACAGCCCCGTAATACGGTGATATTTATGAATCTGATGAAATAACCCCGTAATTGTGGTATATTTGTGAGTATGAGAAAAAAACCGCTTAAAAGGATTAATTTTACAATATGAGAAAGTAACCCCGTAAAAGGGGTGTATTTGTCAATATAAGAAAATAACCCCGTAAAACTTGTATATTTATGAATTTGAAAAAATAACACCATAATAGTGCTAATAATTTAATATAAGAAAACGACACCGTAAAAGTGGTATATTTATCAACATAAGAAAATAACCCCGTAAAACTTGTATATTTATGAATTTGAGAAAACAACCCTGTAAAAGTAGTGTAATTGTGAGTCTAAAAGAACAACCTCGTAATAGTGGTAAATCTTTTAATATGGGAAACAACCCTCTAAGTGGGATATATTTATAAGTAATACGGGGATATTTATCAATCGGAGAAAATAACCCCGTAATTGTGGTATATTTATGAGTATGAGAAAATAACACCTTAAATGGGCTAGTTTTATAATATGAGAAAACAACCCCGTAAAATTGGTATATTTGTCGATATAAGAAAATAATTCTGTAAAACATGTATATTTATGAATTTGAGAAAACAACAACATAGTATTGCTAATAATTTAATATGAGAAAATGACCCCGTAAAAGTTGTATATTTATTAATAGAAGAAAATAATCCCATAAAACGTGTATATTTATGAATATGAGAAAACAACCCCGTAATAGTAGTGTAATTGCGAGTCTACGATAACAGTATCATAGAAGGGGTAAATTTTTTAATATGAGAAAACAACCCCGTAACATGGGGATATTTATCAATTGGAGAAAATAACCCTGTAATTGTGGTATATTTGTGAGTATGAGAGAACAACCCTTTAAATGGGTTAATTTTATAATATGAGAAAACAACCCTGTAAAAGAGGTATATTTGTCAATATAAGAAAATAACCCCGTAAAACATGTATATTTATGAATTTAAGAAAACAATCCCGTAAAAGTAGTGTAATTGCGAGTCGAAGAAAACAACATCATAGAAGGGGTAAATTTTTTAATATGAGAAAACAACCCCGTAAGAGGAGTATATTTATAAATATTAGAAAACAACCTGTAACGTGGGGATATTTATCAATCTGAGAAAATAACTCCGTAAAATATATATTTTTATAAATTCAAGGAAACAACCCCGTAAAACTTATGAATCTAAGAAAACAACCCGGTAAAAGTAGTGTAATTGCGAGTCGAAGAAAACAGCATCGTAGAAGGAGTATATTATCAATATAAGAAAATAATCCAGTAAAACATATATATTTATGAATCGGAGGAAATAACCCCGTAAAAGTAATATAATTGCGAGTCTAAGAAAACAACGTCGTAGAAGGGGTAAATTCTTTAATATGAGAAAACAACCCCTTAAGAGGGGTATATTTATAGATATTAGAAAATAATCCCGTAATACAGGGATATTTATCAATCGGAGAAAATAACCCTGCAAATTGTGGTATATTTGTGAGTATGAGAAAACAATGCCTTGAATGGGTTAATTTTATAATATGAGAAAACAACCAAGTAAAAGGGGTATATTTATCAATATAAGAAAATAACCCCGTAAAACATGTATATTTATGAATCTGGAAAAACAACCCCGTAAGAGGGCTATATTTATAAATATTAGAAAACAAACCTGTAATTTGGTAATATTTATGAATATGATGAAATAACCTCGTCATTGTGGTATATTTATGAGTATGAGAAAACAACCCCTTAAATGGGTTAATTATATAATATGATAAACAATTTGTAAAAGGGGTATATTTTTCAATATATGAAAATAACTCTGTAAAACATGTGTATTAATGAATTTGAGAGAACAACCCCATAATAGTGCTAATAATTTAAAATGAGAAAATAATCTCGTAAAAGTGGTATATTTATTAATATAAGAAAATAACTCTGTAAAACATGTATATTTATGAATATGAGAAAACAACCCCGTAAAAGTAGTGTAATTGCAAGGTTTAAAAAACAGTCTCGTAGATAGGGTAAATTATTTAAGGTGAGAAAATAACTCCGTAAGAGGTGTATATTTATAAATATTAAAAATAACCCCGTAATACAGGGATATTTATCAATCGGAGAAAATAAGCCCGTAATTTTAGCATATTTTTTAGTATAAAATAAAAATCCCTCAAACGGGTTAATTTTATAATATGAGAAAACAACCCCATAAAAGGGGTATATTTATCAATATAAGAAAATAATCCCGTAAAACATATATATTTATGAATCGGAGAAAACAACCTCGTAAAAGTAATGTAATTGTGGGTCTAAGAAAACAACATCATAGAAGAGGTAAATTTTTAGTACGAGAAAACAACCTCGTAAGAGGAGTATATTTATAAACATTAGAAATAACCCCGTAATATGGTGATATTTATCAATCGGAGAAAATAACCCCGTAATCTTAGTATATTTGTGAGTATGAAAAAAATTGCTCAAAAAGGTTAATTTTATAATATGAGAAAACAACCCCGTAAAAAGGGTATATTTATCAATATAAGAAAGTAATCCCGTAAAACGTGTTTATTTATAAATTTGAAAAAATAACCCTATAATAGTGCTAATAATTTAATATGAGAAACTACCCCGTAAAAGTGATATATTATCAATATAAGAAAATAATCATATAAAACATGTATATTTGTGAAACGGAGAAAACAACCCCGTAAAAGTAATGTAATTGCGAGTCTAAGAAAACAATATCGTAGAAGCGATAAATTTTTTAATATGAAAAAACAACCCCATAAGAGAGATATTTGTAAATATTAGTAAATAACCCAGTAATACAGGGATATTTGTCAATTGGAGAAAATAACCTTGTAATTGTGGTATATTTTTTAGTATATGAAAACAACCCCTTGAATGTGTTAATTTTATAATATGAGAAAACAACCCCGTAAAAGGGGTATATTTATCAATATAAGAAAATAACTCCGTAAAACATGTATATTTATGAATCTAGAAAAACAACCCCGTAAGATGGGTATATTTATAAATAGTAGAAAAAAAACCCCGGAATTTGATGATATTTATGAATCTGATGAAATAACCCCGTCATTGTGGTATACTTGGGAATATGAGAAGACAACCCCTCAAATAGGTTAATTTTGTAATATGATAAAAAAATTCTGTAAAAAGGGTATATTTGTCAATATAAGAAAATAACTCTGTAAAATATGTATATTTATAAATTTGAAAAAATAACCCCATAATAGTGCTAATAATTTAATATGAGATAAAGACGCTATAAAAGTGGTATATTTATCAATAAAAGAAAATAACCCCGTAAAACACCTATATTTATGAATCTGAGAAAACAACCCCGTAAAAGTAGTGTAATTGCGAGTCTAACAAAACAACCTCTAAAAGGGGTAAATTTTTAATATGAGAAGACAACTCCGTAAGAGGGGTATATTTATAAGTATTAAGAAATAGCCTCGTAATATAGTGATATTTATGAATTTGATGAAATAACTCCTTAATTGTGGTATATTTGTGAGTATGAGAAAACAACCTCTTAAACGGATTAATTTTATAATATTAGAAAACAACCCCATAAAAGGAAAATATTTATCAATATAAGAAAATAACCCCGTAAAATGTGTATATTTATGAATTTGAACAAAACAACCCCATAATAGTGCAAATAATTTAATATGAGAAGCCGACGCCATAAAAGTGGTATATTTATCAATAAAAGAAAAAACCCCATAAAACTTGTATATTTATGGATCTGAGAAAATAACCCCGTAAAACTAGTGTAATTGCGAGTCTAAAAAAACAGTCTCGTAGTAGGGGTAAATCTTTTAATATGAGAAAGTAACCCTGTAAATGGGGTTTATTTATAAATATTAGAAAACAACCCCGTGATATGGGGATATTTATCAATCCTATAAAATAACCTCATAATTGTGGTATACTTGAAAGTACGAGAAAACAACACCTTAAATGGGTTAATTTTATAATATGAGAAAACAACCCCGTAAAACGGATATATTTGTCGATATAAGAAAATAATGTTGTAGACAAGAAATGGTCCTCCCAAATGTAGTATTTCAATTCAGAAAAGAATTTCTTCTTTTGCTGAAATGTCATACCTTTGGGAAGGACTTTAGCAACCAAATAGTTTACAGAATCAAAAAACCAATGGATATTAGAATTAACTTGAACTGAGCATAGAAATTCATCCGGAAAATTGTCATCAATCGCACTCTCATCAAGTGCCTCCAAAGTCGGGTTTTCTAGGCTAGAAAGGTGGTTTGCTGCTAAGTTCTCAACACCTTTCTTATCCTTGATCTTAATATCGAACTCTTGCAACAATAGAATCCAATGAATAAGTCTAGGCTTTGCATCATTCTTGCTAAACAAGTACCTGAGTGCGGAATGATCCGTGTAGCACAGTCTTTGATAGCACCAAATAAGATCTTTGTCAAATGCAAAAACAACAGTCAGAAGCTCCATTTCAGTGGTGGTGTAGTGCTCCTGGTCATCAGTCAATGTCTTCCTAGCATAGTAAATTGGTTGGAACTTCTTATCTCTCCTCTATCCTTGATAGGCTAATTATGCAGCTACAATCTAAGGTAGTGAGCCTATCGATGCAGACTAGTACTAACGGCGGGTATCAAGGTCGTATTCTCAAGAAAGGGTGATTCTAGAACTACTACAACATCTTATGATATCTAACCCTAACAAAATTGATGAAGTTACTATTCTATGATTAAATATAAGCAAGTGATTAACTAAGTGTCAGAGAGTCTGAAAGGATTTCGTGAAACAATCAAAGGAAAAAGCAAACCCAAGGGGACCTAAGCTAGTTGGATTTTAGTAAAGGTAAAGATTATATTGATTACCAACTGCGATTACCCGTGGATGAATTTTTAATTGAATTGGGTCTCCCTCTTGAGATAACCGAATTCCCAAACCTAAGAACCTAAAGTTGGAATCTCTTCCTAACGACCGATTATTAAATTAGCATTAATCTTTAATCCTCCTGTATTAAGCTTTGTTAATTCTTAATCCGGCTAGTCAATTACCCTTATCTCTAAGTGATCGTTAACCAGTTCTTGCTATTCAAATTTCTAATTTCCAAATGAACTTCTTAATTACATAAAGTAATCTAAACACCACAACTCACACCGTCTCATAAATAATGTGATTTCTTATTAATAATGAAAGCAAGAAAAAACAAGCATTGATAATCAAAGTCTCATAAACATTAAAAGCAATCCAACAATATAGGAACCCCAATGGGTTCAACAATTCTAACTACTCATGCTAATAAGTAACACAAAGTAAAGAACAAATACAAAAAAGTAATTTGAAAGTATGTGCACCCTTCTTCTTCAAGTCGGATAAAAAGCCCTATCCTAAATCTAAATGATGAACCCTAAATTGCCTCATGAACGCCTCCATATCCACTCTTGATCTTCAATTTGAAGTTTAAATCAATGTAATCCTTCCTTCAATAGGCTAAATAGTCTCATAAAGTCGAACACTGAAGTCTAGAAAATGATGGCTTATGCATGTATGTGTGAAATCAAGTCAGAAAATTGAACCCTCGCTCAATAAATCGCATTTGCCTATATAAATGTCTCAACACGGCCATGGTCAAGCCCATGCTAATAAGCACGGGCGGAGTCCAGGCCGTGCTGGACCTCCGAGTCTCGCAACTTAGGGCATCTTCCTAGCTGTGGCCTCGCCGGTGCTGAGCCACCACGGGCCGTGATGGAGGCCGTGATGGCCTCGAAAACATGCCAAAATGGCACTCTTGAGGGTCAAGTGTTGATGGTTCAGCACAGCCAGAGTCCAGGCCATGCTCAACCTTGGAATGCTAGCCCTTGCTCAATTTTGATGGATTCTGGTCCGTATTTGTGTGTATTTCCCTTGACTACTGATAATGTCCATCGATAATCACCTGAAACATGAAAGGAACCAAAACACAGGTGATTCTAGCATAAAACAAGATAACTATGCATAAAAATGTAAGTAATTGGGCATATAAACATGTATAAAATGATGCACATCAAATCACTCCACACTTAAGCTTTTGCTTGTCCTCAAGCAATCAAAAACTCAATACATATACAAGCAACAATCCATGCTAAAGTTCACAACTTAACCTTATTCAACATATAAAGAATGAAACTCAAGTAGCTAAATAAATTATACCCCTTTAAAGAAGAACTATAATAATACCATCTTGAAGTACAACTTATATAACAATTCAGCATTAAAGACTAAGAACCATTGCCTCACAGGAATCTCTCAAATCCCTCATAATGTTTACAGGTAAACAAGAAAATTGCCTCAACACAGCTGTACAAAAACTATTTACCATAAGCTTGCTCATCAGTCTCATCTTCGCTACTGCGAATAAATGGCTAAGGTAAAGGTAAGAATATTTGAATAGAAGTGTAAAGTATACTGAAAAATCATGCAATTATTTAGAATGAATGCTTCAGGAGCTGAATGCCAAAACAACAAAAATACTCACTAAGCCTTATTTTAAGCAAAGGATTCTCACAAGAATTAAATCCAAAAGAGCTAAGAGCTAAGAAATAAGTCAAAAAAATTTCTTTTTTCTTTTCCTTCTTCCTTAGCATATATATATGCCATAGTAGCTTACACAGGGGCTACATGATTAGTGACATAAACAACGAGAACAGTTATCCAATTTGGATTGAAGGGGGCATCAAAGAATGATTAAAAAGACAAAGTGAATTTATAACAAAATTAGGCACTATGATCCCATAAAAGAAGAAGCCTACACATAATTATTCAGTATATAGGATGAAAGAAAAGATAAATATATAGAATAGTGTATGTCTAGTGTATAGGTGCAAATCATGAAGAAAAAGTTAAGGCTCAAAACTGGCTGACTAATGGAAACAAAGGGTAGGCTTTTAGCCAGATGTGGTGAATTACTAAGTTGCCCAAATCATCTAATGGTATTTAAAAGTTCATGTAACCTCAACAAGTATTACAGAGCAAGTTCTAGAAACAACATTAAGTATAGCGCACACTTAAACAAGAAAAATCATGAGCACAATTTGCAATGGATGCTCAAATTTTAGTTTAAAAACTCACGTTTGAAATGGCTAAAATTTGCAATTGGTTCCTAGACTTATCAATTGCATCATCACATAAATTGTGTAAGAGATTGGCATAATCAAAGTTCAAAGATGAAGGTTGTAAATTTGCAAGGAACTCAAGCAACACCGATTTAACCCGGCGAAATTGACATATTGAATACAGTGAAATTACTTTCTAAGAACAAAAATCGAGAGAGATAATCAATTACTAGTGTGTGAATTAAGTCATTAATTACGAAAGAATAAACTAAGCTTAAATGTCATGAAAAACCTAGGTCCTAACATCCTAAGAATAGTCCATTATCATTGCCTAAACAATCAAGGGATAAAACCACAGATACCACCCCACACTTGAGTATAACACTGCCCACATTGTTGGAAAAATAAAATCGGATATATTACATAGCTAGCACATAAGAAAAGTGAAGATCATATTAAATGTACATAGCATGAAGGCAAAGCAAAGTGTTCCACTAAAATAACATGACATGAAAGCAAAATGATAGAAAATAAAATAAAATGAAAATGCATAAAGAAATGAAAGTAAAATAAAATAAAAATGGAAAAAAATAAAAGAAAGAAAATAAAAAGGAAAAGGAAAAAGAAATAGAGCACAAATTTTTGTCACTGCTGGTAGTCTGCTGAAGGCGCATCCTCACTAGCTGGATCGACTTGAGGGAAAAGAGTAGGGGAAGGGGCTGAAGGAGGGGGCGGCGGCAGCGGCACAGGATCCATGAAGCAACCTGCTAGATCAAACTCCATATCGTCAATGAATCGCTAAATTTATGCTCCAGTCTCCGCCATCTTTTGTATCTGCTCCACCATTAGGTTCGTCTAGGTGGCCTGCCTATCCAGCCTGTGACACCTGTAAAGGATGTCAGGCATATATTGTATGCAAATGACTGATACATAACATGTTCCTTAACTACTAACTTTTAACTCACAAATTAATATATATAACAAAAACTATATATATGAGTCATACATATCACACACAAAAAAGCTCACAACATCAAATAGTACACTCTTTTTCTTTTTAATATACACATAAAATGCACCAATTTTATACATGATAATAAAATCAACTAGACATGTCACGTTCAAGAAAAACTGAGGGTGACCTCCTGCTGACCTACCTAACACAATGCTAGTGCGACAAATGCAAATGTTTCGTCAAGACTAATTATAATTCTTCTAATCCTAAAAAAAAAATCCAGAGGAGTGAGCCTGCAACTCAGCAAAAGAATAACATAATTTCCTATGAAAATATCACAATCAAACATGTAGTATTATCAAGCATCAAATCATTTAATTTTAATTATGACTTATAGTGTGTATATAAACATTGTCATAGTATTTTCTTTAGGACATCAATGAACTTGTGAATTATATTTAGTTCCATAATAATTTTTATTTTTTATTTTCATGACTCCCCATATGCACACAGCCAACCATAATCTTATGGGGAATTCCATATTGCACACAGCCTTGCCTCATTCACAAGTAGCATTGCGTTCTTACAATCATCCAACCATAACTCTTATATTTTTATATATCATATACCACTCCATTTAAATAATTAACATCTCCATAATATATAAGAAACCATAATATACCTATGACATACAAAAAACATACTATATTTCAACATGGCAGATTTAATAGTGTACATTCAAAAATACACCAAGAATTTCATATTAGGAATTCCAAAACCATATTCTCCATATCAGTAATATTATAAGTCTAGATTAATCTGAAACTGATTTTACATCAATTGGATGTGTATAAAAAGAGAAACATAAAAAACAATCCACCATGGTCAAGTTGTCAACAAAATTAAGCAACAGAATGTATGATCCAAATTGGCCATCAAAACAGCAAAATCAAGCTTCCTCTATTTCTATAATATTTGTAAATTATATCTCATAATTTCTATAGCAATAAGTAGCACTCCATTTGGAGTTATAAAACTCCAGATATGGCTAAATCAAATATACTATTCATATTAGAACACGACACCCGAATTCACCAATCAACATTCATATGTACAATCTCGTTTCAAAAATAATCACCCATCAATACTATAACTAAAAATCACCATAGATAAAAATTAACATCTATTAATATATTATATACATTTCCCTTAATCAATCAATTTAACAAATAAATTATAATTATTTATTTTGTGTTATATTCACATAGAATATTAAGTTATTCACTTACCTTTGTTGCTCCCTTTCCTTTGCTTGAATTCACCCTCATTCTAAATGGTTTAGCTGATATAGATTATAATTCACTTATTTTAAACCTCCAAAAATAATAGAATTTCATCTAGCATGATAACATCAGTAAACTATCTAAATATGTGTGACTGCCAACTATAAGAAAATTAATAGGGTGAATTTAAAAATCCATCAAAACTTCTAAATATGTGTGACTCCCAACTTTTCAAATCACTAACCTTATGTGTGCAATATAATTTAAAATTGATTTTGTTTCAATTGGAGGTGTATAGAAATATCCCTACAAAATAATCCACCTTACTCAGACCAAAGATAGAAACTAAACAATAAAATGTATTCTCTTATTATACTAACCTAGAGCCTGATTCATGTAATATCCGGAATTTTCCTTTAATAATGATAATATTAATAATAATTAATAAATGAGCTTTTATAAATTTTACTTTAATTTTATTTGGTTTAATTGGAATGATTCAAATGAAATTTTGAATTTTAATGCTAGACAAATATGGGAGTTGTTTTCTATATCAAATTAGTTTGATTTTTAAGAAATTAATTAAGTAAATTCTTTGGAAAATATATTTTATTTTCGGTCATTCAATTTTTTCCCAATATGAATATATAAATTAATTTTTATATTGAAAGTTATGAAAGAATTAGTAAAGGATATTTTAGAAAAGAATTATTGGGAAAAAGGGCATTTTAATTAGCTAATGGTGTTAAATTTTAATTGAAAAATATTTAGCAATTGATTAATTAAATTAATTGTGTTAGGATTAAATTAAAAATTTATTTTGGAATAAGGATTAAAAATATAATTTTATTAATATGGGATTTTAATGAAAATTTATATGTTTGGTATTTTTATAATTAAATATGTTGGCAAGGGCTTTTTAGTAATTTTACATTTAAAGCAAGGGTAAATAAGTAATTATATATTCTCAATAAATCTAATTTGGCCCAAATTAAATAGTTAGGAGCTTAATTGAAAAGCTAAAGAAAAGTTTAAGGGTTAATCGAAAATTTTGTAGGACAAAATTGTTAGTAATTAAAAAGTTAAGGGACTAAATTGTAAGGAATAAAAGTTCAGGGAAAAATAGTCGATATGGAAGGAAAAAGAAAGAAATGAAAGAAGAAGAAGAAGAAGAAGAAGAAGAAGAAGGGAGGAGGAAGAAGAGAGAAGAAGGGGGCTGCGTCGCCATGGCCGATGGTACTGAGCTTCGAAGGTGCAGCGGAACGGCTTTCTTGGGCTCAAGTTGTTCAGCAACTCCGAGGCTTTCTTTTCTAACCATCGCCACCCCTTGAGGCTGCCGGAATTGCAAGACCCAGCAAGGTGAAAAGAGTAGGGGCAGCCGGGGTTTTTGGCTTTTTCGACAAGCTCCGGCGAGCGTTGGCCGATCGGAGAGCATATCCGGAGTCTCCTCAGCTCAAGCTTTCGAATGGCACCGATTTCGTGGCGATCAGACTCCATTCAAAAATCAATGGCCGAGATCGTCAGTAAATCTCTCCGGATGATCGGGGGTCGGATCAAAAGATTGGAAGCTGAAATCATCATTAGCGCGTTGTACCTATAGGGCATGAGGACTCCTGATGACGCGAGGATTAGCATAAGGAATCATCGGAATGCAATTGACAAGCTTGACTGGTAACACTGGGGCTTAGCTTGATGATCAAATAAGACGAGACATAAATCCATGCTCATTAGTGAGAAATCATATGGGTTTTAATTAATCCAAGTGTAATATTAGTGGGATTGCAAGCGTTTTGATGTCTGGGATGCATATAAAAAAGTAATTTGCTTTCGTTAAGCTGGCTCACAAAATTTGGGACAACGAAAGCTACTGACTAGTCAACTCCTCTCCGATTCTTGATTTGACTTTAGTTTATTCATCCATATTTATTTATTTATTCATATTTAGGTTCTTATTTCTTCTTCATATGGAATTAGGGCTCTCACTCTATAAAAACTACATGTAACCGAACACTTGATGCTAGTGAGCATATTATTTTAGTTTTTTACCATGCAGGAAATCAAGTTATGCGTTCTGCAAGAACTTTGTGGACTTGTGAAGACTCGTACTAGCAAACCTAGATTTGGAATCGAGGCAGCCCCCAATATTCCAATTCAAGATTTGGACCATTGGGATCTTAATCATTCATAAGAACCCATCTAGGACAAGAAATTCTACTCTAACAAGGAATCTTAATGATGCAAATCCTACTAGCTAAAAGAATCCTATTTTGATAAGGAGTCCTACTCTAACTAGGAGTTCTACTATAACAAGGAGTCTTAATGATATTAGGAGTCTAAATGACATCAAGAATTCAAGTGACATTGGGAACCTTAATCCAACTAGGATTCAAGATCCATTCATATCCATGGAGACCTAATTACAAGGTCCAAGGCTAAGAACATAAAAGAAGCACTCAATGGGCTTATTCAGGACATTTGGGCTAAGGACATATCAAGGCTTGAAGAGCTGGATTCAAATTCAAGACTCATTAATCTAATTTAGTTTATTGGGCTTGAATAAATCTAATATGGGCTTAATGAACATAAAGGAGCATATAGGAGTTTGGGCCTAATTAGCTCCAACAAAGATGGCCCATGCGTGTGAGTTACAGAAACTAGGGTTTCTTACTCCTAATGGTCGGCTACATAGTATTTTAGGAGTATTAGGACTTCCTTTTAGTTATCTTTTTTAGTTAGGATGTCTATCTCTATCTTATTTGAGTTATAATTCCATAATAGCTTAGAATTAGGATTTTCTAAAGGCTATTAAAGCCTAGTATGAATTTTTAAGTTCATTGATTGATTAATAATTAATATATTTTGTAAGTTTATATTCTATTCTTACTTCTTGTTTAGAGCTAATTCATACTTATCAAGCGATTCATTGTTTATGCTGTTCGAATCGTACTTATTAATTTAGAATCCATACTAAATTGTGGCGTCTTTTACCTTTAATACCTTAGGTTTGACAGTTTAATATACTTGAAGGGTCTGCGGTTTCCATTGATCTATTTCTAGATAGATCTTGGGCAATGAAATCAAACTTGCAAACAAGTTTAATCCTTTGGTATAGGTTAGGTTTTGTGTTCTTGTTTGAATGCATATCTTACTTATCAAGTAGTTGATCTATCCTTATGGCATACTTGGAATTGGGGTTTAAGGGACTTAGTTTTCCTTAGGTTCTAATTCTTTATCATCTTTCTAAGAAATCTATCTTCTAACCTTTCTTAGGGGTTGAATCGGATTGGTTCTTGGGGTTTTCATGTTAATGTGTTGGGGGTCTACAATTCAAAAGGGGTTCTCAAGCTTATTCATGGAGGTTCTATATTAATCATTCCATGTTCCTTTAGGCATGAGGACTCCTATTGAAATAAGAATTGGAATAAGAAATCACCCATTGATAAACACCAGAATAAGCGATATTCACTGGGCCAGGCGCACCCCCCTAGTAAAAGCTTACACAGCCGGTTGACCAAAATGAGGATCCCAAACTGCATGAGTAATAGGTCTTACGTGTAAAGGGTCTTGTACCCATGCTTCAAAATTTCCTTGCCAAGCTACATGAAAGAGATTTCCAGAAGTCCATAGAAAAATTATTGCTAATTGTCCGAAGTGAGAAGCAAAAATATTCTGATAAAGACGTTCCTCCGTAATATCATCATGACTCTCGAAGTCATGCGCAGTAGCAATAGCAAACCAAATACGACGAGTAGTGGGGTCCTGAACTAAGCCTTGGCTAAACCTTCGTAATCTTAATGCCATAATGCCTTTCAAATCCTCCTAGCCATTATCCTACTGCAATAATTCTTGCTAAGAAGAACGCCCATGTTGTGGCAATTCCACCCATAAGGTAATGGGTTACTCCTATATCACATCCTTGTATAATGCTCAAGGCTCGAGGCTCAGTAGTAGGAGCAACTTTTAATTTATTATGAGCCCACACGATTGATTCAATAAGTTCTTACCAATAACCACGACCACTGAATAGAAACATTAAACTAAAAGCCCATACAAAATGAGCCCCTAGGAAAAAAAGGTCATATGCAGATAATGAAGAACCATAAGATTGAATTACCTGGGATGCTTGTGCCCATAAGAAATCGTGGAGCCACCCATTAACAGTAATGGAACTTTGTGCAAAGTTTCCTCTCGTGATATGAGTTACCACCCTTTGATGACTTATACTACCCCAAACATCTGACTACATTTTCCAACTGAAATGGAATATTACTACCAAAATTGAATTGTACATCCAAAACAGCCCTAAGAAGACATGATCCCAAGCAGATACTTGACATGTTCCCCCTCTTCCAGGTCCATCACAAGGGAAATGAAAACCAAGATTTGCTTTATTCGGTATCAAACGAGAGCTACGGGCAAATAGAACTCCTTTCAGAAGTATTAATACTGTCACATGAATCATAAATGCATGAATGTGATGTACTATAAAATCTGCGGTTCCTAATGGAATCGGTAACAAAGTAACCTTGCCACCCACTGCTACTAAATCGCCACCCCCCAAGTCAAACTGGTGCTTGCTATTGCACCAGGAGTCGTTGCACCCTGTGCAATAGCATGGGTGTTTTGTATTCATTGAGCAAAGACGAGTTGTAATTGTATAGCAGTATCTAAAAATATATCTTGAAGGCGCCCTAAAGCACTCATGGTATCATTATGAATATATAAACCAAAACTGTGAAAGCCTAAAAATATACATACCCAACTGAGATATGATATGATTGCATCGCGATGCCTCAGGACATAATCTAATAGATCGTTATATTGAGTAGTTGGATCATAGTCTCTTACCATAAAAATGGCTGCATGCGCAGCAGCACCAACTATGAGAAATCCACCAATCCACATGTGATGTGTGAACAATGACAGTTGTGTACCATAGTCAGTAGCTAGATATGGATATAGAGGCATGGAATACATATGGTGAGCTACAACAATGGTTAAAGAACCCAACATAGCTAGGTTAAGAGATAATTGAGCATGCCACGACGTTGTTAGGATCTCATATAGGCCTTTATAGCCCTGACCTGTAAATGGGCCTCTATGAGCCTCTAAAATATCTTTTATACCATGACCAATACCCTAGTTAGTCCTATACATGTGACCAGCTACCAGGAAAAGAATTGCAATAGCTAAATGATGGTGTGCAATATCAGTCAGCCATAGACCCCCAGTCCCTGGATCTAATCCTCCACGAAAAGTAAGAAATTTCAAATATTTTGACAAATTCAAGGTGAAAAATGGGGTTTCTCCCTCAACAAAACTAGGATAAAGTTGAGCTAAAAGATCTCGATTCAAGATAAATTCATGAGGAAGTGGGATTTCTTTAGGATCCACTCCAGCGTTTAGAAACTGGTTAATTGGTAAAGAGACATGTACTTGATGCCCTGCCCAAGAAAGAGACCCAAGTCCTAGTAGCCCTGCTAAATGGTGGTTCAACATAGATTCTACATCTTGGAACCAAGCCAATTTTGGTGCAGCGTTGTGATAATGGAACCAACCGGCAAAAAGCATAAGGGCTGCAAAGACTAATGCACCAATTGCGATACAATATAGTTGTAATTCACTAGTTATTCTAGATGCTCTCCAAATCTGAAAAAAAACCAGAGGTTATTTGTATTCCTCGGAACCCTCCCCCATCACGATTCAATATTTCTTGGCCCACTATTGGCCAAACCACTTGGGCACTAGGTCCAATGTGAGTAGGATCACTTAGCCATGCTTCATAATTGGAAAAATGAGCACCGTGGAGATACATGCCACTCAGCCAAAGAAAGATGATTGAGAGTTGGCTGAAATGAGCACTAAATACTTTTCGAGAAATCTCCTTCAAATAACTGGTATGGCTATCGAAATCGTGAGCATCAGCATGTAGGTTCCAGATCCAAGTGGTAGTATATGGTCCTTTAGCTATTGTTCTTGAGAAATGCCCCGGTCTAGCCCATTCCTCGAAAGAAGTTTTGACGGGATCCCTATCTATCAAAATTTTTACTTCTGGTTCCGGCGAATGAATAATCATTGAGTCCTCCTCTTTCCGGACAACGCATATAAAGAGACCCGCAACAATCGAGTCAAGCAATTAGTGAACTAGGAATGCAATTGACAAGCTTGACCAATGACATTAGGGCGTGACTTGATGATCTAGTAGGACGAGACACAAATCCACACGCGTAAAATCATGTTGCTTTTGATTATTCGAAGCAGGAATGCATGCGTTTCGATGTTTGTGACACATATAATTATGTAATTTTGGCTGGGGTGTTATTAGGTATGCTCACATGATTTTTTCCTTGTTTCTGTTATTCTAGAGTAGGAAACTTGGGACTACGAGAGTTATTGACCAGTCAACTCCTTTTTTTTTATTATGATAGTTTAGTTTTATTTGGGGAGCATAAATACCACTCTTGAGAGAAGGCACATAGAAGCGGCAATTATAGACACTGATCCAATGCTTAGACGAATATGAAGAAAGAAAATTAGTTGATCGAGTATTAATATCATTCTCCGAATGATCGCAAATGACTCTTTTGGAGGAAAGATGGAACGATGAGAATCAAGCGCAAACAAATATTTTGATTCAGGATTTGCACCATTAGGATCTCTATCATTCATTACTCCTTTAGGCATGATGACACATGATGACACAAGGATTGGTTTAAGGAATAATGGAAACACAATTGATAAGCTTGACCGTTGGCATTGGGGCTTAGCTTTAAGATCAAGCAAGACGAGACATAAATCCACACACGTAAGGGAGAAATCATAATGTTATCAATGAATCTAAGCGTAATATAATCAAGAATGCGAGCTCTTTGGTCTTTGGGAGGCATATAATTAAGTAATTTGGTTTGGAGTGATATTAGGTAGGCCCACATGAATTTTTTCTTATTTTCATTAAGTGGGTTCATAAAATTTGGGATCTCCATAATTCCTTGTTCCTCAAGGCACGAGGACTCCTTATGATATAAGAATTGTCGTAAGGATTGGTTAAGAACTCTCATACTCCCAAATTTGATGATCAAGCAGGACAAAACGTAAATCCATGTGCGTAAAGGGGAAGTCGTGTTATTTTTAATAAATCCAAGTGCAATACAAGCGAGAATGTGAGAGTTTTGATTTTTGGGACGTATATAATGATGTAATTTGGATAAGAGTGTTATTAGGTGGGCACATGCGAATTTCCCTTTCATTCTGTTAAGCTGGCTCATAAAATTTGGAACTTCAAGAGTTCTTGACCAGTCAACTCCTTTCTCATTCTTGATTTGACTTCAGTTTATTCATCTTTCGTTATTTATTTATTCATATTTAGATTCTACTTCCTTCTTCTTCTGGAATGAGAACTCTTACACTATAAAAAGCGCACGCAACTGAATACTTAAGGCTAATGAGCATATTATTTCAGTTTTCTACCGCACGGGAAATCAAGTTTTGGGTTCTTCTAAGAGCTTTATGGACTTATCAACACTCACGCTCGCGAGCATAGACTTATCGCTCACGTTCTTCTTTTCTTTTATGTTTTGTTGATCATGTATTATTATCATTGATATGGAACCTCCATGAATAAGATTGAGAACCCCTTTTGAATTGCGGACCCCCAACGCATTAACATGAAAATCCTAAGAACCAATTCGGTTCCACTCTTAAGAAAGGTTAGAAAACGTATTACTAAGAAAGATGATTAAGAATTAGAATTCAGAAAACTTGTTCCTAAATTCCAATTTCGAAACATTCTATAAGAAAATGATCAATCTACTTGAATGTTTCTTAAGCATGCATTCTACATAAGAACACAAAGACAAAGCAAACAAGCTTTAAGGTAAAAGTACCAATTATCATTCAATTTTTAACTTCAACTTCAACTTTTTAATTCATTATATTAAAATTCGTACTAGCCTTATTTAGGCCTTAGAAAACCCTAGATCTTAACTAATAATGATTTACATCTGATATAGGATAAAAATAACCTTCCTAACTAAATGAGATAACTTAAAAGAAGTCCTAATTAGGTTAAAATACATGTGTGGCCGTCCAAAATAAGCCATAAGCCCTACTTTACATAAGTCATATAGATGGACCTCACAGCATAAGCTAAGTTAGGCCTAAAGTCTTCATATGCTCCAATTCAGCTTTTTTGGTCTTTTTAAGCCCAATTAGATTCGTTCAAGCCTAATAAACTGAATTAGATTAATGAGCCTTGAACTTGAATCCAATTCTTCAAGCCCTAATGTTTCCTTAGCCCAAATGTTTTGGATAAGCTCATTGACTTACAATTTGAATCGAGCTAGGACTCCTAGTTAAATTAGGATTTCTAGTTGAATTAGAATTCCTTTTATTGCTTGAAGTCCTCACATCATCAGGACTCCTTGTAAGATTAGGATTCCTAGTTGATTCATAACTCCTTATTTGATTAGGATTCCTTGAGCTAGTAGGATTTGCATCATCAAGAATCCTTGTTGGAGTAGGATTATTTATGCTAATTTCGTTCGTATCAATCACTCTCTGAATGATCGTGGATGAATCTTTTAGAGGAAAGGGGGAACGCCGAGAATTGCGGCATGCCCAAATATTATAATTCAAGATTTGCACCATTATGATCTCCATCCTTCCTTGTTCCTCTAGGCACGAGGACTCTTGATGATGCAAGGTTGTGCATAAGGAATCATGGGAACATAATTAACAAGCTTGACCGGTGACATTGGGGCTTAGCTTAATGATCAAGCACGAAAGACATAAAGCCAAGTGCATAAGGGAGAAATCATGTTATTTTCTATTAATCCAAGTATAATACAAGCCGGAATTCAAGCGCTTTGATGTTTGAAATGCATATAATGTAGTAATTTGGGTCAGAGTGTTTTTAAGTTGGCTCACTTGAATTTACCCTTATTTTTATTAAGATAGTTCATAAAATTTGGGACTATGAGAGTTGTTGCCTAGTCAACTCTTCTCTAGTTCCTGATTTAACTTTAGTTTATTAATCTTTATTTATTTATTGATTCATATTTAGCATCTAGTTTCTTCTTCTTATGGAATAAGGGCTTTCGCACTATAAAGACCGCATGCAACCGAATACTTGCAACTAATGAGCATATTATTTAAGTTCTCTACCTCGTAGGAAATCAAGTTATGGGTTCTTTCAGGAAATTTATGGACTTATCAACACTGGCACTAGCGAGCATCCTCACGTCCTTCCTTTCTCTTATATTCTTTATCTGTGCTTGTGTTTAAATCAATTCAATTTGATCCTTAAGCTCAGTCGTATGGAAGAGAATAAAAAAATTTTGATTTCTTTCCTTATTGAATCTGAAATCCTACTAATATTCTTATTTGTATGTTTCTTTTGTGTCTCTTTTCCTAATCTTTATCTAGTATGTTAGTTTGTTTTTATATGTGGAGCATAAACACGAGTGTTGAGTGAAAGCGCATGGAAGTGGCAATTATAGTCACTGATCCAATGCTTAAACGAATGCGAAAAAACAAAATTATTTCATCGAGTATTGATATCATTCTCCAAATGATTGCAGATGAATCTTTTGGAAGAAAGAGGGAGTAATAAGAATCCAAGCATGAACAAATACTCTGATTCAAGATTTGCACCATTGGATCTCTATCATTCCTTATTCCTCTAGGCACAACGAGACATAATGACACAATGATTAGCTTAAGGAATCATGGAAATGCAATTGATAAACTTGATTGGTGGCATTAGGGCTTGGCTTTAAAATCAAGCAAGATGAGACATAAATCCATGCATAAAAGATAGAAATCATAATGTTATCAATGAATCCAAGCATAATATAATAAGGAATGTGAGATTTTTGATCTTTAGAATGCATATAATTAAGTAATTTGCTTTAAAGTGTTATTAGGTAGGCTCGCATAAATTTCCCCTTATTTTCATTAAGTTGGTTCGTAAATTTGGGATCTCCATCATTTCTTGTTCCTCAAGGCACGAGGACTCCTGATGACACAAGGATTGCCGTAAGGACTAGTTAACAACTCTTATAGTCCTAAATTTGATGATCAAGCAGGATGAGGCGTAAATCCATGCACGTAAGTGAGAAGTCATGTTGTTTTCAATAAAACCAAGCGTAATACAAGCGGGAATACGGGCATTTTGTTGTTTGGGATACATATAATGAAGTAATTTAGATCAAAATGTTATTAGGTACGCCCATGCAAATTTCTTCTTATTTTTGTTAAGCTGGCTTATAAAATTTAGGACTACGAGAGTTGTTGACCAGTCAACTCCTCTCTCGTTCTTGATTTGACTTCAGTTTATACATCTTTCTTTATTTATTTATTCATATTTAGCTTCTAGTGTCTTCCTCTTATGCTCACATTGCCGCTTGTATCATGCTTGGATAAATAAAAAACAACATGATTTCTCCCTTATGCACATGGATTTATGTCTCGTCCTGCATGATCATCAAACTAAGCCCCAATGCCACCATTGAAGCTTGTCACTTGTATTCCCATGATTCCATATGCCAAACCTTGTGTCATCAGGAGTCCTCGTGCCTAGGGGAACAAGGAAGGATGCAAATCCCAGTAGTGCAAATCCTGAATCAGAATATTGGAGCATGCCTCGATTCTCGTTGTTCTCTTTTTCCTCTAAAAGATTCATTTGCAATAATTTGGGAATGATATCAATACACAATCAACTAATATTCTTTCTTGGCATTCATCGAAACATTGGATCGGTGCCTATAATTGTCGCTTCCACTCAACACTCATGATTATGCTCCCCAAATAAAACTAAACCATCATACTAGGCAAACATTTAAAATAAGAATATAGGTAAGATTTGAGATCCGATATGAAAAAAAATCATAAGTTCTTTGTTCTCTTCCATATGGCTAAGCATAAGGATCAAATCGAATTGATTTAAACACAAGGGTAGATAAAAATATAAGAGAAAGAAAGGGAGGGATAAGTCTATGTTCGCTAGCACAAGTGTTGATAAGTCCACAAAGTTCTTGAAAGAACCCATAACTTGATTTCCCGCAAGGTAGAGAACTGAAATAATATGCTCATTGGCCTCAAGTATTCGGTTGTATGCGGTTTTTATATTGCAAAAGCCCAAATTCCATATGAAGAAGAAACTAGAAGCTAAATACAAATAAAAATGAATAAACTAAAGTCAAATCAAGAATGAGAGAAGAGTTAACTAGGCAAGAACTCTCACAGTCTTAAATTTTATGAGCCAGCTTAATGAAAACAAGAGAAAATTTGTGTGGGCCTATGTCATATCACTTTGATCCAAATTACTTTATTATCTGCATTTCAAACATCAAAGAGCTTGAATTTTAGCTTGTATTACGCTTGGATTAATCGAAAACAATATGATTTCTCACTTATACACGTGTATGCTAATCTTTGTATCATCAAGAGTCCTGGTTCTTGAAGAAATAAGGAATAATGGAGATCTTAATGGTGCAAATCCTGAATCAGAATTATTTAGGCGTGCCTCGATTCTCGTTATTCCCTCTTTCCTTTAAAAGATTCCTCTACAATCATTTAGAGAATGATATCCATAATCAACTAATTTTCTTTCGTCGCATTTGTCTAAGCATTCATCCGTGCCTATGGTTGCCACTTCCACGCGCTATCACTCAGAACTCGTGTTTTTGCTCCCCAAATAAAACCAAACCATCTTATAAGGCAGAGAATAGAGAGAAGGATATAAGAAAAATAAATAAAATGAGAACATAGGTAGGATTTCGTATCCGATAATGAAAAAAGTTACAAGTTCTGTATTCTCTTCCATACTGCTAAGCGTAAGCATCAAATTGAATTGATTTAAGCATAAGGGTAGACAAAGAACAAAAGAGAAAGGAAGAATGTGAGGGATAAGTCTATGCTCACTAGTGCGACTATTAATAAGTCCACAGAGTTCTTGAAAGAATCCATAACTTGATTTTCTAAAACTGAATAGTATGCTCATTAGCCTCAAGTATTCGTGATGCGATTCTTGATGGATTTTGCAAGAAACACGTTGCATAATTGTTGCCAAGAATTTCTAAAGTTAGATTCACGAACAAAGACCTCGACCCAACACTTTATTAGAAGTTTGAACCTTGGTATAGAAGGGTTTTGGACACCACACTCATGATTAGAAAGAAGGTGAGTGATAAGTATCAAAGAAAGCAATAAGAACAAGTCTTGATTAGTTCACAAGTTCTTAGAGGAACCAAAAGTTGAATTCTCTCAATGGAATCAATAATAAAAAATATTTATTAACCTAAACCATTCGGCTATAGTGTGTTTAAATAGCCCAAGATACAACCTTTACTTCCTTTACACGTTTAGGAAGAAACTATAATTGGAAAGTAAAAATCAAAGACTAAATTAGAAGCTTCCTAAATAACAAAATAGGTAACTAGAGTGATTTAGGCAATCATTGATATACGAAGAATGGACTAAATCAACTTCTAATATTCCAAATAATTAAAAGGGGCGGCTGCCCTTGTTTCCTAAATAAAATTAGGTGCCTGGGTCAAGCTCACAAGCGTGCACCTCCTTGTTTCCTCTTTAAGCTTCTTTCATTTCTTCTTCTTTAAAAGTTTAGCCTTCCCTTATTCGCTTGAGTAAAATTTCACCCACTTAAGGGTTCATGGCCCAACATGTTGAATTAGGTTAATAACAAGATTGGGCTTGATTAACTCTAACTCTTCATATGGCTTCGAAGGTTTGGCCCAAATATCTTGAATAAGACCATTTAAGTCTGCCGTCATTCTTGTGGCTCTAGCTCTTGTAATTGGGCCTCCCTTGATGAATAATGGATCACTTGGCTTGGAACTTGATCTCCTTGACTTAGTTGGCTATTTGGTTCTTTGGGCTTTGGGGTTGCATCATTTCCCCCCTCTTCAAAAGGATTTATCCTCAAATCAGAACCTACATCAAAGAGAGTTAAATCAGCAACATTGAGAGTAGCACTAATATTATACTCACAGGGTAAATCAAGTTTGTAAGCATTGTCATTGATCCTTTCAACCACTTGAAACATATTGCTCCATCCTCTTCTTAATGTTTATCCAACCTTATCATGCAATTGCTTCACATATTCAACCTTTCTTGCACTATCTAAATTAACACGCTCATGTATGGGCAAATGAGATAAATCTAATGGAGTTAAAGGATTAAAACCATAAAAAAATCTCAAAAGTTGAATACTTAGTAGCAGAACGAACACTCCTGTTATAAGCAAATTCAACATGTGGCAAATATTCTTCCCAAGTTTTTTTTAATGATAGTATGCAAAAGAGTAGACAAAGTTCTATTAACTACTTCCATTTGAACATCAGTTTGTGAATGACAAGTAGCAGAAAAAAATAGTTTAATGCCTAACTTACACAACAAAGCCTTCCAAAAGTAACTCAAGAACTTAGCATCTTTATCACTCACAATAGTTCGAGGCATAGCATGTAAACACAACATCTCTTTGAAAAATAAATCAGCTATATGTGATGCATCATTGGTTTGATGACATGGAACAAAGTGTGCCATCCTAGAAAACCTATCAACAACCACATATATTGAATCTTTACCACTCCTAGACCTAGGTAAACCAAGCACACAGTCCATAGAAATATCAATCCAAGGTGTAGTAGGAATAGGTAATGGTGTATAAAACCCATGGGGTTTAACCTTAGATTTGGCATATTTGCAATTAATACAATTATCACATATTCGCACAACATCACGCTTCATATTTGGCCAAAAGAAATGTTCGTGCAACATATCCAAAGTCTTGGCAATACTAAAATGCCCCATTAAGCCGCCCCTATGAGCTTCCCTCACAAGTAATTCACGCAAAGAACACATAGGCACACATAAACATTTTTCCATAAATAAGTATCCATCATGCCTATAGAACTTGCGAAATGAAACTTACTCACAAGCGCTAAACACATTGCAAAATTCATAATTATTTAAATATAATTCCTTAATATGCTCAAATCCTAATAGTTTTGAATCTAAAGTGGAAAGAAGAGCATACCTCTGAGATAATGCATCTGCTACAACATTGTCTTTACCTTGCTTATACTTGATAACCTAAGGAAAGGACTCAATGAATTTGCTCCATTTAGCATCTCGCCTATTCAGCTTATTTTGTCCCTTCAAATGCTTTAAGAATTCATGATCGATGTGGCTCACAAACGCTTTAGGCCAAAGGCAATGTTGCCAAGTCTTTAAGTCCACGAACCAATTCTTTATCATATGTTGGGTAATTCAAGGCTGCCCCATTCAATTTTTCCCTAAAGTAATTAGGCGTCCTTCTTGCATCAACATGGCTCCAATGCCAATATCCGAAGCATCACACTCAACCTTAAAGTTTTAGCAAAGTTAAATAAAACAAGTACAGGTGCCAAAATAATTTTTTCTTTAAGCAAATTAAAGGCCTCATCTTGTTATTCACCCCACTTAAACCCTACACTTTTCTTAATAACTTCAGTTAAAGGTGCGACTAAAATCCTTCACAAGCCTCCTATAAAAGCTAGCTAAGCCATGGAAACTCCTTACATCCCCAACAGAAGTAGATTTCGGCCACTCTTTAATGGCCTTTACCTTTTCTTCATCAACTTCTATTCTATTTGCACTCATAATGAATCCAAAAAACACAAGCTTATTAGTGCAAAAGAACACTTCTTGAAATTGACAAATAAAGAACACTTATCAATTGAATAATCACATAAATTGAATACGACATTGGCATAATCAAAGTTCAAAGTCAAAGGTTGTAAATTTGCAAGGAACTCAAGTAACATCGGTTTAACCTGGCCAAATTAACATATTGAATACAGTGCAATTGCTTTCAAGAATGAAAGATCGAGATGGATAATCAATTACTAGTATGTAAAATAAGTCATTAATTACAAAAGAATAAACTAAACTTAAATGTCATGAAAAACCTAGGTCCTAACATCCTAAGAATAGCCCATTATCATTGCCTTAAATAATTAAGGGATAGAGCCACAAATACCTACCCCACACTTGAGTATAACACTGTCCATAGTGTTAGAAAAATTAAAACTAGGTATAGCACATAACTAGCACATCATAAAAAAAATGAAGATCATATTAAATGTACATATCAAGACGGCAAAGCATAGTGTTCCACTAAAATAACATAACATGAAAGAAAAATGAAAGAAAATAACATAAAATGAAAATGCAAAAAGATATGAAAATAAAGTAAAATAAAAAGGAAAAGGAAAAGAAAAATAGCACAAATTTTTTTCATTGATGGAAGTCTGCCGAAGGCGCATCCTCACTGGCCGGATCTGCTGGAGGGTGAGAAGTAGGGGAAGGCGCTGAAAGAGGGGCGGTGGTGGTGGTACAGGGTCCGTGAAGCAAGCTGTTAGATCAAACTCCATATCATCGATGAATCACTGATTTTGTGCTCCGGTCTCCGCCAACTTTTGGATCTGCTCCGCCATTAGGTCTGTCAGGTGGCCTGCCTATCCAGCCCATGCATAAGCTGCTGGAGCATACCGTTTAAACCCTGAAATTGTACCCTAGTCTCGTCTTGAAACTGCCCAAACTTCTTTCTATACTGCACAAACTCAGTATATAGTGCTGCTGCTATAAATCGCAGACTGGATCTAGAAGGTCAGCCAAAGCATTAATCTGAGCACTCGATGTCCCTATAGAATAAGAAGAGGAGGCTCCAGATGTAGGCATAAACACTCTAGTTGGGTAGGAATCCTAACATTTGGAATCTCAGTCGTCGTGTCTTAGGCTCCTCTAGCTGCTGCCTCTCTAGCCTCCCTTACTATTCCGCTGACGAGCATGTACTTTATGCCATGTGGGTGTCGAGTAGCCGTGATCATGTGGGTGTCGAGTAGCCGTGAAACACGAGTGATATGACATTTTAATTAAGAGAGACACGTGAGGGAGTGTTTTTGTGAGGCTATCCTAACTTGTTTATCAGGTTTTGTATAATGTCAAAAGAACAAGTTTCAAGTAGTGTTGGAGCATCTATTGAGCAAACTTTGCAAGCAATGCAAAAGGAGTTTGAAAGAATATATAGGCGGATGGATGACGTTGTTAAAGTGTGAGAAGTCAAGGTGAAACTATTACAAGGATTCAATATGAGCCTAGAAGAGAAAGGCAACTAGCCTATGAACAAGAGGATTACGATGCTCAAGATGACTTGGAGGATGACCAAGCAACCACTCTTGGTAGAGATTACCATCCTAGGAGACACAATAAGAGATCAAGGCAAGATGGTGTAGATCGTAACCTAGGTAGCATCAAAATGAAAATTCCTTCCTTTCAAGGAAAGAATGATCCTGATGTCTACTTGGAATGGGAGTAAAAGGTGGAGATGATCTTTGAATACCATAACCATTTGGAGGAGAAAAAGGTAAAACTTCCCACCATTGAGTTTTGTGATTACACTAGTGTTTAGTGGCATTAATTGTGTAGGGAAAGGAGATGAAATGGAGAAAGACCCATAGGGTCATGGATGGAGATGAAATGCATCATGAGGAAGAGGTTCATTCCTAACCATTACAATAGAGATTTGCATCAACCATTGCAAACTCTAAGGCAACGGACTATGAGTGTGGAGGAGTACCATAAAGAAATTGAAATGGCTATGAATAAAGCAAATGTGAAGGAGGATAGAGAGGCCACCATGGCAAGATCCTTGAATGGTCTAAACAAGAATATTGTTGGTCTTGTGGAGTTGCAACATTATATGGAGCTTGAGGACATGATGAATGTGGCCATGAAAATTGAAAGGCAGCTCAAGTGAAAAGGTCCAAGTAAGTTTGATTCTAAGCTTAATTTGAGTTCTAGTTCTTCTAATTGTGAAATCGAATTGGAGTAAAAAGGATGATAAATTCACTAAGCCTGAAGTGGATGAGGATAAGAATAAAAAGGAAATAGGCAGCAAAAATAAAGTTGAGAATCAAGCTAATCAATCTAGAAATTGAAATGTTTTAAGTGTCTTTGACATGGTCATTATGCACGTGACTGCACTAATAAGAGGACCATGATTGTTAGAGACGGAATTATTGAATCTGAAAGTGAAAATAAAAATGATGATGAGAATGATGACATGCCAACTTTAGAAGATGTTAGTGAGGTTGAGTATGCTAAAGGGGATGTGTTAGTAGTATAACGCATACCTAATTTGCAACATAAACATGATGAACATGGAGAGCAGTGTGAGAATTTGTTTAATACTCATTGTTCAATTGCTGATAAGTTGTGTAACATGATTATTGATAGTGGAAGTTGGACTAATATTGCTAGTACTTTGCTTGTGGAAAAATTGAAATTACCAACTACCAAACACCCAAGGGCTTATAAGTTGCAATGGTTGAACGATAGTGGTGTTATGAAGGTAAATAAGCAAGTGCTAATTTTCTTTTTCCATTGGGAGATATAAGGATGAGGTGCTTTGTGACGTGATTCCTATATATGCTGGACATGTTTTATTGGGAAGACCTTGGCAATATGATAAGCATGTGATTTATGATGGGTTCAAGAATCAATATTCCTTGACAATTGATGGATAACAGTTAAGTCTTGGACCATTACCTCCCAAGGCCATTTTTTATGATCAAATGAGAATTAAACAATAATATGAAGAGCTTGAATCTTCATATATGGAAAATTTGGGGAGGAAGCAAGAAATAATGAAAAAAGAAAAAGGTGAGGTAAGTGGTAAAAGTGAATGTAATGGGAAGCACAAGGTGAGAGAAAACAAGGGAGATGAGAATGAAAGAAAAATTAATGTATATGCAAAGACAAGTGATGTGAGGAAAACACTAACCTTGAGGTAGCCATTACTTGTACTCATGTTATTCTTAAGCTAGTGTTATTCTTAAGCTTTTGTAGGAATATGAAGACCTCTTTTTCAAAGATGTTCCTAAAGGATTACCATAATTTGAGGAATTGAACATCAAATTGATTTCATTCTGGGTGCAAGCATACCAAATAGGCCAGCAAATAGATGTAACCCTGAGAAGGAAAAAGAAATCCAAAGGAAAATAAGTGAGCTTATGGATAGGGGGGTACGTAAGAGAAAGAATGAGTCCATGTGCGGTTCCTGTAATTTTAATGCCTAAGAAAGATTGTTCATGGAGGATGTGTGTTGATTGTCATGCCGTCAATAAAATAACAGTAAAGTATTGGCATCCTATACCTAGGCTAGATGACATGTTGGATGATTGCACGGTGCTTATGTGTTTTCTAAAGTGTATTTAAAATCTGGATATCATCAAATAAGAATGCATGAGGGTGATGAATGGAAAACCGCTTTCAAAACAAAACATGGATTATATGAGTGGTTAGTCATGCCGTTTAGTTTAACTAATGCTTCAAGTACTTTTATGCGGTTGATGATTCATGTTTTGCGCGCTTTCGTTGGAAAGTTTGTAATGGTTTATTTTGATGATAATCTTGTGTATAGCAAATCTTTATATGAGCATGTAATACACTTAAAGCTTGTTTTTCATGTGTTAAGGCAAGAGATATTATATGCTAATCTTAAGAAATGCACTTTTTGCACTAATGAAATTACTTTTCTTGGATATATTGCTAATGATAAGGGAATTCATCAATTCTTTTAGTTTTATGCTCTACTCCGAGTAAAGATTTGCCTGATTTTTATTTGCACATATAGAGCAAATGCCCCAATACTGTGTCTTATTGTTACAACTTCTTTTTTACTTAATTCATTTCTTGATCTCTCTCAATATCTCTCTCAATTCAAAAATCTAGGATTTGAGTTTATGTCCTTTCATTGATTCCTCCTAAATTGCATTGATTTTAATCAAGAAAAAGTAAAAGTAATTAGAGAGTGGTCGAAACCTACTAGTGTGCATGATGTTAGGAGTTTTTATGGTCTTGCTCGCTTTTATAGGAGATTCATTAAGGATTTCTCTACAATTGGTGCACCTTTAACTGAATGCATTAAAAGAATGTGGCTTCCAAGTAGGGAAAAGAACAAGATGATGCTTTTGATTTGCTAAAAGACAAACTCAGTTCACACCTTTATTTGCTTTGCCTGACTTCACTAAAACCTATGATATTGAGTGTGATGCAAGTGGAATAGGTATTGGTGGAGTCTTCATGCAAGAAGGAAGACCAATTGCGTTCTTTAGTGAGAAGCTAAGTGGAGCAAGTCTAAACTACCCAACATATCAAAGAGTTTTATGCTTTGATAAGAGTTTTAGAGACATGGCAGCACTATCTTTGGTATATAAATTCATACCGACCATGAGTCTTTAAAATATCTGACAGGACAAGGGAAGCTAAGCTGTAGGCATGCTAAATGGGTGGAATTTATTGAATCCTTTCCATACATCATCAAGTACAAACAAGGTAAAGAGAATGCCGTTGCTAATGCTCTATCTAGAAGGTATGCTCTTATTTCTACACTAGATGAAAAATTATTGCTTTTTGAGTTCATTAAGGAATTATATAATTCAGACCATGGTTTTCTAATGTATATGGGGCATGTGAGAGAGGGGGTTTTGACAAGTTCTATAGACATGATGGTTTTCTTTTAAAAAAAAACAAGTTATATGTGCCTCAATTTTCTTTAAAAGAGTTGCTTATGAGGGAGAAACATGGTGGGGGTTTGATGGGGCATTTTGGTGTGAGAAAGACTATAGATGTTTTAAGTAATCATTTCTTTTAGCCACAAATGAAAAGAGATGTTCAAAAAATATGTGAGAGATGCATCACTTGTAAACAAGTTAAATCTAAAGTGATGCCTCATGGGTTGTATATTCCACTTTCCATACCTAATGAACCTTGGGTAGACATTTCTATGGACTTTGTTTTAGGATTACCTATGTCAAGAGGAGGGAAAGACTCTATTTTTGTTGGTATTGACAAGTTTAGCAAAATGGCACATTTCATTCTATGCCACAAGACAGATGATGCAACTCATTTTGCGGGATTGTTTTTTAAAGAAATTGTGATATTGAATTAAGTTCTAAGGACAATCGTTAGTAATAGAGATGTCAAGTTCCTTAGCTACTTTTGGAAGACACTTTAGAGGAAGTTGGGGACAAAGCTTCTATTCTCAACAACTTGTCATCCACAAACGGATGTACAAACGGAGGTGGTTAATAGGACTCTCTCACAACTATTGAGGGCAATGATTCAAAGAAATTTAAAGAATTGAGAAGAATGTTTGCCACATATTGAGTTTGCATACAATATGAGTATTTATGCTAAACAAATTATTCACCTTTTGAGTTTGTATATGGGAGTCAATCCATTAACTCCATAGATTTACTGCCATTACCCATTGATTTGAAGTCTTTTTATTTTCAGTCTTATTAGGTTTTCTCAAGTTAGAGTGTGATTAGTTGTCATTTGGAGTTACATAATGGATGCATATGATTTGTTATAATTTGGAGTTACAAAATGGATGCACATGATTAATTGTCATTTGAGAGTTACAAAATGAGTGCCATTAATTTAAAAACAACCACTTTTAATGAGTCTTAATAGGGATTAAAGGGGATAATGTGAGAAAGCTCAAAAGACATCCATTTAGGGTTCTTTGTCTTGTTTTGGCTATAAAAATCAAAGCCAAATTTATTTATAAAAATCAATTGATGAATGATAATCTTTATTTGCTCTTTGTGAGTGTTTATACTTAAGTTCTTGCATGAACTTTGAACAAATTAAACTAATTTGTGGCATTCTCTAACCAAAATCTTATGTTTGACTCTTATCTTATCAATTCATACTTGATCTTTGGCGTTTGGAGTTGAATTCAAGTAGTAGTTTCATTATTGGAACTAGTTTTTCCTTGCTCCACTTGAGGAGATCCTTGGATTTTGGAATCATCTTGATTGGAGGGTGTTTTCTTGCATTCCATATGTAACGTAACTCGTTAGTTATTGGGGTGTATGGTTCCTAAGATGATGATTTTCTATCATTTATTTATTCATATTTAGATTCTAGTTTCTTTTTCTTATAGAATTAAGACTTTCGCACTATCGAAACTGCATGTAACCGAATACTTGAGGCTAGTGAGTATATTATTTCAATTTTCTACCTTATAGGATTTCAAGATATGGATTCTTTCAAGAACTTTGTGGACTTATCTAGACTCACACTAGCGAACATAGATGTATCGCTCACGTCCTTCCTTTCTTTTGTGTTCTTTCTCTATCCTTGTGTTTCAATTAATTCAATTTGATCCTTAAGCTTAGCGGTATGAAAGAGAACAAAGAACTTGGGATTTCTTTCCTTATCGGATCTGAAATGCTACCTATGTTCTTATTTTATTCATTTCTTAGGCATGCATATAATGAAGTAATTTGATTCGGAGTATTATTAGGTAGGCCCATGAGAATTTCCCTTTATTTACGTTAAGCTGGCTCATAAAATTTAGGACATGAGAGTTGTTGACAAGTTAACTCCTCTCTAGTTCTTGGTTTTGTCTTTAGTTTATTCTTATGGAATGAGGGCTTACATACTATAAAAACCGCATCCAAATGAATACTTGAGGCAAGTTAGCATATTATTTCAGTTTTCCTTTCTGTCTCAGGTGTTTATCTAGGTATGTCATTAAAGTTAGAGAGATTCAAGTTGGGGAAGTCATAGACGAGAGTATGTTGAAATTCCTTACATATGGCAGGAAGAAACAATTTACAACACAATTTTAGACAATAACAAGGCCTAAGAGCATGCCCATGCTGAGCAGCATGGCCCAAATCCAAGCTATGCTAAAAGAAGGCCAGATCAATTTTAGCCTAACATGGCATAGATCCAGGCCATGCTGCTCAGCGTGGCCCAAATCCCAGCCGTATTGCATCCCAAAGCCTGATTTAAAAGAAAAAAAAAAGAGAGAAAGGATTCTGGAGAGAGAACTTTAGGGTATTCAAGACAGACTTTGAGAGCAACCTTCCAGACGATCAAGAAGAGGAAAACGAAGATGAATTCCATTTCATCATCATCCAAATAGCTGTTCTTGAGGATTAGATTGAAGATTCAAAGGAAAGAAGAAGGAGATCTTGAGCTGCAGAGATTGGATTCAGAGTTATTCAAAAGGGGATAGCATTTCCACCATTTGAGAAAAGGGTGTACATGTTCTTTTCGATTCTTGTTTACTTTGTATTTAATTCTTGTATTAGTTCAATCATGAACATGTGTAACTAATCTTATTAAACCCATTTCGGGGTGATCTTTAGCTATGCTAGGCTCATTTTATGCTTAATTGATTAAATTGTTGATTTAAGATTGTAGTTTTCATTCAAGTATAAGAAAATCTATTGTTTATTCTTCACTATTAAATCAATTTGAGAACTCCTTTGTAATTGAGAAATTCAATTGAGTTTGGACAACTGCTTGTGTGATTAAGTGATTTGCATCTTAGAGACAAGTGTAATAACTTGCTGGAATAAGAACTAGAAATTCTTATTAATGGTAATTTAGAGATTAATGTTATTCAAAAATTAATTTGTTAGGAAGAGATTCCAACTTTAGATCTTTAGGATTAAGAATTAGTTAACTCGAGAGAGAGGCCAATTTATTTAAGAAATTATCCACAATCGCAAAATTCTTCATCAATCAATTCATAAATTATTATTTTTAAGCCGACTAGCTAAAGGGGTCCCCAATTGGGTTAACTCATCTCATTGTCTTTTTCAAACTTTCATTCTCTTTGTTAAAATTTAGTCTTCATTTGCATTCTCAATCATTTTTAGTTAATGATCTTCACCACCTTTTGATCGGTTAGATAATAGGAATAGCGTATTAGTAGTAGTAGCTTCTCAATTCCCGTGGGATACGACATTGATACTTGCCATAGCTAGATTACGTTCGATAAGTGCACCTACTTGTAGATTATTACTCGTGTTTAGCTTGCATCAAGTTTTTTGGCGCCGTTGCCCAGAGTTATTTTGAGAAATATTATGAACTGTTTATTCTTGTTAATTTAGCCATGTTCTTTATTTGTTTTTGTTTGATTTTATTCTTTTATTCATTTGCGTTGTTGGTTATTCATTGTTTCAGGTAGTGTATGATCAGGAGGTCCAATCCTGATCTAGTACACCCTCTACTAGAACCAGAGCAATTCTTCAGGTAGTTGAGGAAGTAATTGAACGTAGAGGAGGAAGAGATTCAAGTTGGGGAAGTCATAGACGAAAGTGAACCGGAAGAGACTACAGTAGAGATGGCAGACGCCAACGACAGCAATAAGAATAACCAGATGATGTATGATCTTGCGAGACTGAATGATGTATGATTTTGCAAACATGCATTACGAGACTGTCTATCGCTGCCAATAATTTTAAAATAAAGCCTAATATGATTCAGATGGTGTTTCAAATGGTTTAGTTTGGGGGCTTGCCAAATGAGGATCCTAACGCGCATGTAACGAGTTTTCTTGGAGATTTATGATACCTTAAAGTTTAATGGGACAACAGACGATGCAATTCATCTCCGCTTATTTCCATTTTCCTTGAAGCACAGAGCAAAGCAATAGCTACAATTGCTACCTCTAAACATTATCACTACTTGGGATTCTTTGCAGAAACTTTTTTGTTTAAGTACTTTCTCCCTCCAAAACTGCTTAGCTTAGAAATGACATATCTTCTCTTGTGCAGTTTGACAATAAGTCGATGTACGACACCTAGGAGAGATACATGGACCTACTTAGATGCTGCCCCCACCATGGACTACCAATCTGGTTACAAGTACAAACTTTTTATAATGGTTGGAAATTAGCTACTAAGTAGATGCTAGATGCAGCTTGATATGCTAATTGTGTAGCTACAATCTAAGGCAGTGAACCTATCGATATAGTCTAGCATTAATGGCGAGTATCAAGGTCGTATCCCCTAGGGAACGGGTGAACCTAAAGCTACTACTGTACTAAGTGTTATGTAAGCTTAAGCAATTGGTGAAAGGTCAACTTAAACTGTAAACTAGAAATGATGAAATGCAAAAGTAAAATGCCAAACAAACTATAAAGACAATGAAGCAAACATAAGAAGACAGCAAACCCAAAGAGGACCTATTTGCGATGGAATTACTAAAGGTGATTGTCTTGATTACCAAATTGATTACCCGTGCCTGAATCCTAGAATGAACTAGGATCCTCTCTCAAGCTCACCGATTTCCTAACTTTGAAAAACGCTGGAATCTCTGCCTAACAATTAATCTCAGAACAACATAAGATTTGATTCAAGTCTATTAAGAGTTGTTAATTCTTAATCTAGCTAACCAATTAACCTTATCTCTAAGTGTTATTAAACAGTTCTTGCTTAATCAAGTTCCAATTGTTTAACGAATTTCTCAATACCAATTAAACAATCCAAGCAACATTCAACTCAACATCTCAAGTAAAATGAAACAAATTTTTATTACTAAAAAGCAGGAAGGATTACAAATTGGAAATCTAATAATCAAACAAATAAAAAACAATCCATCAACAATAAGAACCCCAATGGTTTCGTCATCTCTAGCTAGTCATACACACAAAAAACATAACTAGAAGAAAAGAAAAATAGAAATGAAGTTGGAACATGTTCACCGTTCTCTCGAATCAAAGTGGATAGCGCCAAAATCAGATTGAATGCTTCAGAATCCGTCTCTTTGATCTCTCAAGGTCAGTCAAGAATTCAGTCAAGAAGTCTGGAAAGTAGATGGTCACACGCGCGTAAGAATTTCAGAATCAGAATGCCGAACTCTTTTCTCGAAAACTGAACTCATATATAAGAAAAGGGTGCACGGGCCGTGTCATGGCCTCTGCTTGATGTACAGGCCATGCACTGGTTTCAAATAGCACGGTACTCCTAGAGAAATGACTATGTTGCCCTCGCTTGAGCATGGGTCGTGCCATGGGCCATGCTCGAGCCCTGAAATCCACTCGGCAGTGCTGTTTTTGGCCTTAAAGTCCTTCGGTTTTTCTCCAGAAATAATGCTGAGAGTCCAAATAATTTGAAAACATAAATAGATACCTAGTGTGGTGAATCTAGCATAAAAATGACTCCAATACATGCATAAACATGAATAAATGAAGCACAAAAACATGTATAGAATGCAACACATAAAATTACCCCACACTTAAACTTTTGCTTGTCCTCAAGCAATCAATAATCCAATCCATAAGCAAACATAATAATGTTCATCCAAAATCATGCAAAAAGTTAGCTGTCAACAATACGCAAACATCACAAAAGAATCTTATTACTAACTCAAGTCAAGAAGCTTTAGCAAATAGAACAAAATTAATAATGCTGCAATTACAAAATGATAAACAATCCAAAACAAAAATCTGAGAATCAATGCCTCGCATGTGGTCACTCAAAATATTCAAGTGTATGAAGGTGTAGATCAATCCCTCATCGCAAGTATACAAGATCTTGTTTACCATAAGCTTGCTCATAAATCTAATCTCCACCACTGCGAGCAATCAATAACCATGATCAAAGGGTCTTAAGTAAGGTTGTAATGAGGCTTAGGTAAGGGTAGGAAGAATATGGTGAAGTAGGCTAAAGTTGCTGGAAAGTTATGCAAGTAAATAATGAATGCCCAAGGATCAAATGCTAAACAAATGGAAGAACAATATTCACTAAGTTCTCAATAATGAGGAATGATGCTCAACTAAAGATCAAAAGCACAAAATAAAGAATAGAGAATCAAATTTATATATAATATATATATATATATATATGGTAACAGCTGAAAGAATGAATAAATGTTATAGTAATCAAAATAACGATACTATTTTGGATTGAAGGGAGAATCCAAAAAGTTAAGAACTTAGTGAAAATGAATAAATGAACTGATGCAATTTGATCCTGAAAAAAGAAAAAACAAATACTTACACACCTCCCAGCAACATGGGTAAAAAGAATGGAAAATGATAAGAAAGGTAAAATGACTGTAACAAGTGTAATAATGAAAGAAAAAGGCATAAGGCTCAAAAATGGTTAACTAGGGGAATACAAGGTCAGTCTTTTGGAAAAACAGTGTAAATAAAAGAACTACTCAAACAACAAAATATGCACTCCACTACTATAAGGTTCACAATGAAGCTCGGTACCTGAAAAGAACGAGGTTACCCACCCTACACTTGAAGAAAACACTGTCCTCTATATGAAATGGGGGGGGGGGGTACCCCATACTCGAGTAGCAAAATAAGCAAAAATAATGTTCAAGAAAATAAAGGACTAAAATCTATCATGAAAATAAAGGAATAAAAGTCATAAACCAAAAATAGTATGAACAACTAAGTCAAGTGGAATAAAGCATAAGAAAGACATAACCCTTTAGATACCACCCTGATATCATGTCTGAACTCTAGAGTAAAAATGGGAACGTCCTCTAACTAGGGCGATGGTGCTGGTACAGATGTGCCTTTGCTCGCGCATCAAGCCCATTTCCAGCTCTGAAATTCTCTAAAAACCTGCAGAAAATGAAACACGCGATCTAAAGCATCCCAAATATGCAAAATCAACCCAAAAATTACCAACAAAGGAAAAAGTTCCGCAGTCAAACTGAATAAACTAACACTAAACAGTTCAAAAAAATAAAAATGAACAAAGTAAAAGTCAACTAAGTAAACATATATGCTTCTTTTTGTTCCCGAGTCATATAGCTAGACTCTGAAATAACTCCCTTCATGTGTGCGTTTGACATCTGCTGCGATTTAGCTATCGGGTTATGGGTCCTCAGAATGTCAGCAGTCCTCCAAGCAACAGCTTTTTGGTACTTCCTTCGAGTGGGTAATGTCCTTTCCTTCACTTCAGTTGTCAAGTCTGCTGCTGGATTGACAGCCAGCTTATTCCATATGCTCATAGTCAAGATGCTATAGACTCTCTTTCCAATCGAGAACTAGCGATTCGTCAAGTGATGGCCTCAACTTCTGCACACCTATCCTATCAATCACAGTAAACTCATCAGTATTTTTGTTTGGCTTGTTTGCTAACATAAATTCAAGCTACTCCAACACTTCCTCATTTGACAGCTTATACTTTTCTCCCTTTGGCAAAGTGACATGTAGAGGGTCTTTGATAAGCATAGTTTTACACATATTTGCTTGCATATTATTGCGTATGTTCTTAGCAATTATTGTGCTTTTATTCCCAGATCACCCGTGTTTTATGTTCTTTTGCATTTCAGGAACATTTATAGGACCATCATCGTTGTTTAAGCAATTATAGATCAATACGTGAGGAAGCGGACGAGAATTCATCAAGATCGGACAAGAGCCCTTAATGCATACATTGAGCACGGCTGGACTCTAGCCGTGCTCAACCATTAACTTTGATTCTTGAAATTGGCACTTTGGGCACGGTTTTAGTAGCCACCACGGTCTTGACGCGGCCCGTGGTGGCCAACACGAGGAGGAACACTGCCGTAGTGGTGAAACCCTACTTAGTGAGATCCACGGTTTCGGCCGGCCTTGAACACGGCCGTCTTGAGTTAAATATATAAGAAAAATGAGTTTTCTTAAAAAAGAAGAGGGAAAGAAGTGACATTGAGCCTAGTGGTGGTTCGGTTTACTGCACAATCTTGAGTGCGAGAGAGAGTTGCGGTGAGTAAGAATCCGGAATCGTAAGATTCCGAGTGCAAAAACGATGGTGGAGCAATTCAAGAGGCGTTTGGGAGATTAATCAAAGTGTAGATCCAGTTTGGGTATTCATCCAATTCGAGAGAAAAGGGTGTACATGTTTTATTTTCATTATTCTTTCATTGTAATTGATTTCCTAGATTGTTTTAAACATGAACATGTTTAGCTAGACTGATTTAATCCATTGGGATTTCTTTACTATGTTGGCTTGATATTATATTGTTGGATTGTTTGAGTTGGTTTTGTATTCTTCTTGTTTTCGGTATGAATAAGATTATGCATTATTCATGAGACGTTGTGAATTGTGATGTTTAGATTGCTTTATGAGATTGAGAAATCCGTTTGGCAATTGGAACTTTGAATAACAAGAACCGGTTAATAATCGCTTAGAGATAAGGATAATTAACTAGCCGGATTAAGAATTAACAAAGCTTAATAGAGGCGGATTAAAGCTTAATGCTAATTTAAGAATCAATCGTTAGGAAGAGATTCCAACTTTAGGTTATTAGGTTTAGGAATTCGGTTATCTCGAGAGAGAAACCGAATTGATTAAGAATAAATCCACGGGTAGCATAATTAGACTCACCGATCCTTTATCTTTTGTTCGGATGCCAACTAGTTTGGATTCCCTTTGGGTTTGTCTTCTTGTCTTGATTATTTCACTTATCAATTACTCCTGCATCTCCCTTAGAACTTAGCTCGTAGTTAATAGTTAGTTTAGAATTTATTCCCAGATCACCCGTGTTTTATGTTCTTTTGCATTTCAGGAACATTTATAGGACCATCATCGTTGTTTAAGCAATTATAGATCAATACGTGAGGAAACGGACGAGAATTCATCAAGATCGGACAAGAGCCCGCAATGCATACATTGAGCACGGCTGGACTCGGCCGTGCTCAACCAATAACTGATTCTTGAAATTGGCACTTTGGGCACGGTTTCCGTAGCCACCACGGTCTTCAGCACGGCCCGTGGTGGCCAACACGGGGAGGAACACGGCCGTGGTGAAACCCTACTTAGTGAGATCCACAGTTTCAGCACGGCCTTGAACACGGCCGTGCTGAGTTAAATATATAAGAAAAAATGAGTTTTTCTTAAAAAAGAAGAGGGAAAGAAGTGACATTGAGCCCTAGTGGCTGGTTCGGTTTACACAATCTTGAGTGCGAGAGAGAGTTCGCGGTGAGTAGAATCCCGGAATCGTAAGATTCAGAGTGCAAAAACGATGAGTGGAGCAATTCAAGAGGCAGTTTGGGAGATTAATCAAAGTGTAGATCCAGTTTGGGCTGTTCATCCAATTCGAGAGAAAAGGGTGTACATGTTTTATTTTCATTATTCTTTCATTGTAATTGATTTCCTAGATTGTTTTAAACATGAACATGTTTAGCTAGACTGATTTAATCCATTGGGATTTCTTTACTATGTTGGCTTGATATTATATTGTTGGATTGTTTGAGTTGGTTTTGTATTCTTCTTGTTTTCGGTATGAATAAGATTATGCATTATTCATGAGACGTTGTGAATTGTGATGTTTAGATTGCTTTATGAGATTGAGAAATCCGTTTGGCAATTGGAACTTTGAATAACAAGAGCTGGTTAATAATCGCTTAGAGATAAGGATAATTAACTAGCCGGATTAAGAATTAACAAAGCTTAATAGAGGCGGATTAAAGCTTAATGCTAATTTAAGAATCAATCGTTAGGAAGAGATTCCAACTTTAGGTTATTAGGTTTAGGAATTCGGTTATCTCGAGAGAAACCGAATTGATTAAGAATAAATCCACGGGTAGCATAATTAGACTCACTGATCCTTTATCTTTTGTTCGGATGCCAACTAGTTTAGATTCCCTTTGGGTTTGTCTTCTTGTCTTGATTATTTCACTTATCAATTACTCCTGCATCTCCCTTAGAACTTAGCTCGTAGTTAATAGTTAGTTTAGAAATTATTCATCATCCATTTTAGGTTAATATAACAAAGAACAAAGGAGTAACTCGGGCTTTCGCTTTCCGAGGAATCGACCTTGATACTGCATTAGTGCTAGGCGCATCGATAGGTACACTGCCTTAGATTGTAGCTAACACGAGTAGCACCCATCAAGTTTTTAGCGCCGTTGCTGGGGAATTGTTTGAAAACTAGAGTGAAATTTGCTATTTGTTAATTTAGCCATTTTTTTTTCTTTCTTATTATTTTATGATTTTTATTTTTTATTTATTTATTTATTTTATTTTATTTGTACATATTTATTTAGCTTAAGTTTATGATTCAGATAGTGAATGATAAGGAGGTTCAATGCTAAACTCAAACTCTTTGTGTGACGCATTGGAAAATGGGATTAGGAACCAAGAGAGTGCTAAAAATTGGGATGCCCGTGCATCTTTAGATGCTCGAGTGGAATCGTTTTGCAGGGCTACCGATCAACTCTCTTCTCCTATCCTTTTATCTCAAGTCTTTTGTGAATTTTGTTGTGGTTTACATGTGTGTAATGATTGTCCATTGTATAGTGATGTTGCTCATTGTTCTTATAGCGTGAGCGGGTGAATTATACGGAAGTTGGCCAAATGACTCGTATGGAAGCACCTACAATCAAGAGTGGAGCACTCATTCACCCTTTGGATGGAGCTTAGATGGCCAAGAACCACTAGGAATTCAGCAACTACATCGGCGACCCTAATGTTGCACCTTCAAACTCAAGATGAAGAGTTAGTGTCGGAGGAGGCCGATGATGAGGTTCATTACAAGTCTTGATGATGATTCCAACAAACAGAGAGGATACTTGAAGATCAACAAGCCTCGATTAAGAACATAGAGCATTAAGTAGGCTTGATCTTTCGGTTACTAGCGTGAGCAATTGGAAACTCCATCAAACGCTACCTGAATCCGAGGAGCATTTGAGCGCCATCACTTTGCGTTCGGTGAGAATTTTTCCTGGTTTATCTACTATGTTTGATGATGATGCTTCATGCGGACGATCTCTTGAACATGGAGATGGAACCGGAAAGGAAGAGGCGAACATAATTCCTCCGAAAGACTATCAGCGGGAATGTACAGTTGATGATCTTTGAGTTGCGATTAGAGGAATTGTTGGTAGTTTTCCACAAGTCCCTTCGATGATGGAAGATGAGCATGAGTTATCCAATAAAGAAGTCTTGGAGGAGCTCGAGTTTCTCCTAGCAAGAGAACCAAGCCGAGGCCGAAGAAAACCATCAACACTCCTGAAGAAATTGCCCAACCGTCGATCCTTCCAATTGTTGAAACTCTAGCTTTCAAATTGGAAGAGCCCTGAAACATCATGACTACGTGCAATTATACGAGGAGGCGAGTTTGCCCATCATCTTGGCGACTTGCTTGGTAGCCGGGAAGAGGAAGTTGACGATTATCCCTCTAAGCGGATATTTGAAGCCATTTGCTTGGAAGAAGGATGGATGGTCGTCGATCACGCCCGATTTGCTTTTCACCATGAGTCCGGTAAGAAGACTCATCACATCAAAAGAAGCGCTTTTGGGAGGCACCCCAATTTTTATCTTTAATTTCTAATTTTTTTTTTTTTAACCTTTTGTTTTGAAACATTTTATTAGTTTTAGTTTTCATATTTTCAGTTTTGATTTTATTTCTTTATTTTATTATTTTGGATTCTCACAGGAGGCCTTTGAATTTCCACAACATCGGCCCTCGATGGATGATCGAGGCGATCCCTAGATCTTTTTATTTTCCTGCATTTATGTACTTTATTTTTCATACATGTCATGCACTTGGATTGTATTGCCTTTGTTCTCCTAGTTGAGCATTCCATGCGGGGTATCCATAACATTTTACACCGAGGACGGTGTGTTCTTCAAGTGTGGGGTGCTTATGGGTAAACCCTAATCTCTCATATGGATTTTTAATTGCTATGGCTAGGTGTTGTGTATTTTTAGGAGATGTTAGGACATTGTGTTTTTATGCACTTGAGTATGCTAATTTTGGTGATTGATGACTTGATTTATAGAATTGTAGTTACTTTTCTTTGTTGTTCATTGTCCTTGGAAAACCATTTATGGTGTTTTACACATCAACCTATACGGGTTAAACGGTGTTATTTAATTGTTTTTCGAATTGTCGAATTTTAACTTAGAACGTTGATAATATCATATGCATGTGTTTCTTAAATAATGATTCAATTAATGATGTTGCGAACCAACTGCACCTAATACCACACCTGAAAGTGAGATTTTGAGCCAGTTGAGCATTCATTATGCTTATGCTCTTTATATTTCTTGTTTGAGTGTGCATTGTACTTAACTTTGCTCCTAGAACTTGCTTTGTAATGCATGTTGAAGTTACATGAATATTGCGAATACCATGAGATGATTTGGGCGATTTAGGATTCCCCACATTTGACCAAAAGCCTACCACCTTATGTTTCCATTAGTTAGCCAATTTTTGAGCCTTCTTAACCTTTTCTTCATAATCTACACCTATACACTTCAATTATACCATTCTTTACATTTATCTTTCCTTTACCCTTATGCTGGAATTTCTTTCTGTGATATGTTCGACTTTATGTGGGATTAAAATGCTAGTTGCTATGTTGGTAAATTCACTAAATCTTTTTGATATTTTAAATGCTCCCCTTGATCCAATTTGTATTTGTTATTCTTTATGTTTATTCGAGGTTGTATGCGGTGATCGCTAATAAGTCGCTAGTTCATTTATTTAAAAAAAAAAAAAAAAAGAAGAAGAAGAAAAAAAAAATATAATAAACAAATTTCTTTAATTATTTATCTTTTTATTGGATTTAGAGCATTTGCGAGCGTTATTCAATGAAGTAGGGATTTTAGTGAATGATTCTTTTCGTGATCTTAGGCATTTAATCCTTTGAGCATATAATATTGTTTATCGCATGCAATTCCGGCATTTTCAAACTTCATCCAAATCTCCGTACCTTTACCCTAGCCCCATTACAACCTTGGTAAAGACCCTTTGATTTTGGTATTTACTTATTCACGATGGCGAAGATATGATTTATAAGCAAGCTTATGGTGAGGCCGGGTCTTGTGCATTTGCTTTGAGGGATTTGTTATTTACCTAATATACACTTTGAGCGACTTGAGTGATCCCCACATGGGCATTGGTTCATGATGTTGGTGTTGAGTTGTCATTTAAGTTACTCATGCATTAATATTATTTCCATTCTTTGTTAATGATTTGTAATTTGATTTATGATTGAGTATCCTTTGAGATGTGTTGAATACTCTCTGTTGTGGACTAGGGGCATAAACTGAAATGAATTGCTAACTGTAGTTTTGTGGGTTGAGTTGTTAATTGCTTGAGGACAAGCAATAGCTTAAGTGTGGGGTAATTTGATAAGCATAGTTTTACACATATTTTCTTGCATATTATTGCGTATGTTCTTAGCAATTATTGTGCTTTTATTCCCAGATCACCCGTGTTTTATGTTCTTTTGCATTTCAGGAACATTTATAGGACCATCATCGTTGTTTAAGCAATTATAGATCAATACGTGAGGAAACGGACGAGAATTCATCAAGATCGGACAAGAGCCCGCATAATGCATACATTGAGCACGGCACGGACTCGGCCGTGCTCAACCAATAACTGATTCTTGAAATTGGCACTTTGGGCACGGTTTAGTAGCCACCACGGTCTTGACCGGCCGTGGTGGCCAACACGGGGAGGAACAGTGCCGTGGTGAAACCCTACTTAGTGAGATCCATAGTTTCGGCGGCACGGACTTGGCCGTCTTGAGTTAAATATATAAGAAAAATGAGTTTTTCTTAAAAAAGAAGAGGGAAAGAAGTGACATTGAGCCCTAGTGGGCTGGTTCGGTTTACTGCAATCTTGAGTGCGAGAGAGTTGCAGTGAGTAGAATCCCGGAATCGTAAGATTCCGAGTGCAAAAGCGATAGTGGAGCAATTCAAGAGGCAGTTTGGGAGATTAATCAAAGTGTAGATCCAGATTTGGAGTATTCATCCAATTCGAGAGAAAAGGGTGTACATGTTTTATTTTCATTATTCTTTCATTGTAATTGATTTCCTAGATTGTTTTAAACATGAACATGTTTAGCTAGACTGATTTAATCTATTGGGATTTCTTTACTATGTTGGCTTGATATTATATTGTTGGATTGTTTGAGTTGGTTTTGTATTCTTCTTGTTTTCGGTATGAATAAGATTATGCATTATTCATGAGACGTTGTGAATTGTGATGTTTAGATTGCTTTATGAGATTGAGAAATCCGTTTGGCAATTGGAACTTTGAATAACAAGAACCGGTTAATAATCGCTTAGAGATAAGGATAATTAACTAGCCGGATTAAGAATTAACAAAGCTTAATAGAGGCGGATTAAAGCTTAATGCTAATTTAAGAATCAATCGTTAGGAAGAGATTCCAACTTTAGGTTATTAGGTTTAGGAATTCGGTTATCTCGAGAGAAACCGAATTGATTATCTCGAGAGAAAATTCGAATTAGGTTAAGAGTAAATCACGGGTAACAATTAGACTCACTGATCCTTTATCTTTTGTTCGGATGCCAACTAGTTTGGATTCCCTTTGGGTTTGTCTTCTTGTCTTGATTATTTCACTTATCAATTACTCCTGCATCTCCCTTAAAACTTAGCTCGTAGTTAATAGTTAGTTTAGAATTTATTCATCATCCATTTTAGGTTAATATAACAAAGAACAAAGGAGTAACTCTGGGCTTTCGCTTTCCCGAGGAATACGACCTTGATACTCGCCATTAGTGCTAGGCTGCATCGATAGGTACACTGCCTTAGATTGTAGCTAACACGAGTAGCACCCATCAGTCTTCAACTAACACTTCCTGCAACTGTGTCTCAATATTATCGTTAATTACATTAACAACATACACAACATTATTATATTCTAAAGACTGACTGATGGGATTATGCAAGTGAAAGGTGACAGTCTCATCCCCTACCCTAAGTTTTAACTGTCCGTCACAAACATCTATCATTGCCCTATATGTTGCAAGAAATGGTCTTCCTAGAATTAAGGGTACACTACTCTCACCATCCATGTCTAAGATCATAAAATCTACAGGAAATATAAATTCATCTAATTTTACCAACGCATTCTCTACAATACCCCTAGGATACTTAATAGATCTATCAGCTAATTGTATACTCATCCTAGTGGGTCTGGTCTCTCCCAGCCCCAGTTTTACAAACAGACTGTACGACATTACATTAATTCTAGCCCCTAAATCAGCTAAGGTGTCATTGATAGATAAGTTACCTATAACACAAGGAATAACAAAACTCCCTAGATCATGTCGCTTTTCCGGTAACTTGTTCTGGAAAATTGCCGAACATTCCTTGTTTAACTCATGTATGCCGAGTCCTCAAACTTCCTCTAGTTGCTAAGAATCTCCTTAAAAAACTTCGCATACCGAGGCATCCGCGAAATAACTTCAATAGAAGGTAAATTTATATGCAGTTGTTTAAAAATGTTTAGGAATTTACCAACCTGCTGCTCGACTTGCACCTGCTTTAATTTAGCAGGTTATAGGATTTTGGGCTGGTATTCCCTCAGTGGAACCTCCTTTGCCTCTTCCTTCTCTAGTTCCTTTGCGTTGGTGGCTTCAACTTCCCTGCTTAAATCTACCTGCACATCAGCATTAGTGTTATAGAAGAAGGACTGGGAATAAATTTACCTGACCGCAATATGATTGCATTCACATGCTACCACGGGTTAGGCTCTGCAGTGCTCGGGAGTGCTCTTTGTTGCCTCTCAGATAACATCTTACAAATCTGCCCAATCTGACTCTCCAAGTTCTGAATGAACGCTTACTGATTTCTAACAGCACTGTCGGTCTGTTGGAACCTCGTCTCAGTAGATGTGACAAACTTTATCATCAGCTCCTCCAAGTTAGATTTCTTCTCGGCTGGTGGAAGAAGCTATAATAGTCCAACCTGCTGCTGCTGCTATGGTGGTTGCTGATGCAGTCTCTAAAGCCTGATGGACCCTAGGTGTTGTTATTTCTCCAACTGAAGTTTGGATGATTACGCCACACTGGGCTGGAAGTGTTGTTGTACAAGTTCACTTGCTGCCTCGGGCCATTGCCCATATAGTCTACTTGCTCAAGGTCAGCGGATAAAACAGAAGAGGAAGAAGGAGTAGAAGTACTAGCAAACAAACCTCCCGTACTACAGTTTGCAATGAAAATGCATCTTTTTAGACAGTAGCTCTACCTGAGCTGCCAAGGCTGTTGTAGAATCCAACTAATTGACCACTCCTTGCCTCACTGGTCGACTCCTAGAAGACTACCACTAATAATTGTTCATGGCCATCTCCTCTATCAAGTTCCGAGCCTGCTCGGGCGTCTTACTGTTTAGTGCCCCTCCTGCTACTGCATCAACCATCTGTCTAGTAGCAAGGTTCAAACCACTGTAAAATGTCTAAACCTGCATCCAGACTGGTAAACCGTGGTATGGGCAGCATCTCAATAAGTCCTTGTACCTCTCCCAAGCATCATACATGCTTTTGTCTTCCATCTACACAAAAGAAGAAATGTCATTCCTCAATTTAGCAGTCTTAGCTGGAGGAAAGTACTTGTAAAGAAATTTCTTAGCCAAAGAATTCTAAGTAGTGATGGTGTTCGGTAGAAGGGACTGCAGCCATCTCTTTGCTCCATCCCTCAAAGAAAATGGAAACAACCTCAGTTGAATGGCATTATCAGTAGTTCCATTTATCTTGAAGGTATCACATATCTCCAAGAAATTAGCAATGTGAGCATTAGGATCCTCGCTCGGGAACCCTCCAAACTGAACACTATTCTGAACCATCCGAATCATGTTCGGCTTGATTTCGAAGTTGTTAGCTGCCACAGGCGGTCTGAGTACACTCGTCTATGTCCCAACCAATGATGGTCTAGCAAATTCGTACATCATTCTGTTGGCGTCTGCCGCAGCATTTCCATTTTGATTCTCCATCTCTATTGGTCTATCAACAGGTATCTCAGCCTCAATCTCCTCCTCTATCAATTGCATACGCTTCCTTAAAAGTATGAGGGATCGCTCTAGATCAGACAAAGGCTCTACCAGATTAGAGCTAGAGCTCCTAGTCATAAACTACCTGAAATGGAAATCACAACCAACAAGGAAAGAATAATGAATAAATGAAATACAAATAAAAAGAATAAAATATACATCAAATAAAGAATGAAAGAATAGTGGCTAATTAACACAAGAACAATTCACTTTAGTTCACCGTTGCGAAGCTCCCCAGCACCGGCGCCAAGAACTTGATATGCTAATTGTATAGCTACAATATAGGGTAGTGTACCTATCGATAGAGTCTAGCACTAATGGCGAGTATCAAGGTCGTATCCCCTAGGGAATGGTTGAACCTAAAGCTACTACTGTACTAAGTGTTATCTAACCTTAAGCAATTGGTGAAAGGTCAACTTAAACTGTAAACTAGAAATGATGAAATGCAAAAGTAAAATGCCAAACAAAATGTAAAGATAATGAAGCAAACACAGGAAGACAGCAAACCCAAAGAGGACCTATTTGTGATGGAATTACTAAATATGATTATCTTGATTACCAAATTGATTACCCATGCCTAAATCTTAGAATGAACTCGGATCCTTTCACGAGCTCACCGATTTCCTAACTCTGAAAACTAAAATGCTGGAATCTCTGCCTAACAAATAAGCTCAGAACAGCATTAAGACTTGATTCAAGTCTATTAAGAGTTGTTAATTCTTAATCCAGCTAGCCATTTAACCTTATCTCTAAGTGTTATTAACCAGTTCTTGCTTAATCAAGTTCCAATTGCTTAACGAATTTCTCAATACCAATTAAACAATCCCAGCAACATTCAACTCAATGTCTCAAGTAAAATGAAACAAACTTTTATTACTAAAAAGCAAGAAGGATTACAATTTGGAATTCTAATAATCAAACAAATAGAAACCAATCCATCAACAATAGGAACCCCATTAGGTTCGTCAGCTCTAGTTAGTCATACAGACAAGAAACATAACTAGAAGAAAAGAAAAATATAAATGAAGTTGGAACATGTACACCCTTCTCTCGAATCAAAATGGACAGCGCCAAAATCAGATTAAATGCTTCAAAATCTGTCTCCTCAATCTATCAAGACAAGCTTGAATCTCCTCAAATCCGTCCTTCAATATGTGAAAATGTTCTCCTAAGGTCAGTCAATAAGTGTGGAAAAAAAAGGGTCGCGCGCGGGTAAGAATTTCGAAATTAGAATGTCGAACACTTTTCTCAAAAACTAAACTCACATATATAGGATATGCATGCACGGGCCGTGCCATGGCTCGTGCTTGATGCACAGGCTGTGCACTGGCTTCAAAAAGCATGGTACTCTTGGAGAAATGACTATGTTGCCCTTGCTTAGGCATGGGCCGTGCACATGCCTTGAAATCCACTCGGCAATCATGTTGAGGCCCTGAAGTCCTTTAGTTTTTCTCCAGAAATGATGTTGTGAGTCTAAATAACCTGAAGACACAAATAGATACCTAGTGTGGTGAATCTAGCATAAAAATGACTCCAATACATTGCATAAACATGAATAAATAAAGCACAAGAACATGTATAGAATGCAACAGATCACAGCTGTAGGTGGTTCTATGAGCAGCAAGACACCAGAATAAGTCCAAAGCTTTATAGAGGAGATGGCCACAAACAATTACCAGTAGCACACTATTTGGAGCAAGACACGGCGTCAGGGGAGTGTACAGTAGTTAGATGCCACTATAGCCTTAGCGGCTCAAGTGGAGTTGTTGTCTAAGAAGATTAATCAACTCTAGATGCTTGTCCAAACAGCTCAAGCAGGTTGTGAGTTTTATGGTGGCCCGTATTTTAGTAGCAACTGTATGTCGGGAGATATGTTTGCTTCTTCTTCATCTAACCTTAAGCAAGTAGAGTATATAGGCAATCAACTTAGGCAGCAGAACAACCCGTATAGTAATAATCCGGGATGGAGAAATCATCCAACTTTGGATGGAGGAACAACAACAACCAGGGGCCACCATGGTGGTTCCAACGACTACCTCAGCAGCTGCAACAATCTGTTCTCTTACCTCAATCTCCTCAGATTCAAGAGAAACAACATAATTTAGAGGAGCTGATGATGAAGTTTGTGTCCGCTTCAGAGACCATATTTCAGCAGACAAACATAGCTCTTAGAAATAAATAGGCCTCCATTCAGAACTTGGAGAATCAAATAGTCCAGATTTCTAAGATGTTGTTTGAGAGGCAGCTGGAGACTTTGCCTAGCAATACAGATTCCAACCTAAGAGAGCATGTGAATGTAATCACTTTGCAGTCAGGTAAGTATATTCTTGGTTCTTCTCCTGTTTCTAATAATGATGTTGATGCGCAGGTAGATTCAAGTAGAAAGGTTGAAGATAACAAGGTGAAGGAACTAAAGAAGGAAGAGGCAAATAAGATTCCATTGAGGGAATAATAGCCCAAAGTCTCGTACCCTACTAGGTTGAAGCAGGCGCAATTCAAGCAGCAGTTTAGTAAATTTCTTGATGTATTTAAACAACTGCACATGAACTTACCTTTTGTTGAAGCTATTTTGTAGATGCCTAGGTATGCAAAGTTCTTAAAGGAGATTCTTAGCAACAAAAGGAAGTTTGAGGACTTGGCATTCGTGATGCTAAACAAGGAATGTTCGGTGATTTTCCAGAACAAGTTACTAGAAAAAAAAAACATGATCTAAGGAGTTTTACTATCCCTTACTAATTTAGGAGCTGCCATTATTGTAATGTCGTATAATTATTTGCTAAGTTGGGGTTGGGAGAGACAAAATCTACGAGGATGAGTATACAATTAGCTTATAGGTCAGTCAAGTATCCTAGGGGTATTGTAGAGAATGTGATACAATTAGCTTATAGGTCAGTCAAGTATCCTAGGGGTATTATAGAGAATGTGCTTGTTAAGGTGGATAAATTCATATTTTCTACTGACTTTGTGATTTTAGACATGGATGGTGAGAGTAATGTACCTTTGATTCTAGGTAGACCTTTTCTTGCAATATCTAGGGCAATTATAGATGTTTATGATGGAAAGCTTAAACTTAGGATAGGGGATGAGACTGTCACCTTTGACTTGAATAATTCTATGAAACAATCTTTAGATCATGATGATGTTATGCATTTTATTAATGCACTTGATAATGTTGTTGAGACACAGTTGCAGGAAATATTGGTTGAAAACCCTCTACAAGTTACTTTGCTAATGGAATATGAGCATGAGCTGTCAAATGAGAAAGTGTTGGAGCAGCTTGAATTTTTATTAGCAAATGAGCCAAGCGAAGAGGATAATAAGTTTGTTGTAATTGATAGGGTAGGTGTACAAAAGTTGAGGCCATCAGTTGAGGAACCATTAGTTCTTGAGTTGAAAGAGCTCACAAAGCATATTGACTATGCATATCTAGAGAAAGACAATAGTTTGTCTGACAATTTAGCAGCAGACTTGACACCCGAGGTGAGGGATATGACATTGCCCTTCGGGTACTTAGTGCCTCCACCAACTACTAGGTTGTAATCTTCTTGTTTCTAAACTAAATTGAGGGTCTGTGTGGCTCTCTTAATAAGATGTTCACTGTAGTCTATTTGAAGCGTTCATGCCCTTTTTTATCTTGAATCAAACAAAACTGAATAACCCTGTGTAGCGGATAGCATGGACTGATTGAAATAGCATACTTGTACAATGGATCTCATTTATCTTTCCTATGTTAAATGTTCATGTAGTGAATTCACGGCTAGAGATAGTACATTTTCGGTCAATTAAGGAACATTTTGGGTCGATCAAGGAAGGTAGCATATACGGGTACTTGGGATTGAGTAGAGCATAGGTTCAATAATTGGGCTTCGAAAAGAGAATGAGAATCTCGTTCAACAAGAGGCTGGGTTTTTGGTCTTTATACGAAAAACATGCCACTCCTTTAGTTAGTACTCAAAACTTGGTTCGAAGTAATGCTCCTTTTATTTAGCTATGACCTACATTCTTTAGTTAAAGTGCTCATGCAGCTTCCACTTATATTCCCTTATATTGGATGTGTTCCCTTCCAAGTTGTTTCAAAGTTGCATCTGTGGATCGCCTGACACTTGTGAGGCAGAAAAATCCTTGTAAGAAGATCGACCTAATCCTTATGGAAAGTCTTTTTTTAGTACTTGTTAGCGTCCCTTTCCCCTTTCTATGTACCTAGTCTATGAACCTATCCTAATCTAATAGGCCTTCAAGGCCCCGAAAAGACCGATGCAGCATGGTTTCATGGATGGCTCTTACCTTTATCGAAACTTCTTCACTCAATTATAAAGATTAAATCTACTTTATGCTTTTGCTCGCCGATGGCTGCGCCTTTTCTCTTTCTACATCCTCGAGACCAGTACTATTCTGATTGAAGCTATAAGCCTCTTTCTGTAGGAGAGCTTATTCACCATTAAGTCTGTGTACTCAGTTACTCACAGCGAGTCGCTCCGTCCTCCTATCTAGATGTAGATATGCAGGTGATGTGATGCTTATACAACTACAACTAAGGTAGTGAACCTATCGATGCAGCCTAGCACAATGGCAAGTATTAAAAATATTATATCCCTTGGGAAAGTGAAATTCTAGAGTTACTACTTCGTTCCTTGTTATTTACCCTAAAATTAATAACGAGGGTTTCTAAATTCATTAATGACCAAAAACTAAATTCTAAGTGTACTACGAGAATGACTGAGCAAAGAGAATAATCAAGACAAAAAAGCAAACGCAAAGAGGACCTAGACTAGTTGGCAATCAAATAAAGGATAACAGATTGTTGAGTCCGATTATGCTACCCATGGACGGATTTTAAACTGAATTCGGTTTCCTTCTCGAAACAACCGAATTCCTATACCTAAGAACCTAAAGTTGGAATCTCCTCCTAACGATTGATTATTAAGTTATCCTTAAGCTTTAATCCACCTCTATTAAGCTTTGTTAATTCTTAATTCGACAAATTAATTAACCTTACCTCTAAGTGAAAATTAACTTGTTCTTGCAATTAAATTTCCAAGCTCAATTAGAATTTCTCAATTACTAAAAGAATTCTGTGAATAGTAATCAATGCAATCAATGTAATAAAAACTAGATTTATATTATTAATTGCAAAAAGAATACAAGTAAGGAAACTCAAACAATCTTAACAATTCAATACAAAGCCAACATAATAAGGAAACTTAGTGGGTTTAACCAATCTAGCTACACATGTTCATCTCTAAAACAAATAGGAATTCGATTACAATGAAAGAATAAAGAATTTGAAACATTTACACCCTTCTCATATAATTGGATGAACAGCTCAAAGTCTTGATCTATAGTGCAGTTGATCTCCATAATTGCCTCTTGATTTGCTCTAAAACTCCTCTTCAATCTTCTATCCAAACCCTAGAATGATGAATCTGATGTTCCAAGGTAGAATCAGTCTCCTAGAAGCCGCCCTAAAATGCTTGAAATACGTCTAGCAAAATTATAAAAAGGAAGATGAAGAGTCAAAATTGCCAATCCGAACCCCTTTTTCTTTTTGGCTCGTTCCTTTTATACATTGTACAAATATGGGCATGTTCTCAGCCCGTGTCCCTCAACACAGGCCATGTCTGGGCTGTGTTGGTCTTCAAATGACAGAATGAACTGAATGGGCAAGGCTGTGTTCTGGCCCGTGTTGGTGTTCTAGACTGTAACAAGGGCGTGTTCTTGCGTGTTCTGGGGCGTGGTATCTTTGGAAAATGTGCTGCTTCAAAGTGTTTAAGCTACACGGCTTAGAATTTCTGCACGGGCTCTAACATGGGCCGTGTTGACTTACCAAAAGTCAACCCAAGGTCAAACGCTTCTGAATCCATGCATACTCCTAAAATTGATCTAAAATTGCTCAAGCACTAATGATGGACTTATAAAATCTCCTGAAATATGAAAGGACACAAAACACGAGTGATCTTGGAATAAAAGCACAATAAATTCGAAGAAAATGCACAATAATATGCAAGCAAACATGTGTAAAACTATGCATATCAAATCACCCCACACTTAAGCTTTTATTTGTCCTCAAGCAATTAATAACTCAACCTCACAAAATCGCAGTAAGCAAATCCTCAAAGTCCATGCCTCCTATATCACAATAAATAACATTCGACACATCTCAAAATAAACTCAATCGTAAGTCAAGTTACAAATTACTAATAGAGAATGGAGATAATATCGATGCATGAATAATTTAAACAACAACTCAATAATAGTTATTAAAAACCAATTCCTCACAGGGACCTCTCAAGTCACTCAAAATGTGTATAAGGTGAGAAACAAATCCCTTAAATAAAATGCATAGAATCCGCTTACTATAAGCTTGCTCATAAATCCTATCTCCGCTACTGCGAACATATGAATACCAAAATGAAAAGGTCTTTACGGTTGTAATGGGGCTAAGGTAAAGGTGTGGAGATTTGGAAAAGAAGTGTGAAAATGCTGGAAATTCTTGCAATAAATAATAATGTATGCCCAAAGGATTAAATGCCCAAAAATACAAAAGTTTCTGTTGTTCATTTCTTCTTCTTTTTTAAATGAAAACTGAACTAGCAGCTTATAAGAGAACTGCTGCATACAACTGAATAAAGTAAAGAGCAAAAATACAGTTTGGATTGAAGGGAGCATCTTAAATTATTGAGAGGACTTAGTTAATTTACCAACATAGCAAATGGCATTTTAATCCCAAATAAGAGTGAGCAAATCATAAAAATTCCAGCATAAAGGTAAAGGAAAGATAAAATGAAGAGCCTAAGATGTCAAGTGTGAAATGGTGTAAAATGAAGAAAAGGGCAAAGGCTCAATAATGGCTAACTAATGGAAACACAAAGGGTAGGCTTTTGGCCAAGTGTGGTGAATCCTAAGTTGCCCAAATCATCTAATGGTATTCACATATTCATATGACCTCAACAAGCATTATAGAGCAAGTTCTAGAAGCAAAGCCAAGTACAATGCACAGTCAAATAAGAAATATAAAGAGCATATGTATAATGAATGCTCAACTAGCTTAAATTCTCACATTTGAAATGTGGCATTAGTTGCAATTGGTTCTCAACATCATTAATTGAATCATCACTTAAGAAACACATGCATATGATATATCAACCTTCTAAGTTAGAATTCGGCAACTCGAGAAATAATTAAGTAACATCGGTTTAACCTGGCAGAATTGATGTATTAAACACCACTAATTGTTTTCCAAGGATAATGAACAACAAAGAAAAGTAATTGAAATTCTATGAATCAAATTTTCAATCAGCTAAAAAATAGCATACTTAAGTGCATAAAGACATAGTGTCCTAACATCCTAACAATATTCATAATCAGTGATAGCAATTTCAGATACAACTAAAAGAAAATCACAACAAAGAGAAAGGAACATACAGTTTACCCACCCCACACTTGAAGAACACACTGTCCCTAGTGTAAAACAAAGTGGGTACCCCACATGGGAAGTACAAATAACGAAAGCAAAATCAATAATATCTAAGTACATAACATGTTTGAAAAAACAAAGTAAAGAAAAGTATAAAATGAAATAAAATATAGGGAAAACTGCCCTGATCATCTACCGAGGCAGGTGGAGTAAAAATCATTGCATCTTCAATGGGGGCTTTGCTAATGGGCAGTGGGGGGTCTTGAGTGGAAGGTGAGGCTAGTGGGGGCATCGGTGTATCCTCGACAAGAACTGTGCTTGTATACGGTGGAGGGTCTTTATTGGCAGTTGGAACTAGTGGAGGCTGGGTTGCATCTGGAAAACAATCGCTGAGGTCCAGCTTAATATCACCCAGGTCATCAAAGAATTACTGCACTCCATCATCCCTGCCAGAATCGGCTATTCGTTGGAGTTGAGTTGCCATCTGATCTGACTGTGTAACCTGTCTCTCGAGGCCCTCCAAGAGCTGTTGCAGTATGTCGTTAAAACCTGGAGCTATGCTCTGGTCTCCTCCCAAAATTGCCTGAACTCAGTGAAGTGTTGCTGTTGAAGGTCTGGAAGCCTGTCTAAGCGATCTGCAAGAGCACCTATCTGAGCATTGGAAGTACTGGTAGTGTATGAAGAGGAAGCACTAGGAGATGGGGCGAAAGCACATGCTGGGTCAGGTATGTCTCTTGGTCGTAGCTCTGGTACGTCCATAGCTGGGTCTTGTGGTGCTTTAGCTCTAGCCTCCCTAACCTCCTACAAGATCCGGCTGACTAATCTGTACTCAATGTAATGGGGCCCTTGAGAAACTGTCACCATCCATATTAATCATTTGGCAGACTCCTACTAGTAATATATCCCCTATCTGAGTCAGCTCACTCAAACAACCATCCAGAACATCCAACCTCCTAGCCAACCATGTGATATAGGAGCCAAAATAAAGATGTATCTTCTATGACTCCTTCATGAAGGTCCTGATCTGACTGGCTTGGAGGTAGCCTATATCTAGCTTCCTACGCTGGTCTAATGCCCAAAGGATGAAGACATCAGTCTACGTCACTACCCCAAAGCTCTCTCCTCTGCCCGTAATGGTGTAGACCAGAAGTGTATGCAGATATCGGACCAGTCTAGAATGCTGGATGCCTTCGAGCGGCTCGGATAGTAATGCTCTGGCCTGGTCACAATCTCATCCCACATCCTCTCAAAAGGGATGGGGTGAGTATATAAGCACCCCTAGTAGGCATCTCCAGTGATCTCTTGCTGAGTCCATAGCCTAGGTGCATCCCAAACTGAGGCACCGCTATCGAGAACCGCCCCCTAGCCCGAAGAAATCGATCCTACCGATGCCAATCGCACTGCCGTAGAAAGAAGGTGCTGCAGAACTCTATAGTGAATTCCCAGTAGGTGGGCTTGATGATGTCGAAGAAGCAAGCATATGGTAGGGTCTCAAAGAGCTCACTGACCCTCTCTAGTGCGGTAAAGTCAATATACTGTCCAGTCCCGACTTGCTTCCATCGAAGAGCTTGGAAGCGCCGCTTGTGGCCTGCAGACTGAAAAGTAAGTAGTCGATGTCGCGCGGGGGCTGGTAGTGCTAAGGGTCTCTGAGGTCTGGTTGGTTGTTGCGGCTGTGCTAGTGCGGGTGGTGTTGGACCCTACTACTATGAAGAAGATGCATCTACATCTGTGCAACATCTCTTGTAGTGGTCCTATCGTGGACGCTGCTGTCTGGTGCATTCTGACATTGTACCTAAAAAGGTATTAGTCAGTAACAGAAGCACAAAAAATAATGCGTACATAACAGCTAAAAACTTCGAACAGCACAGAAATATAGCTGAGATTTTGACAGCATAACAGCTGAAAATTTCTAAACAAATAATTTAAGGCATTAGAAAATGCCTCAAACCTCAAATTCCTTCAAACACTACAAGAGACGTTGCATAGATGCAAACGCCTCTTCTTCACAGCAATAGGGTCCAGCACCTGCACTGCCAGCCAGACCTCAAAGACCCTTGGCACTACCAACCCTCACATGACACCGACTGCTTACATTTCAGTCTCTAGACCACGAGCAGCGCTTCCAAGCCCTTCGATGGAAGCAAGTCGGGACTGGCTGGTGTATTGACTTCGTCGCGCTAGAGAGGGTTGGACTAGCCCCGGAGGTCAGAGAGCTCTTTGAGACCCTACCATATGCTCGATTCTTCAATATCATCGATCCCACCTACCGGGAGCTCACTATAGAGTTCTGCAGCACCTTCTTTCTACAACAGCAGATCACTGATTGGTATCAGCCGGATGCCATTTTTTCAGGCTAGGGGGTAGATAGTTCTCGATGATAGTACCTCAGTTTGGATGCACCTGGGGCTATAGACTCAGCAGGAGATCACTAGAGAGGCCTACCAAAGGTGCTTATATAGTCATCACAACTCTTATAAGAGGATGTGGGACGAGATTGTGACCAAACTACCCGAGCCGCTCGAAGGCGTCCAACCTTCCAGACTAGCTCTGATATCTGTATACACTTCTTGTTTAAACCATTACAGGCAGAGGGGAGAGCTTTAGGGTAGTGACGCATACTGATGTCTTCATCCTTTGGGCACTACACCAGCGGAGGAAGCTGGAAATGGGCTACATCTTAGCAAATCAGATCACGACCTTCGTGAGGGAGTCCAAGAAGATTCATCTCTGTTTTCGCCCCTACATCACACATTTGGCTAGAAGGTTGGATGTTCTAGATAATTGTTTGAGTGACTGACTCAGATAGGGGATATGTTAAATAGTAGGAGTTTACTAGATGATTAACATGCGGATGGTGACAGCTTCCCAGGGGCCCCTCAACTATACATTCCTGTTGGTAGTCTTTCAAGAAATCGTCCTGCACAGAAGCATTATCATCAAACATAGTAGATAAACCAGAAAAATTATCACCTGAACACAAAGTGATGGCGCTCAAATGTTCCTCGGATTCAGTAGCGTTTGATGGAGTTCCCAATTGCTCTTCAACTAGTAACTTGAAGATTAAGCCTACTTGATGCTCTATGTTCTCAATCGAGGCTTGTTGACCTTCAAGTACCCTCTCTGTTTGTTGGAATCTATTCTCAAGACTTGTAAAGAACCTCATCATCAGCTCCTCTGACACTAACTCTTCATCTTGAGTTGAAGGTGCAAGATTAGGCTGCTGATGTGGTTGCTGAGATCCTGGTGGTTCTTGGCCATCTAAGCTCCATCCAAAGGGTAAATGAGTGCTCCACTCTTGATTGTAGGTGCTTTGATGGGCTCTTTATGCAACCTACACCTAAGGCAGTGAACCTACCGATGTAGTCTAGCACTAGTGAGTATCAAGATCGTATCCTTGGAGATCGGGTGAACCTAGAGTTACTACTATTGCTATGTTATCTAGTCTGAAATAGGGTGTGAAAGTTCTAACATACCAGCTAATGGTTATGAGTGCAAATAAGTAAATAAAGAACAACGGACAATCAAAAGACAATTACAAAGAGAGAAATAAACCCAAAAGGGAGCCTAAGTGATGGAATTCTAAAGATGGATTTTATGGATTGCCGATCTTGCTTACCCGTGCCTAAATCCTGAATTGAATCCCCGTTCCTCTCTCGAGCTTACCGGATTCCTAAACCTGCACTAACCTAATGGAATCTCTTCATATCGGATTACTACAGATTAGCATTAAGTATGACTTAAAACTATTAAGAGTTATTAATTCTTAATCCGGCGAGTAAATCAACCTTATCTCTAAGTGTTAACTACCAGTCCTTACTATTCAATGTCCAGTTGTAACAAGCATTTCTCAATGTTAAGAAACAGCCTAATATACAATTAATTCAACGTCTCAAATTAGCTGAATCAAACTTTTATTACTAAATAGCAAGAAGATTATAAGAATGAAAATTATAAAACTAACAATTAAGCATAATCCATCAACAAAGGTGAACCCCAATGGGTTCAAAAGATCAAGCTACTCATGTTCATGGTTAAAGCAATTAGGGAACAAAATAAGGAAAAGAAAATTAAAGGCATGTACACCCTTCTCTTTCAAGCCAAATGAAAAACCCTAAATTTGCAAATTCAAAATCTCAAACCCTGGTTGCCTCTTGAATGCTCCCAAAGTTTGTCTTGATCTTCAATTCGATGTTGGAACAAGTGAAATCCCTCATTCAATTGATGAATTTGATCTTTCAAGGTCTACAATTAAGGTATAGGAAACAATTAATTAAGTGTGTGTCTTGGAATTGAGTCCAAAATTCGTCTCCTCTCGAAAAGAACTCAAAATTGCCTATATAGTTGATTCAAGATGGCCGAGTCCAGTCATGATGATTCAAGATGGCCGAGTCCAGCAAGGTCAACTGTGGAGTCTGCTAGCCGACTCCTTCCAAGCCATGCCCAAGTCGGCCGAGCCACCACAGTCGCTAGAGGCCGTGGTGGCTACAAGTCGTACTGAAATGGCACAATTGGGGATAGCCTCAGATTCAAAGACGGCCGAGTCCAGCCGTGCTCAACCCTTGGGGTGCTAGTTCTCACCCAATTTGATGGATTTTGGTCCGTAATCACACGTATTTCCCTCGATTATTGATGGTGTCCTTCGAAAAAGACCTAAAAGGAGAAAGGAAATAAAAGACAGGTGATTCTAGCATAAAACGGGATAATCATGCATAAAAATGTAAACAATCGGGCATGAAAACATGTGTAGTGTGATGCTTATCAAATTACCCCACACTTAAACTTTTGCTTGTCCTCAAGCAATCAACAACTCACTCCTCAAACAGATACCAAATAACTCAATCAAATGCATTGCAGGAGGTTAGCTGAAAACAAATTTCAAAACTCCATAATGATTTTTCCCAAAATCCCCAAATTACTAAATCCTTAAGAGAGAGAACAAACTTAATAAAGCTGCTAAAGTTAAAATGACAAACCATCTAAATTGAGAAATTGAGAACCATGCCTAACAAGATGTCACTCAAAACACACAAGTGTATATAGGTGAAAGAAGATCGCCAAGCTCTCAACGCAAAAATACAGAAAAAGTGCTTACCATAGGCTTGCTTATAGATCCAATCTCCACTACTACGAAATAATCAATAATCATGATCAAAGGGTCTTGAGCCAGGTTGTAATGGGGTTAAGGTAGGGTACGTATAATATGGAAAGTAGGCTACAAGTTGCTGGAAGTTAAGCAAGTAATGCAAGAAAGTAACGAAGGATAAGTGGTGTACCAAAATGAACACTAAGTTGCTCTAAAAATAAGATAATGCTCAAAATGAACTAAATTAATACTCTTTTTTTTTCTATTAAATATATATATACTATGTATATATATTACAACAGCTTATGTAGGGGTTGTTGGTTATTGACACATACAATAAGACTGAATATCAAATTTTTTTTTTTTATTAAAGGGAGCATCTATGAAAAATCTAGCAACTTAGTGAAATATATGATTGCAGATTGATCCAAAATAAAATGCAGTATAAACTTACATAATTTCCAGCAACAATGGTAGAAAGAATGGTCAAATGAATAGAAGTGATAAAATGAGTGTCACTGTTATTATTATCACGAAAGGAAAGGCTAAGGCTCAAAATTGGTTCACTAAGGGAAAAACAGGGTTAGGCTTTTTGGCCAAATTGTGTAAATCCTAAGTGCCCAAATCATCTCACGATTATTGACAATTCATGTAATCTCAAAAGATATCGTAAAGCAAGTTCTAGAAACAGAGATTCTGTACAATGCTCACTAATGAAAGAAAAGGGAGCATAATAGTGATGCACCAATTGGCTCAAAATCTCACCATTTGAGTGGGTTAAAATTGCATGAATTCTCAAACCAAAGTTTAAACAGTCAATCACAATAATAAGCAATAATATTAACAGTGTTCTATATCTAAGATAAAGTAAAATGGAAGAATTTAAGGAAAAATACAAGTTTTACCTGGCTGGATTGTAATTAAGAGATTCATTCATTACCTTCTTCCAACAAGGTTCGATAAAAGCTATAAGGGAATCCATTCAAAGGAGAAAATCATTTACTACTCGATTAAAACAAAACTCAAGATAAGGACAGTAATAATGAATGGACTCAATCAATAAGGGATATTTAAACAAGATAAAAACAAGAAAGATAAAATTGGTACTGCACAAAATATATGACTCACCCCACACTTGTGAAAAACACTGTCCTCACAGGAACAAGGTAGGCACTCCAAAATAAAAGGAATAAAATACGAAATGAAGCTAATTATGGGAGTCCATAAAAGAAATTAGAAAACTAAGAGAAAAACAAGACGACAAAAAGAGATAAAAACTAGAAAGTCTACTAGATACTGCCCTTGATGTGTACTTTAACACTTCAAAATATGTTAGTCCTCAAAATTACGTACGAGCATCAAGTAGGCTAACTCCTGCAAAATTCAAGAATAAACACATTCCAAGCAACATCTAGTAAAAGGTTCAATAAGATAGCATCTCCTCAAAATCAAACTTACTAAAAACAGACTGAAATATCTAACTGCAAATGACTACATAAAATAAAATAAAAATGTCCAAAAATTCAGAAAGCAAAAATAGATTCAGGAATGCCTCCTGAAGGCGCTTCTTTTTGTTCGAGTCGTCTAGCTGGACTCTGGATCAGCATTCCTGCATTGCGGGCAAATTAAGAAGGTAGGCTCAATGTAAGTTGGGGCTCGAGGCATATAAGCGCAATGAAAAGGTCCGATGTGTGCAGTAGATGACCAAGGAGGTGCTCTCTGGACCGATTTGGGATGTCCATTCATCCACTCCGAATTCCGGCTAAGTGACCTGTCAAAACAAACTTGCAACTACCCTTCTGGGTCTATCACAAAGACAAAGTCTCATATTGATACAAGTTATTTTTTTCAGATGAATAACACATACTAGTAGGGGAAGAAACATGTATAGCATCATCCATTTGTACATCTTGTGGTTGTGTATTACATGCAAGATCAATTCCATCAATACAGCAAATGGCATGAACATGGTCGGTGGAAGAACTATCAAATGAGGGTAAACTAAAAGTGACACAGTTGTCCCCTACATTAAGTTCTAACTTCCCCTCAAATACGTCTATTTTAGCTCTAGTTGTGGCAAGGAAAGCTCTCCCCAAAATTAATGGTACACCATGCTCATTGTCCATATCCAAAACCACAAAGTCCATAGGGAATATGAACTTATCTACCTTAACTAGCACATTTTCCACAATTCCCCTAGGAAGCTTAATAGAACGGTCAGCTAATTGAATGCACATCACATCCTAGTGGATTTTGCCTCCTTATTGAATAAACTAGTGGGCATGACATTTATGCTAGGCCCCAAATCAGCTAATGCATCATCAACACATAAATTACCTAAAGTGCAGGGAATAGTGAAACTCCCTGGATCGTGACGATTCTCTGGCAACTTGCTCTGAAACACCGCTGAGCACTCCTCATTAAGCTGAACATAGGCGACCTCCTCCAACTTCCTATTTCTGCTAAGTATGTCCTTTAAGAACTTAGCATACTTCGGCATCTGCTCCAATGCATCAATAAAAGGTAAGTTAAAATGCAGTTGTCTAAAAATATATAAAAACTTACTGAACTGCTCTTTCGCCTCTGCTTGTTTAGCTCTAGCAGGATAAGGAATCTTAGGTTGATATTCCCTGACTGGAATTGATTTCACGTTTTGTCCCTCAGGTTCCCTAACCTTACTGCTTGCCTTAACCTGCACATCAATAGTGGCGTCATTAAAAATAGGCTTAGAAGGAGCTGAAACTAACTTACCTGAACGCAAAGTGATGGCGTTCACGTGCTCCCTCAGGTTATACTCAGTGGTGCTCGAGAGCGCTCCTTGCTGCCTTTCAGACAACATCTTAGAGATTTGGCCAATCTGGGTCTCCAAGTTCTGAATGGAGGCCTGCTGGTTCCTAAGTGCACTATCAATTTGCTGGAACCTCATCTCCATAGACGTCACAAACTTCATCATAAGCTCCTCTAAATTTGACTTCTTTTCTGGTAGAGGAGAGCTTGTGCAGCCCACCGAATGTTGCCGCGGTCACGATGAAGTCTTTGAAAACCAAGTGGACCCCGAGCGTTATTGTTCCTCCAATCAAGTTGGGATGATTATGCCACCCAGGGTTGTATGTATTCGTAAGGATCGCTCACGCCTTGGGGCATTCCCCATATAATCAACCTGTTCAACATTAGAAGACATAGCAGAATTAGATGGAAAAGTAGTAGAGGATGAAGTAAACATACCTCCCGCAGTACAGTTCGCACTGTAATGCGGGCCACCACAAAACTCGCAGCCAACGATCGCTGCATGAACCGCATCTGGAGTTGGTCGATCTTCTTGGCTAGAAGCTCCACTTGAGCTGCCAAGGTTGCTGTAGAGTCCACTTGGTTGACCACTCCCTGTCTTCCTGGTCGGCTCCTAGAGGATTGCCACTGATAGTTGTTCATGGCCATTTCCTCTATCAGGTTCTAAGCCTGCTAGGGCGTATTACTATTTAGCGCCCCACCTGCTGCAGCATCCACCATCTGCCTCATTGCAAGGTTTAACCCGCTGTAGAAGGTTTGAACCTGCATCCACACTGGCAATCCGTGATGTGGGCAGCATCTTAAAAGATCTTTAAATCTCTCCTATGCATCGTACATGCTTTCATCATCAAACTGCACAAAAAAAGATATGTCATTTCTAAGTTTAGCAGTTTTAGCGGGAGGAAAATACTTATATAAAAAATTTTCGGCCAACGCCCTCTAAGTAGTAATTGTTTGTTGTGGAAGAGATTGCAGCCATATCTTTGCTCTCTCCCTCAAGGAAAATGGAAACAATCTCAGCCGAATGGCATCATCAGTTGTTCCATTTATCTTGAATGTGTCATAAATCTCCAAAAAGTTAGAGATATGTGCATTGGGATCCTCGCTGGGCAATCCTCCAAATTGCACGCTTTGCTGGATCATCTAGATAACATTGGCCTTTATCTCAAAATTATTGGCTGCTACAGCAGGTCTGACTATACTCGTTTTCGTCCCTTCTAAAGATGGTCGAGCAAACTCGTACATCGTCCTCTGATCGTCATTGGCCTGGGGGTCATGGTTTTCCATCGTATCTAGTCTATCCACAAGTACCTCAACCTCAATCTCCTCCTCTTCTAATTGCAACATCTTCCTTAAGAGTCTGAGGGATCGTTCTGGATCAGATAGAGGCTCTATAAGATTCGAGTTTGAGCTCCTGGTCATAAACTACCTGAAACCGAAAGTCCACACAACCACTAATCAACAAAAACAATATAATAATAAATAATAAATAATAAAAAAAATTAAAAAAAATTAAAAAAAATTAAAAAATAAATAAAGAATAAATGAATAAACAAATAATGACTAAATTAACACAAAAACAATTCACTCTAGTTCACCGTTATCACAAGAACGGCCAAAAATTTGATGGGCTCTTTATGCAACCTACACTTAAGGCAGTGAACCTAGAGTTACTACTGTTGCTATGTTATCTAGTCTGAAATAGGGTGTGAAAGTTCTAACGTACCAGCTAATGGTTATGAGTGCAAATTAGTAAATAAAGAACAACGGACAATCAAAAGACAATTACAAAGAGAGAAACAAACCCAAAAGGGAGCCTAAGTGATGGAATTCTAAAGATGGATTTTATGGATTGCCGATCTTGCTTACCCGTGCCTAAATCCTGAATTGAATCCCAGTTCCTCTCTCGAGCTTACCGGATTCCTAAACCTGCACTAACCTAATGGAATCTCTTCATATCGGATTACTACTGATTAGCATTAAGTATGATTTAAAACTATTAAGAGTTATTAATTCTTAATCCGGCGAGTAAATCAACCTTATCTCTAAGTGTTAACTACCAGTCCTTACTATTCAATGTCCAGTTGTAACAAGCATTTCTCAATGTCAAGAAACAGCCTAATAAACAATTAATTCAACGTCTCAAATTAACTGAATCAAACTTTTATTACTAAATAGCAAGAAGATTACAAGAATGACAATTATAAAACTAACAATTAAGCATAATCCATCAACAAAGGTGAACCCCAATGGGTTCAAAAGATCTAGCTACTCATGTTCATGGTTAAAGCAATTAGGGAACAAAATAAGGAAAAGAAAATTAAAGGCATGTACACCCTTCTCTTTCAAGCCGAATGAAAAACCCTAAATTTGCAAATTCAAAATCTCAAACCCTAGTTGCCTCTTGAATGCTCCCAAAGTTTGTCTTGATCTTCAATTCGATGTTGGAACAAGTGAAATCCCTCCTTCAATTGATGAATTTGATCTCTCAAGGTCTACAATTGAGGTATAGGAAACAATTGATTAAGTGTGTGTCTTGGAATTGAGTCCAAAATTCGTCTCCTGTCCAAAAGAACTCAAAATTGCCTATATAGTTGATTCAAGATGGCCGAGTCCAGTCGATGATTCAAAGACTACGAGTCCAGTCGTGATGATTCAAGACCACGAGTCTCAGGCCGACTCCTTCCAAGCCGCGGCCTGCCGAGCCACCACAGGCCGTGTTAGAGGCCGTGGTGGCTACGGAAGTCGTGCTGAAATGGCACAATTGGGGATAGCCTCTTGGTAATTCAGCACGGTCGGAGTCTAGGCCATGCTCAACCCTCGGGGTGCTAGTTCTCACCCAATTTGATGGATTTTGGTCTGTAATCACACGTATTTCCCTCGATTATTGATGGTGTCCTTCGAAAATGACCTGAAACGAGGAAGGAAACAAAAGACAGGTGATTGTAGCATAAAATGGGATAATCATGCATAAAAATGTAAACAATCGGGCATGAAAACATGTGTAGTATGATGCTTATCATGCTTCTATACGAGTCATTTGGCCAACTGCCCGTATATTTCACCTGTTCACAGTTATAAGAACAATGAGTTAAATCACTGCACAATGGACAATCATTACTCAAATGTAAACCATAACAAAATTCATAAAAAACTTGAGATGAAAGGATAGGAGTGGAGAGTTGATCGGTAGCCCTACAAAATGATTCTACTCGAGCTTCTAAAAATGCATAGGTATCCCAATTTTTAGCACTCTCTTGGTTCTTGATTCCATTTTCCAACGTGTCATACAAAGAGTTTAGCATTGAACCACCATATCATCTACTACCCGAATCAGAAATTAACTAAATAAATATGTACAAATAAAAGAAAATAAATAAATAAATAATAATAAAAACCATAAAATAAAATATAAAAAAATGGCTAAATTAACAAATAGCAATTTTCACTCTAGTTTTCAAACAGTCCCCGGCAACTGCTCCAAAAACTTGATGGTTGCTACTTGTGTTAGCTACAATCTAAGGCAGTGTACCTGACGATGCAGTCTAGCACTAATGGCGAGTATCAAGGTCGTATTCCTCGGGAAAGTGAAAGCCTAGAGTTACTCCTTTGTTCTTTGTTACATTAACCTGAAATGAATGATGAATAATTTCTAAACTAACTAATAGCTACAAGTTAAGTTCTAAGGGAGATGCAGGAGTAAAAGGATAAATGAAACAACCAAGACAAGAAAGCAAACCCAAAGGGAGCCTAAACTAGTTGGCAATCAAACAAAAGATAAAGGATTGATGAGTCCAATTATGCTACCCGTGGACGAATTCTTAACTGAATTCGGTTTCTCTCTCGAGATAACCGAATTCCTAAACCTAATAACCTAAAGTTGGAATCTCTTTCTAACGATTGATTCTTAAATTAGCATTAAGCGTTAATCAGCCTCTATTAAGCTTTGTTAATTCTTAATTCGGCTAGTTAATTATCCTTATCTCTAAGTAATTATTAACCAGTTCTTGCTATTCAAAATTCCAATTGCCAAATGGACTTCTCAATCACATAAAGCAATCAAGACACCACAATTGACAACGTCTCATGAATAATGCATTATCCTATTAATACTCAAAGCAACAAGAATACAAAACTAACTCAATTCAAAACCGAACATGAAACTAATCTAGCTAAACATGTTCATTATCAAAACCTACAAGAATTCAATTACAACAATGAGTAAAGGTAGAGAAACCCGATTACACCCTTGGATGAGAGTAAACAGCCCCAATTCCTCTTGCTCGAATTGAATCAATTCTTGTTCCTCTTCCTCAAATTGAAACCAATCAACGAACCTCACCCAATCTTCATTCTCTGAACGGAATCCAATTGAAACCTTGGTCCAAATCTCCTTTTTCCTTGGTTGCAACTCAGAAAACCCTTAGAGAGAGAAAAAGATGAGTTTGGGACGTTCTAACCGCCGTCTCTTTCTTTTTTTTTCCTCTCTTCTTTCTTTTAATTAATTCCTCCTGTCGCCGTGAACATGGTCATGTTAATGCCCGTGTTACTTTCTGGGGTCGTGCTCCCTAACGCCTCTTTTTCTTTGATGTCTAATGCACCCAATATGGCCTGTTTTGATGCTCGTGTTGGGAACACGACCAATGTTGAAACCAACACGGCCATATTCATATTAGGGATGCTCGAACTCGACTTGTTTCGGTAACTTTGACGTCAAATTCTGCTCCAATTCTTCCCTTTTTCACTCTTTCACTTCTTTTGGACCTAAAACACACAAGCAAACGCATAGGGTGAGTGTTGGGACCAATTCACATCCAAATGTACATAAATTCTACCTTAAAAACTTCATTTAGATGTGTGTATTCCACGCACATCAACCTTCGACTTAGCTACTACTATGAAACATTCTTTAGACCGTGATGATGTTGTGTTCTCTGTGGATATTGTGGATGATGTGGTTGAGTCTCATTTGCAAGAAATATTGCTTGATGATCCTTTGCATGTAGCATTGCAATGGGATGAGGAGGAGCTTTCCAACGAGCAAGTGTTGGAGCAGCTTGCTAGTCTGTTGGCTATTGAGCCTAGCTGTTTTACTAACCCATTTTTTCTCTTGACAGGTCAGGATTGCAAAAGGTGAAATCTTCTTTCGAGGACCCCCCGGTCCTAGAATTGAAGGAGTTACCTAAGCACTTGAGCTATGGATTTTTGGATGAGGCAAAAAAGTTGCCTGTGATTGTTGCAACAGATTTGACGCCTGAGGAGCGAAAGATGACTCTAGACTCCCTCAAGAGGTATAAGAAGGCCTTTGACTTCAAGATTGCTGACATTCCCAGGATCAACCCTAGTTTATATTCTCATAAGATTTTGATGGAGGATAGCTATAGACCAGTAGTTCAAACATAGAGGCAGCTTAACCCGAACATGAAGGAAGTAGTGAAAAAGGAGGTCATTAAGCTCCTTAATGCAGGTTTGATTTATCCTATTTTTAACAGTTCTTGGGTAAGCCCTATGCAGGTTGTGCCGAAGAAAAGAGGCATGGCAGTAGTTCACAACGAGAAGGATGAGCTGATACCCACACGGACGTAACAAGCTTCCGAGTTTGCATTGATTACATGAGGCTTAATGATGCAACTCGGAAGGATCACTTCCCTCTTCCTTTCATTGATCAGATGTTAGAGAGAATTGCAGGACATATGTTTTACTGTTTTCTTGATGGCTTTTCAAGTTATTTCTAGATTCTAATTGCACCTGAAGACTAAGAGAAGACAAACTTCACCGCCCCTATGGGACTTTTGCTTATAGATGGATGCCTTTTGGTCTATGCAATGCGTCGGCTATGTTTCAGCGGTATATGATGGCCATTTTTTATGATATGATTGAGGAGTCGAAGAAGGTATTTATGGATGACTTCTCTGTTTTTGGTAATTCCTTTTCTCACTGTTTGGCCAATTTAGAATGCATGTTAGCTAGGTGTATTGAGGCTAACTTGGTGCTTAATTGGGAGAAGTGTCATTTTATGGTGAGAGAGGGAATTGTGCTAGGGCATAAGATTTCACATGTAGGGATGGAGGTTGATAGAGCTAAGGTAGAGACCATATCTAAGCTGCCACCCCCTAGTTCTGTTACGGCTGTTACGAGTTTCTTGGGCCATGCTAGTTTCTATAGAATGTTTATTAGATATTTCTCTAAGATTGCTAGGCCTCTTACTTAATTTCTAGTAAAGGATGCACTTTTTGTTTTTTTTTTTTATGCATGTTTATCTACATTTTAGTTATTGAAGAAACTATCAATTGCAGCCCCTATCATGGCTTCGCCTGATTGGGGTCTGACCTTTGAGCTTATGTGCGATGCTAGTGATTATGTAGTTGGAGCTGTACTTGGACAGAGGTTTGAAAGGAAGTTCCAACCCAGGAGCATTACACTACTACAGAGAAGGAGTTGTTGGCTGTTGTTATGCCTTCAACAAATTTAGATCATACCTCGTCTTATCAAAGACCATCGTCTTCACTGACCATTCAGCTTTGAGGCATTTATTTAACAAGCCTGATGTTAAGCAGAGATTGATTAGATGGATTTTAATCCCAACACGGGCACCAACACAGCCGTGTTGGGTGTCATTAAACATAAAAGAAAAATAAGTTTTTAGGGAGCACGGCCACAGAGAGTAACATGGCCAGGAACACCAAACTGTGTTCTTAACATAGCCAGGAACACGGCCGTGTTGGCGGCGATAGGGGGAATTAATTAAAAGAACGAAGAGAGGAAAGAAAGAAAAGGAGAGCGGGGGAGAACGTCCCAAACCCTAATTTTTCTCTCCCTAAGGGTTTTCTGAGCTGAAACCAAGGGAAAAGGAGACTAGGATCAAGGTTTCAATCGGATTCCTTCAAGGATTGAAGATTGGGCGAGGTTCGTTGATTGGTTTTCAAATCGAGCAAGAGGAACAAGAATCGATTCAATTCGAGCAAGAGGAATTGGGTCTGTTTACTCTCATCCAAGGGTGTAATCGGGTTTCTCTAGCTTTACTCTATATTGTAATTGTATTCTTGTGTATTTTGATAATAAACATGATTAGCTAGATTGATTAAATCCATTGGGATTTCTTTACTATGTTGGCTTAGTAGTATATTGTTGGATTGTTTAGGTTAGTTTTGTATTCTTCTTGCTTTCAGTATTAATAAGATAATGCATTATTCATGAGACGTTGTGAATTGTGTGTTTAGATTGCTTTGTGAGATAGAGAAGTCCATTTGGCAATTGGAATTTTGAATAGCAGGAACTGGTTAATAATCGCTTAGAGATAAGGATAATTAACAAGCCGGATTAAGAATTAACAAAGCTTAATAGAGGCGGATTAAAGCTTAATGCTAATTTAAGAATTAATCGTTAGGAAGAGATTCCAACTTTAGGTTATTAGGTTTAGGAATTCGGTTATCTCGAGAGAGAAACAGAATTCGGTTAAGAATTCATCCACGGGTAGCATAATTAGACTCACAATCCTTTATTTTTTGTTTGATTGCCAACTAGTTTAGGTTCCCTTTGGGTTTGCTTTCCTGTCTTGGTTATTTTTTTTATCAATTACTTCTGCATCTCCCTTAGAACTTAGCTTGTAGCTATTAGTTAGTTTAGAAATTATCTATCACTCATTTTAGGTTAATATAACAAAGAACAAAGGAGTAACTCTGGGCTTTTACTTTTCCGAGGAATACGACCTTGATACTCGCCATTAGTGCTAGAATGCATTGATAGGTACACTGCCTTAGATTGTAGCTAACACAAATAGCACACATCAAGTTTTTGGCGCCATTGCCGGGGAATGTTTGAAAACTAGAGTGAAATTTGCTATTTGTAAATTTAGCCATTTTTTTCTTATTATTTTATGATTTTTATTTTTATTTGTTTATTTATTTTATTTTATTTGTATATATTTATTTAGTTTAAGTTTATGATTCAGATAGTGAATGATAAGGAGGTTCAATGCTAAACTCAAACTCTTTGTATGACGCATTGGAAAATGGGATTAGGAACTAAGAGAGTGCTAAAAATTGGGATACCCGTGCATCTTTAGAAGCTCGAGTGGAATCGTTTTGCATGGCTACCGATCAACTCTCCACTCCTATCCTTTCATCTCAAGTTTTTTGTGAATTTTGTTATGGTTTACATTTGAGTTATGATTGTCCATTATATAGTGATGTTGCTCATTGTTCTTATAACTATGAACATGTGAATTATACGGGAAGTTGGCCAAATGACTCATATGGAAGCACCTACAATCAAGAGTTGAGCACTCATTCACCCTTTGGATGGAGCTTAGATGGCCAAGAACCACCAGAATTTCAGTAGCCTAATCTTGCACCATCAACTCAAGGTGAAGAGTTAGTGTCAGAGGAGCTGATGATGAGGTTTATTGCAAGTCTTGAGGATAGATTCCAATAAACAGAGAGGATACTTGAAGATCAACAAGCCTCGATTAAGAACATAGAGCATCAAGTAGGCTTAATCTTCAAGTTACTAGCTAAAGAGCAATTGGGAACTCCATCAAATGCTACTGAATTCGAGGAACACTTGAGCGGCATCACTTTGCGTTCAGATGAGAATTTTTCTGTTTTATCTATTATGTTTGATGATGATGCTTCTGTGCAGGACGACTCTTTGAACATGGAGATAGAACTAGAAAAGGAAGAGGCAAACATGATCCCTCTGAAAGACTACCAACAGGAACGTACAGTTGATGATGCTGAGTTGCAGTTAGAGGAATTTTTGGTGGATTTTCTACAAGTCCCTTCGATGATGGAAGATGAGCACGAGTTATCCAATGAACAAGTCTTGGAGGAGCTTGAGTTTCTTTTAGCAAGTGAACCAAGCCAAGGACTGGAGAAAACCATTGACGTTCCTGACGAAATTGCCCAACTGTCGATCCTTCCAATTGGTGAAACTTCAGCTTTCAAATTGGAAGAGCCCCTAGAGCATCATGACTACGTGCAATTATACGAGCAGCGAGTCTTGCCCATCATACTGTCAGCTTGCTTGATAGTCGAGAAGAGGAAATTGACGATTATCCCTCTAAGCGGATACTTGAAGCCATTTGCTTGGAAGAAGGATGGATGGTCGTCGATCACGCCCGTTTGCTTTTCACCATGAGTCCAGCTAAGAAGACTCATCACATCAAAAAGAAGCGCTTTTGGGAGGCACCCCAATTTTTATCTTTAATCTCTAATATTTTAACCTTTTGTTTTGAAACATTTTATTAGTTTTAGTTTTCATATTTTATTTAATTTTTGTTTCAATTTCGATTTTAAGTCTTTATTTTATTATTTGCAGACACTCCTCTACCACAGACTAGCCAACGCCCTGATATACCTGCTGATGCACCTCTTTTCACTCTGGAGCTATAGTGAGGGTAGTATTAGTTCTTTCTCCTTTTTGATTTCTTATATTTTATACACTCGGGATTGTGTGTCCTTCAAAAGATAACAGATTGTTGAGTCTAATTATGCTACTCATGGATGTATTCTTAAATGAATTCGGTTTCCCTCTCAAAACAACCGAATTCCAGTCATATTCAATCGCCCTGGAATCCTATTTTCTTAAATAGTCTGCCCACCTCTTCGCTAATTGTCCAGTAAAGCCGGCTAAGAACCTAAAATTGGAATCTCTTCCTAACGATTGATTATTAAGTTAGCCTTAAGCTTTAATCCGCCTCTATTAAGCTTTGCTATTTCTTAATCCGGCAAATTAATTAACCTTACCTCTAAGTGAAAATTAACCTGATCTTGCAATTAAATTTTCAAACTCAATTAGAATTTCTCAATTGCTAAAAGAATTCTATGAATAGTAATCAACACGTTCAATGTAAAGAAAACTGGATTTAATTATTAATTGCAAAAAAGAATACAAGAAAGGAAACTCAACCAATCTCAATAATTCAATATAAAGCCAACATAGTAAGAAATCCCAATAGGTTCAACCAATCTAGCTACACATGTTCATTTCTAAAGCAAATAGGAATTCAATTATAGTGAAGGAACAAAGAAAATCGAAACATATACACTCTTTTCCTAGAATTGGATGAACATCTCGAATCTTGGATCTACACTGCAGTTGATCTCCAAAATTGCTCTTCCTCAATCTTCAATCCAAAACCCAGATCACGAATTTGATGTTCCAAGGTGGAATCCGTTTCTTGGAAGCCCCCTGAAATGTCTGACAACACGTCTAGCAAAATTACAACGGAAGATCAAAAGTCAAAATCGCCGATCTAGAACTCCCACTTTCTCTTTTTGGCTCGTTCCTTTTATTCATTGGGTAAATACGGGCATGTTCCAGCCCGTGTCCACCATCACAGGCCGTATCCACCAACACGAGCCGTGTTCGGGCCGTATTGAACTCCAATTGACAGAATGAGCTGAATTGACCATGCTCGTGTTCTTGCCCATGTTAGCAAACACGAGTTGTGTTTTGGACCATGTTAACCGACATGGGCCGTGCTCTAGGGCGTGGTACCCTTAAAAAATATGCTGCTTCAAAGTGCTTAAGCTACACGGCCTGGAATTTCTGCACGGGCTCCAACATAGGTCGTGTTGACTTCCTAAAAGTCAACCCAATGTGAAAAAGCTTCTAACTCCATCCTTTTTCGCTCGAAATTGATCTAAAATTGCTAAAGCACTGATGATGGACCTATAAAATCTCCTGAAACACGAAAGGACACAAAACACAAGTGATTTGGGAATAAAAACACAATAAATGCTAAGAAAATTCGTAATAATATGTTAGCAAATCTGTGTAAAACTATGCATATCAAATCACCCCATACTTAAGCTTTTGCTTATCCTCAAGCAACTAACAACTTAACTCACAAAAGCGTAGTCAGCAAATCCTCAAAGTTTATGCCCCCTATGTCACAATAAATAGCATTCAACATATCTCAAAAGAAACTTAATCGTAAGTCAAGTTGCAAATTATTAACAGAGAATGGAGATAATATCAATGCATAAATAACTTAAACAACAACTCAATAACAAAAATAAAAAAACTAATGCCTCATAGGGATCACTCAAGTCACTCAAAGTGTGTATAAGGTGAGAAATAAATCCCTCAAAGCAAATGTACAAAATCCGCTTACCATAAGCTTGCTCATAAATCCTATCTTCGCTACTGCGAACAAATGAATACCAAAATTAAAGGGTCTTTACCAGGATTGTAATGGGGCTAAGGTAAAGGTATGGAGATTTAGGAAAGAAGTGTGAAAATGCTGGGAATTCTTGCAATAAACAATAATGTATGCTCAAAGAATTAAATGCCTAAATAAATTCACTAAAATCCTCAATTTGTAGAATAATGCTCGAAAATACTATCAATCCAATAAAGAGATAAAGAAATAAGGATTATTTTTTAAGATAACTAAACTAGCATCTTATAAGAGAACTGATGCATACAACCGAATACAGTAAAGAGCAAAAATATAGTTTGGATTGAAGGGAGCATTTAAAATATCAAAAGGATTTAATGAATTCACAAACATAGCAAATGGCATTTTAATCCTAAATAAAAGAGAGCAAATTATAAAAATTCCAGCATAAAGGTAAAAGAAAGAAACAGATGAAAAGGCTAATATGTAAAGTGTGAAATGGTGTAAAATGAAGAAAAAGGGTAAAGGCTCAACCATTTCTAACTAATGGAAACACAAAAGGTAGGCTTTTAGCTAAGTGTGGTGAATCCTAAGTTGCCCAAATCATCTCATGGTATTCAAAAATTCATGTAACCTCAACAAGCATTACAAAGCAAGTTCTAGAAGCAAAGCCAAGTATAATGCACAGTAAAAAAAGAAATATAAAGAGCATATGTACTATAAATGCTCAAAATCTCACCTTTAAAGTATGGTATTAATTGCAATTGGTTCTCAACATCATTAATTGAATCATCACTTAAGAAACACATGCATATAACATAATCAACCTTCTAAGTTAAAATTTGATAGCTCGAGAAACAATTAAGTAACACCGGTTTAACCCGGCAGAGCTGATGTATTAAACACCATTAATTGTCTTCCAAGGATAATGAACAATAAAGAAAATAGCATACTTAAATGCATAAAGACATAGTATCCTAACATCCTAACAATATACATAATCAATGATAGTAATTTCAGATACAACTAACAGAGCATCACAACATAGAAAAGGGAACATATGGTTTAACCACCCCATACTTGAAGAACACATTGTCCTTAGTGTAAAACTTAGCGGGTACCCCGCATAGGGAGTACAAATAAGGAAAGCAAAATCAATAATAACTAAGTACATAACATGTTTGAAAAATAAACTAAAGAAAAATATAAAATGAAAAAAAATCTAACAAAGACTGCCCTAATCATCTGCCATGCCTGGTGGAGTGAAAATCGACGCATCCTCAGTAAGGGCTGTGCTAAGAAGCGGTGGGGGGTCCTGAGTGGAAGGTGAGGCTGGTGGGGGCATCGGTGCATCCTCGGGAGGAGCTGTGCTTGTAGACGGTGGAGGGTCCTGAGTGGCAGCTGGAACTGGTGGAGGCTAGGTCGCATTTAGGAAGCAATCAGCTGAGGTCTAGCTCAATATTACCCAGGTCATCAAAGAATCACTGCATTCATCATCCCTTCCAGAATCAGCTATCCGCTGGAGTTGAGCTGCCATCTGATCTGACTGTGTAACCGGCCTCTCTAGGCCCTCCAACAGCTGCCGCAATAGGTTGTTAAAGCCCTAGAGTTATGCTCTAGTCTCCTCGCAGAACTGTCTGAACTCAGTGAAGGTCTAAAAGCCTATCTAGTTGATCTACAAGGGCACCTATTTAAGCACTGGAGGTGCTAGCAATGTACGAAGATGAAGCACAGGGATAGAAGGAGAGAGCACGTGCCGGGTCAGGTATATCTCGAGGACGTATCTCTGGTATGTCCACAGCTGGGTCTTGTGGTGCTCTAGCCTGGGCCTTCCTAACCTCCCGCAAGATCCGGCTAACTAATCTGTACTCAATGCCGAGGGGCCCCTGAGAAGCTGTCACCATCTGCATGTTAACCATCTAGTGGACTCCTACTGGTAAGATATCCCCTATCTGAGTCAGTCACTCAAACAATCATCTAGAACAACCAACCTCCTAGCCAAACGTGTGATGTAGGGGCCAAAACAGAGATGAATCTTCCTAGAATCCCTTACGAAGGTCCTGATTTGATTTACTAGGAGGTAGCCCATATCTAGCTTCCTCCACTGGTGTAGTGCCCAAAGGATGAAGACATCAGTCTACGTCACTACCCTAAAGCTTTCCCCTCTGCCTGTAATGGTGTAGACCATAAGCGTATGCAGATATCAGAGCTAGTCTGGAAGGCTGGACGCCTTCGAGCGGCTCGGGTAGTAATGCTTGGTCCGGTCACAATCTCGTCCCACATCCTCTCATAAAGGATGGGGTGAGTATATAAGCACCCCTGGTAGGCCTCTCTAGAGATATCCTGCTGAGTCCATAGCCCCAAGTGCATCCCAAACTGAAGTACTGTCGTCGAGAACTGTCTGCCCCCTAGCCTGAAAGAAATGGCATCCGGCTGATGCCAGTGATCTGCTGCTATAGAAAGAAGGTGCTGCAGAACTCTATAGTGAGCTCCCAATAGGTAGGCTCGATGATCTCGAAGAATCAAGCAGATGGTAAGGTCTCAAAGAGCTTTCCGACCTCCGAGGCTAGTCTGACCCTCTCTACCGCAATGAAGTCAATACACCGTACAGTCCCGACTTGCTTCCATCGAAGGGCTTGGAAGCGCTGCTCGTGGTTTAGGGACTGAAATGTAAGCAGTCGGTGTCGCGCAGGGGCTGGTAGTGCCGAGGGTCTTGAGGTCCGGCCGGCCGTGGCTAGATGTCTCTTGTAGTGTGCCTGTCATGGAGGCTGCTGTCTGGTGCGTTCTAACATTGTACCTGAAAAGATATTAGTCATTAACAGAAACATAGAAAACAAAGCATACATAGCAGATAAATAATTCAAGCAGCATAGAAATTTAGCCGAAATATTGACAGCACAACGATTGAACAGGCAAAATTACATAATAATAATTAAATAACCAAACTATACCTCAACCAACATAGGAATTAAAACTTAAAAATAAAATAAAATTAAACTAATAATAAAATAAAATAAATAAGACAAAGAAATAAAATAAAATAAATAAGACAAAGAAATAAAATAAAATAAAATAAAATAAATAAAACAAATAATAAAATAAAATAAGATAATAAAAATAAAATAGAATTCAAAGAACATGAATCAAAATAACATCAAATAGATAAGCACAGAAAAAAAATGGAAAAAATATAATAATAATAAAACTAAATAAAAAATAATAACTAGCTATTAATAACGAAAAGAAATTAGGAAATAAAAAAGAAAACTTACTTGGTTGATGGCAAAACATGAGAAAATTGCACAAAAATTGAAAATTTGTAGAGAATAACCAAGAGAATAGAAGAGTCAAAAAGATTTTTGCTATGAAATGGTCATGATACGCTAGACGCCTGTGTTCTTCTCCCCTTTTTATAGCCGCTGCATCCGACAACGGCCGCGTTCTGGCCCGTGCTCCCAACCAAACCGTGTTCTTAGATCCCTTAAAATGAACATGGTTATAACACGGGCCATGTTATAAACCGTGTGACTCTCAGGAACCGTGTACTTTCCAACTTTTATATTCAACATGCTCTGGGCAATAGGACACGGGCCACGTAGAGCAACATGTGCCGTGTCTGAAACTGTGTTGAAGCCTAAAAATGTTCTTTTACTCTATTTTTCTCATTAACACCTATATAACTCAATAATTTGCACAACTAAGGAATTTTTCACCCAAAACAACATAAAAATGAAAGGAGCTAAGTTCCAAACCAACTGAAATGTAAAAAGAAACGAGCTAAGTATAAAGGATAAATTAAATTCTCAAAAGGAAATACAAAAATGTAAAGGATAAGCTCGGGAATGCCTACCAAGAGTGCTTCTTTTGACCAAATCGTGTAGCTGGACTCATGCAGAAAGTCAATCTCGCTGGAATAATGATGAGCTATTTATGCAACTACAATCTAAGTTAGTGAACCTATCGATGCGTCTAGCACTAATAGCGAGTATCAAGGTCGTATTCTTGGGAAAGGGTGAGCCTAGAACTACTCCAACGTCTTATGTTATCTAACCTTACCTAATAGTGAAGAGGTTACTAATTTGTGACTAGGTGCAAGCTAAATGATTAGCTAAATGCCAAATAATCTGCAAAAGTTTAGTGAAACAATTAAGGAAAGAAAGCAAACCTAAAGGGAACCTAAGCTAGTTGGATTTAACAAAAGTATAAATTAGATTGATTACTAATTATGATTACCCATGAGCAAATTCTAAATTGAATTCGAGTTCCCTCTCGAGAACAGGGAATTCCTAAGCTTAAGAACCTAAACGATGGAACCTCTTCCTAACGATTGATTTTAGGTCAGCCTTAAGATGAATCCACTGCTATCAAGAGTTGTTAATTCTCAATCCAGCTAGTTAATTACCCTTATCTCTAAGTGGTTATTAACTAGTTCTTGCTATTCAAAATTCCAATTACTAAATGAATTTCTCAATTACAGAAAGCAATTCAAGAACACAATTCACAACGTCTCATCAATAATGCAATATCTTATTAATACTGAAAGCAAGAAGAATACAAGAATTGATAATCAAAATCTCATAAACATGATGTGCAATCTAACAAACAAAGGAACCCCAATGGGTTCAGCAGCTTTAATTACTCTTGCTAATGAATAAAACAAAATAAAGAACAAATGCATAAGAAAAAATTGGAAACATGTACACCCTTCTTCTTCAAATAAGATGAACAATCCTAAATCTCCAAATCTTAATAATGAACCTCGAATTGCCTCTTGAATGCCTCAAAATCCACTCTTGATCTTCAATGTGATGCTTGAACCACTGAAATCCATCTTGAAATGTGCTAAATGGTGTCCTAAAGTCGAACGTCGAAGTCTAGAAAGAGGTGGCTTGCGTGTGTATATTACATCTAAGGTCAGAAAAACCGAAACCCACAAAAGAAATCAAAATTGCCTATCTAAATGTCTCAGCATGGTCGTGGTCAAGCCCGTGCTCAACCTTTGAGTCCCAAAATTAATCTGTTGCTCCCTAATCGTGTCCTCGTCGGTGCTGAGCCACCATGGGCCGCGCTAGAGACCGTGGTGGCCTTGGAAACCATGCCAAAAGGCCATATTTGAGGATCAAAGGTCAATGGTTCAGCATGACCAAAGTCGAGGCTGTTCTCAACCTTGAAATGCTAGCCTTTGTTCAATTTTGATGGATTCCGATTCGTATTGGCACGTATCACCCTCAAATACTGATAATGTGCATCAATGATCACCTGAAACATGAAAGGAACCAAAACACAGTGATTATGGCTATGCATAAAAATAGAAGTAATTGGGCATATAAACATGTTTAATATAATGCATATCAAATCACCCCACACTTAAACTTTTGCTTGTCCTCAAGGAATCAATAACTCAATACATATACAAGCAATAATCATCCCTCAAAATCCATGCTAAGGTTCACAATTTAACCTTATTCAACATATAAAGAATGAAACTCAAGTAGCTAAACAAATCATACACCTTCAAAGAAGAACTATAATCATACCATCTCGAAGTACAACTTATATAACAACTCAGCATTAAAGACTAAGAACCATTGCCTCACACGGATCTCTCGAATCACTCACAGTATTTATAGGTAACCAAAAAGATTCCCTCAATGCAGCTGTACAAAACCTGTTTACCATAAGCTTGCTCATAAACCCCATCTTTCTCGAAGTACAACTTATATAACAACTCAGCATTAAAGACTAAGAACCATTGCCTCACACGGATCTCTCGAATCACTCACAGTGATTTATAGGTAACCAAAAAGATTCCCTCAATGCAGCTGTACAAAACCTGTTTACCATAAGCTTGCTCATAAACCCCATCTTTGCTACTGCGAATAAATGAATACCAAAATCAAAGGATCTTTATAAGGGATGAAATGTGGCTAAGGTAAAGGTAAGAATATTTGGATAGAAGTGTAAAGTATACTGAAAAATCATGTAATTTTTAGAATGAATGCTCTAAGAACTGAATGCCAAATCAACAAAAGTACTCATTAAGCCTTATTTGAAGTAGAGGATGCTCAAAAAATTGAATCCAACAGAGAAAAGAGCTAAGAAAGAAGCATAATAAACACTTAATTAAATTTTCTTATTTTTCTCTTTTTTTTATATACCACAGCAGCTTACACAGGAGCTGCATGGTTAATGACAAATGTAGAGAATGGTATAAATGTAGTGTATAGGTGTAAATCATGAAGAAAAGGTTAAGGCCCAAAACTGGCTGATTAATGGAAATAAAGGGTAGGCTTTTGGCCAAATGTGGTGAATCCTAAGTTGCCCAAATCATTTAATGGTATTCAAAAGTTCATGTAACCTCAACAAGCATTACAGAGCAAGTTCTAGAAACCTCAACAAGCATTATAGAGCAAGTTCTAGAAACAAAATTAAGTACAGTGCACACTCAAACAAGAAAGATCATGAGCATAATTGCAATGGATGCTCAAAATTTTGGTTCAAAACAAACTCACGTTTGAAATGGCTAAATTTGCAATTGTTTCCCAAACTTATCAATTGAATCATCAGATAAATGGTATAATAGATTGGCATAATCAAAGTTCAAATATAAAGGCTAGAAATTTGCAAAGAACTCAAGCAACACTGGTTTAACCCGACCAAAGTGACATATTAAACACAAAGAAATTGCTTTCCAAGAACAAAAATCGAGAGGGACAATCAATTACAATTGTGTGAATTAAATCATTAATTACAAAAGAACAAACTAAGCTTAAACGGCATGAAGAACATAGGTCCTAACATCCTAGGAATAGTCCATTATCATTACCTAAACACATCATATGCGAATAAATACAATCAAGGGATAATAAAACCGCAGATTCCCACCCCACACTTGAATGGAACAATGCCCTCAGTGTTGGAAAGAGTGGGTATACAACACAGATAACACATAATAAGAGTGAAGATCATATAAAATGTACATAGCATAAAGGCAAGGCAAAGTGTTCAAATAAAAGAACATAAGATGAAAGAAAAAGGAAAGAAAATAAAATAGAAAAAAGATACAAAAGAAATAAAAATAAAAGAAAAATAAAACAAGAAAATAAAAAGGAAAAGGATAAGAAATAGAACACAAAATTTCACTGATGGTAGTCTGCTGGAGGCACATCTTCACTGGCTAGGTCGGTTGGAGGGTGAGGAGGAAGGGAAGGCACTGAGGGAGGGAGCGGTGGTGGTGGTGGCATAGGATCCGTGAAACAACCTGCTAAATCAAACTCCATGTCATCAATGAACTGAGATTGTGCTCATGAATCCGCCATCTTTTGTATCTGCTCCGCCATGAGGTCCGTCTGGGTGGCCTGCCTATCCAATCCATGCATAAGCTGCTGGAGCATATTAGTTAACCCTTAGAACTGTGCGCTAGTATCATCTTGAAACTGCCCAAACTCCTTCATGTACTGCACAAACTCAGTATAGTGCTGCTGCTGTGGATCACACACTCGATCTAATCAGTCAGCTAAAGCACTAATCTGAGCACTCGATGTCCATGCAGAGTAAGAAGAAGAAGCTCCAAGTGTAGGCATAAATACTCTAGCTGGGTTAGGAATCCTAATTGATAGGCTAATTATGCTAGCTATAATCTAAGGCAGTGAACCTATCGATGCAGTCTAACACTAATGGCAAGTATCAAGGTCGTATTCTCGGGAAAGTGAAAACTCAAAGTTATTACTTCCTTCTTTGTTATCTAACCTAAAATATATGATGGATGAATTCTAAATTTAAAAATAACTAGAAACTGAGTTCTAAATGAGATGCAAGAATGAATAAATAAATGAAACAATCAAGACAAGAAATACAAACCTAAAGGGAACTTAAACTAGTTGGTAATCAAATAAAAGATAACAGATCGATGAATCCAATCATGCTACCCGTGGATGAATTCTTAACTGAATTCGGTCTCCCTCTCGAGATAACCAAATTCCTAAACCTAAAGATCTAAAGTTGGGATCTCTTCCTAATGATCGATTATTAAGTTAGCATTAAGCTTTAATCCACCTCTATTAAGTTTTGTTAATTCTTAATCTGGTTAGTCAATTACCCTTATCTCTAAGTGATCACTAACTAGTTTTTGCTATTCAAAATTCTAATTACTTAATGAATTTCTCAATTACAGAAAGCAATCTAAGGTACACAATTTGCAATGTCTCATGAATAATGCGCTATCTTATTAATACTGAAAGCAAGAAGAATACAAAAAGGAACTCAAACAATCATACAATTTAGTACTAATCCAACATAGTAAGGAAATCCCAATAGGTTTAATCGATCTAGCTACACACCTTCAAATTGGATGAACAGCTCAAAATGCCCAAATCTGAATGATGAACCCTAAATTGCCTCTTGAATGCCTCTAAATCCACTCTTGATCTTCAATATGATGTTTAAACCAATGTAATCCTTCCTTTAATAAGAGAAATAGTCTCTTAAAGTTGAATATCAAAGTCTAGAAAAGGATGGCTCGTGCATGTATGTGAGAAATCAAGTCAGAAAATCGAACCCTAGTAAACTAATTCGCATTTGCCTATATGAATGCCTCAGCATGACCGTGGTCAAGCTTGTGCTATTCAGCATGGCCGGAGTCCAAGCCGTGTTGGACCTTCAACTCTTGCAAATTAGGGTTTCTTCTTGGCCGTGCCCTCGCTGGTGCTGAGCCACAATGGGCCGTGATGGAGGCTGTGGTGGCCTCGAAAATCGTGCCAAAATGCCACTCTTGAGGGTCAAGTGTTGATGGTTCAGCATGGCTAGAGTCCAAGCCGTGCTCAACCTTGAAATGGTAGCCCTTGCTTAATTTTGATGGATTTTGGTCCATATTTGCACGTATTTCCCTCGACTACTGATAATGTCCATCGATAATCACCTAAAACATGAAAGGAACCAAAACACAGGTGATTCTGGCAAAAAGCAAGATAATTATGCACAAAAATGGAAGTCATTGGGCATATAAACATGTATAAAATGATGCACATCATTAACATCTGGAATCTCAGCAGTAAGGTCTTGAGTTCCTCGAGCTGCTGCCTCTCTAGCCTCTTTGAGTATTGCACTAATGAGCCTGTACTCAATTCCTTGTGGGTTTTGGGTGACCGTGATCATCTACATGTTGATCATCTATCTAACCCCTAATGGTGTCATGTAGCCCATCTGAGAAAGCTCGGCTAGACAGTCGTCCAGTATACCCAATCTCTTGGCCAATCTAGTCACATATGGGCCAAAGCAACAATGCATTTTCTTTTGGCCGTCGACTATGAAGGATCGTACTTGACGAGCAAACAAATACCCTATGTTAAGTTTCTTGCGGTGTTGCATAGCCTAGAGAATGAACACATCGGTTTGTATGACTGCTCCAAAACTATCTCCTCGGCCCGTAATAGTGTAAGCTAGAAGTGCATAAAGATAGCGAAGATAATCTGGAAGGCTAGACGCCTTAGACGTGCTGGGATAGTATGGTTCTGGCCTAAGTACGATTGAATCCCACGTGCTGTCGTAAGAGATAGGGTGAACGTAGATGCATCCCTAATATTCCTCGCCTGAGATCTCCTGCTCAGTCCATTACCCCAAATGCATCCCAAACTGCGAAACTGACATTGAGAACTCCCCTCCTCCAAGTCTAAAATAAATTGCATCAGGCTGATGCTAGTTTGTGATATGTTGTTGTAGGAAGAAGGTGCTTAGAAACTCAAATGTTAGCTCGTGGTAGGTAGGCTCAATAATGTCGAACGAGTGTGCGTAAGGCAGTGTGTCCAATAGTACACGAACATCCTGAGCCAATGTAACTCTCCCCAAGGATATAAAATCCATGCATCGTCCGACTATTACTTGCTTCCATCTCATGACTTGGAAGCGGCTCTCATTATCAGCATTTCGGAATGTCCACAGGCAATGTCGAGCAAGTGCGGGTGGATTTGCAGTTGCTACTCTTCTTGCTCGGACTAGCTGTTGTTGTGGTGGGGGTGCTGGTGCTAGTGGTTGCCTAGGTGAAGGTGAAGTCGAAGAAGAAGGTCCCTCGCCACTCGAGCACTTATTAGTAGTGGTGCATTATGGTTGCTGGCGACGGGCTTGGTCTCGTTCCCTCATATTGCCTAATACAATCAATCATTAGTAATCGAGCAAGTAATCAAGTTAACACAAATTTCACCAAAAATTCAGTAGCATAACGTTTAGAAATTAATTAATAGAGAACTTTAGGCGTAACACTATGCCCAAAGCCTCAAATTCCTGTAGAAAACTAATGCCTAATGGCATTCCAGCCTATAATAGAAAATTGTTATTAGCTAGATCATACAAAATAGGCACATGAATCAATTACCAAGTGAAGAGAGTTTATGCCATGAATTGATCAACATAAACTATCATAAATTAACTTTACTAATTTCAAACTCCACACTTAGCATGTACATTATTACAATTACACAAATGCAACAACTAAGCTGAGCCAATTGACGAGCGTACCACATAATTATAATCCAAATTAAACTCGAGCAGTGTAAATCAAAAAAAATTAAACCAATAAAAGCAATGAATATGAATAAAATACTAACAATTAAAAAGAAGTGATGCAAAGAATAATTGACAGTAGTGTTATTGAGAATTGGCGGAGATAAGAATATAAGATAAATGGAGAAGGGGAACAAGAATTAAAAACATTTGATCATATCAAAATGTCCTAAACTAAAGAAAATGCATAAAGAACTCAAACTTGACCAAATTAAAGGGCAAAGGTGAAGAAACTTACTTGAATTAGCCATGAAAGGTAAGAAAATGTGAGAAAAGTAAGAAGAGCACCTTAGGACTTAATGAGTGAAATGTGCAAGAGGTTGAAAATGACACAAATATATAGTCACAGGGGTGAACACGGGGGAGAGCGTGGTCGTACTGGTCAGCACGGCCGGCCTGGTGTTGCAACCCATGATGCCCTCAGAAGCCGTGGTGAATAACCCATTTCTAAGACTTTCCTTGTGCTTCTTCAGCACGGCCTTGACTCGGCCCGTGTTGACTAGCACTCCGTCCTTGCTAAACCTTCAAGGTCGACATCTCGAGCAGTTCAACTTCCTGCATCAACACACATATATACACATTTAGGCTATAAGTCAAGTAAAAGTGTATCAAATAGTGAAGCTAATATTCACCAATACTAAGTTATTAAGAACTTTACTTTAAACAATTAATTTTAGTAATTAAGCAAGTGCTTTAACTACCACCAAACATGCAAGCGACTAATAAAAATGTAAAGCTAAATATGGGAATGCCTCCGAAAAGTGCTTCTTTATTTGGTTGAGTCTTTTAGCTGGACTCAACACCAAACTACTCTTGCTAGAAAAGCACTATGTTCACTCGCTCCTCAACTTCTAACTAGTTCTCATGATAATGCTTCAGCCTATACCCATTAACCTTGAAGTCCCCCTTCTCCGAATGATGCAGCTCCACTGTGCCATATGGAAAGACTTGCTTGACTAAGAACGGTCCTGACCATCGGCGCTTCAGCTTACATGGAAACAACTGAAGATGTGAGTTATATAAAAGAACCTTGTCTCCAACTTTGAACTCTTTCAAGCCTTTCATTCATTGATCGTGCCATTTCTTTGTCCTAGTTTTATAAATTAGTCCACTCCTCTAACTCATTCAGCTGCCATTATCTTTCTTTACCTGTAGAATCAATACCAAAGTTGCATGATTTCAAAGCCCAAAGGGCCCTGTGTTCCAATTCAACAGGCAAATGAGATGTCTTACCATAAACTAGCCTATACGGTGTAAAATTAATAGAAGTCCTATAGGCTGTTCTAAAAGCCCACAATGCATCATCTAACTTGGCAGCCCAATCCTACCTACTAGTCCCCACGGTTCTCTCTAGAATGCATTTCAAACCCTTATTAGTTACCTTCACCTGCCCACTAGTTTGTGGGTGATAGGGTGTAGAGAACCGGTGTGTGAAATCCATAGCGTTTAAGTACTTTCCCTAGTTGGGTATTACAAAAATGGGTCCCCCTGTCACTAATCAATGCTTATTGGTATACCAAACCTAGCAAATAATTTCTTAAGAAATCTAGCAACGACCCTAGCATCATCAGTGGGAAAAGCTTGCGCCTTTGGCCACTTAGAAAAGTACTCAACAGCCACAAGTATGTACTTATTTCCATAAGAAGAAGGAAAGGGTCACATGAAGTCGATGCCCCAAATATCAAAAATCTTAAAAATTTGTATACTAGTCTAGGGCATCTCATCACGGGAAAAGATGTTACCTGACTGCTGACATGCATCACAAACCTGGACAAAGGCTCTCGCATCCTGAAAGATTATAGGCCAGTAGAATCCTGCATCTAACACCTTCCTAGCAGTATGATTGGCTGCCTAATGGCCTCCAGTTGGTCCCTCATGGCAATGCTTAAGGATTTTTAGAGTTTCCTCCCTATATACACATTGCCAAATCGCTTGATCTGCACAAACACGAAATAGAAAGGAGTCTTCCCAAATGTAGTATTTCAAGTCAGCAAAGAATTTCTTCTTTTCTTGATATGTCATACCTTTTGATAGGACCTTTGCAACCAAATAATTTGCATAATCCAAAAAATAAGGAGAATCGGTGTATACCTGCAATGAACATAAATGCTCATCAGGGAAACTATGATCAATGGCTCTCTCATCAAGAACTGCTAAACTCAAGTTCTCCAATCTCGATAAGTGATCCGCTACCAAGTTTTCAGCGCCCTTTTTATCCTTTATCTCTATATCAAACTCCTGCAATAGTAAAATCCATCTAATTAGTCTTGGTTTATCATCATGCTTTCCGAACAAGTACCTTAATGTCGAATGGTCCATATAGATGATGGTCTTTGATAGTACAAGGTATAAGCGGAACATGTCGAAGGCATAAATCACAGCTAACAACTCCTTCTCAGTGGTGGTATAATGTTCTTGGGCATCTGTTAACATCTTGCTAGCATAATAGATAGACTGGAACTTCTTCTCAACCCGCTGTCTAAGAACAGCTCCAACTGCAAAATCACTAGCATCGCATATAAGCTCAAAGGGCAGCCCTCAATCAAGTGAAACCATGGTAGGAGCTGTGGTTAGTAGCTTTTTCAATAACTCAAAAGCCTATAGGCAATCAGCATCACACAAAAGGTATATCCTTAACAAGCACTTGAGTAAGAGGCCTAGCTATCTTAGAAAAATCCTTAATGAATCTCCTATAAAGCCAGCATGCCCGAGGAAGCTCCTAACAGCCTTAACAGAACTAAGGGGTGGAAACTTCAATATGGTCTTTACCTTAGCTACATCTACCTCCATCCCCGCATGTGAAATCTTGTGCCCCAACATAATACCCTCTCTCACTATAAAATAGCATTTTTCCCAATTAAGAACCAAGTTTGCTTCAAGACAACGTGCAAACATACGCTCTGAATCAGACAAACAATGTGAGAAAGAGTTACCAAATACTGAGAAGTCGTCCATGAAAACCTCCATAGACTCCTCAATCATATCGTGGAAGATCGCCATCATACATCTCTAAAAAGTAGCAGGTGCATTGCATAAACCAAATGGCATCCTCCTGTATGCGAACGTCCTATAGGGGCAAGTAAAGGTTGTCTTCTCCTAGTCCTCAGGTGCAATTGGTTTCTGAAAGTAACCTAAAAAGAGATCAAGAAAACAATAAAACATATGGCCCGCTAAACGCTCAAGCATCTGATCAATGAATGGAAGGGGAAAGTGGTCCTTCCGGGTTGCATCATTGAGCCTTATGTAATCAATGCAAACCCAAAAACCGATTACAGGCCTAGTTAGTATCAACTCGTCCTTCTCATTTTTTATCACAGTCATCCCTCCTTTCTTTGGCACAACCTGCACAAGACTCACCCAAGAGCTATCAGATATGGGATAAATCAAACCTAAATCAAGAATTTGAATTACCTCCTTTTTCACCACCTCCGTCATGTTCGGGTTAAGTCGTCTCTGTGGCTGCACCATTGGCTTGAAACTATCCTCCATTAGGATCTTGTGCGAACAAAAACTGGGATTGATTCCAGGAATGTCTACAATCTTATATGCAAAGGCCGTAGGGTACTTCCTGAGAGAGGATTCCTGAGAGAGGATAAAGTCATCTCCTTCTCCTCAATAGTTAAGCGTGCTACAACAATAACTAGCAGCCTTTTTGCCTCATCCAAGTAGGCATAACTCAGGTGCTTAGGCAATTCCTTCAATTCTAAGACTCGGGGGTCCTCAATAAAAGGTTTCACCTTCTGCACCTATGACTTGTCGAGAGAAATAAACACGTCAGTAGAACGGCTGGGCCCACTAGCCAGCAAACAAGCCAGTTGCTCCAACACTTGCTCGTGGACAACTCTTTCTCATCTCCCTGCAATGCAACCTGTAAAGGATCATCAAGCAAAATCTCCTACATATGAGACTCAACAACATCATCCAAGACATCCACAAAAAATACAGTATCATCATGGTCTAAAGAATGTCTCATGGAAGTCGCTAAGTCAAAGGTGATAGTTTTGTCATCTGCCCTAAGTTGGAGCTTTCCATTATAAACATCTATAACAGCCCTAGATGTAGCAAGGAAAGGTCTACCTAAGATTAGTGGCACAGTACTCTCACCCTCCATATCCATGACAACGAAATCAATAGGAAATATGAACTTGTCTACCTTAACAAGTACATCCTCAACTATACCCCTAGGAATCTTAATAGTCCTATTTACTAACTGAATGCTCATCCTAGTGGGTTTAGGCTCACTCAAACCAAGTCTATGAAACAAGCTAGTGGGCATCAAGTTAATACTAGCTCCTAAGTCAGCTAAAGCACAACTAATAGGTAATTCACCAATAATACAGGGTACAATGAAACTCCCTAGATCATGCCTCTTAATAGGCAGCATTTTTTGCAGAATGGCAGAGCACTCCTCTTTTAGGGTCACCAATCACAAGTCCTCCAGCTTCCTCTTATTGCTCAATATCTCCATCAAGAATCTTGTGTACTTCGGCATCTATAAAATAGCCTCAACAAAAGGGAGGTTAATGCGCAGTTGTTTAAAAAGGTCTAGAAACTTACCAAACTGTTGGTCAACTCCAACACATTAGCAATGTTCTTGTTCAATCCGCTCAAGAACCGTGTGCCATAGTTGCCTCTTTTTCCTCCTTTATGTTGCCTCTTACCATTACAATTTTTAGCTCCTGATAGTACTCCTCCACACTTTTAGATCCTTGTACCAATCTCTAAAGTCAATTGCATACATCTTTATAGTAATGTTCGGTTACAAATCTCTTCTTCATGACGGTTTTCATCTCTTGCCAACTAATAATAGGTGCTTCTCCGTTTCTCCTCCTACTCAAAAAAAATTGATCCCACCAAATTATAGCATCATCTGTGAATTCAACAACTATGAGTTTTACCTTTTTCTCTTTGGAGTAGTTATGATAATCAAAGATGAAATCTACTTTCTTTCCCCATTCCAAGTATGCTTCAGGATCGGCTTTCCCTTGGAACTTAGGAATTTTCATTTTTATATTTCCAAAGTTGTTATCTTGCCTTCTATGCCCTTGTTCATTATCATCAACGGGATCATGATCATCATGCCATTTCCCTCTATGAATTTGTCTAAGCGCGTGTTGGTTTATGTGGTTAGCATTGTTGTTGGGGCCATTTTGATTTGTTTCCACCCTCTCCACTCGATCACCAAACTCCAAATGCTACATAACTTGTGACATGGCTGGCTCCGATGGATCAGCCTTGATGATACGAACATGGCTAACTTGTGCCAAACCCATATTCAATGTTGATCTCTTCACCAAGGATTGTTCACCTAATCAAGCAAAAAAACTCTAACAATCCGCCTCTATTAAGCTTTGTTAATTCTTAATCCGGCAAATTAATTAACCTTATCTTTAAGTGAAAATTAGCCTGATTTTGCAATTAAATTTCCAAACTCAATTAGAATTTCTCAATTGCTAAAAGAATTTTGTGAACAGTAATCAACACATTCAATTAAAGAAAACTAGATTTAATTATTAATTGCAAAAAAGAATACAAGAAATGAAACTCAACCAATCTCAACAATTTAGTACAAAGCTAACATAGCAAGAAACCTAGTGGGTTCAACCAATCTAGCTACACATGTTCATGCCTAAAACAAATAGGAATTCGATTACAATGAAAGAATAAAGAAATCGAAATATATACACCCTTTTACTAGAATTGGATGAACAGCTCGAAGCTTGGATCTACACTGCAGTTGATCTCTAGAATTGCTTCTTGATTTGCTCCAAAACTCCTCCTCAATCTTCAATCCAAAATCCAGATCACGAATCTGACGTTCCAAGTGGAATCAATTTCCTGGAAGCCCCCTAAAATGCTTAACAACACATCTAGCAAAATTACAACGGAAGATCAAAGATCAAAATCATCGATCTGGAACTCTTTTTTCTCTTTTTGGCTCGTTCCTTTTATTCATTGCACAAATACGGGCGTGTTCCAGCCCGTGTTTGGGCCATGTTGGACTCTAGTTGACAGAATGAACTGAATCGAGCATGGCAGTATTTTTGCCCGTGTTAGCAAACACGGATCATGCTCTGGCCTGTGTTGGTTGCTCTAGGGCATGGTACCCTCGAAAAATGATTTTGGTATATTTGTGAGTATGAGAAAGAAAACCCTTTAAAATTGATTAATTTTATAATATGAGAAAGCAACCCTGTAAAAGGGGTTCATTTTATAATATGAGAAAACACCAGTAAAAGTGTATATTTGTCAATATAAGAAAACAAGCCCGTAAAACATGCATATTTAGGAATTTGAGAAAACAACCCCATAATAATGATAATAATTTAATATGAGAAAATGACTCTATAAAACTGGTATATTTATCAATATAAGAAAATAACCTCGTATAACGTGTATATTTATGAATTTGAGAAAACAACCCCATAAAAGTAGTGTAATTGCGAGTCAGAGAAAACAGCCTCGTAGAAGGGGTAAATTTTTTAATATGAGAAAACAACCCCGTAACACGGGGATATTTATCAATCGAAGAAAATAACCCCGTAATTTTAGTATATTTGTGAGTTTGAGAAAACAACCCCTTAAATGGGTTAACTTTATAATATGAGAAAATAACCCCGTAAAAGCGGTATATTTATCCGTATAAGAAAATAACCCCGTAAAATGTGTATATTAATAAATTTGAGAAAACAACCATAGAATAGTGGTACTAAATTAATAAGAGCAAACGACCTCGTAAAAGTGGTATATTTCTTAATATAAGAAAATAACTCGTAAAACGTGTACATTTATGAATCTGAGAAAATAACCTGTAAAAGTAGTGTAATTGCGAGTTTGAAAAAACAGCCTCGTAGAAGGGGTAATTTTTTTAATATGAGAAAACAACCCCGTAATACATGGATATTTATCAATCAGAGAAAATAACCCCGTAATTTTGGTATATTTGTGAGTATGAGAGAACAATCCCTTAAATGGGTTAATTTTATAATATGAGAAAACAACCCCGTAAAAGGGGTATATTCGTCAATATAAGAAAATAAGCCCATAAAATGTCTATATTTATGAATTTGAGAAAATAACCCCAAAATAATGCTAATAATTTAATATGAGAAAATGACATCGTAAAAGTGGTATATTTATTAATGTAAGAAAATAATCCCAGATAATGTGTATATTTATGAATCTGAGAAAACAACCCCAAAAAAGTAGTGTAATTGTGAGTCTGAGAAAACAGCCTCGTAGAAGGGTAAATTTTTTAATATGAGAAAACAACCCCGTAATATGGAGATATATATCGATCGGAGAAAATAACTCCATAATTTTGGTATATTTTTAGTATGAGAAAACAAATCCTTAAATGGGTTAATTTTATAATATGAGAAAATAACCTCGTAAAATGTATATATTTATAAATTTGAGAAGACAACCCAATAATAGTGCTAATGATTTAATATGAGAAAATGACCGTGTAAAAGTGGTATATTTATCAATGTATGAAAACAACCCCGTAATACAGGGATATTTATCAATAAGAGAAAATAACTCTGTAATTTTAGTATATTTGTAAGTACGAGAAAACAACCCCTTAAATGGGTTAATTATATAATACGAGAAAACAACTCCATTAAAGTGGTATATTTGTCAACATAACAAAATAACCCTGTAAAACGTGTATATTGATGAATTTGAAAAATTAACCCCATAATAATGCTAATAATTTAATAAGAGAAAATGACCTCGTAAAAGTGGTATATTTATTAATATGAGAAAATAACCTCATAAAATATGTATATTTGTAAATCTGAGAAAACAACCCCGTAAAAGTAGCGTAATTGCGAGACTAAGAAAACAGCCTCGTAGAACGGGTAAATTTTTTAATATGAGAAAACAGCATCGTAGAAGGGGTAAATTTTTTTAATAAGTGAAAATAACCCCGTAATATGAGGATATTTATGAGTTTGAGGAAATAACCCCGTAATTGTAGTATATTTGTGAGTATGAGAAAACAACCCCTTAAATGGGTTAGTTTTATAATATGAGAAAACAACCCCGTAAAAGGAGCATATTTATTGATATATAAAATAACTCCGTAAAACGTGTATATTTATGAATCTCAGAAAACAATCCCAAAATAATGCTAATAATTTAATATGAGAAAATAACCCCATAAAAGTGGTATATTTATCAATATAAGAAAATAACCCCGTAAAATATGTATATTTATGAATATGAGAAAACAACCCCATAATAGTGCTAATAATTTAATATGAGAAAACGACCCCGTAATATGAGGATATTTATCAATCAGAGAAAATAACACCGTAATTTTGGTATATTTGTGAGTATGAGAAAACAACCCTTTAAATGGGTTAATTTTATAATATTAGAAAACAACCCCATAAAAAGGGTATATTTGTCAATATAAGAAAATAAGCCCGTAAAATGTACGAATTTATAAATTTGAGAAAATAACCCAATAACAGTGCTAATAATTTAATATGTGAAAATGACCCCATAAAAATGGTATATTTTTAGCAATGTAAGAAAACAACCCCGTATAACGTGTATATTTATGAATCTGAGAAAACAACGCTGTAAAAGTAGTATCATTGCGAGTCTGAGAAAAAAGCCTCGTAGAAGGGATAATTTTTAATATGAGAAAACAACCCCGTAATACGGTAATATTTATCAATCGGAGAAAATTAACCCATAAATTTTCGGTATAATTGTAAGTATGAGAAAACAACCCATTAAGTGGGTTAATTTTATAATATGAGAAAAGAACCTTGTAGAAGGGGTATATTTGTCAATATAAGAAAATAACCCCGTTTAAAGTGGTATATTTATCAATATAAGAAAATAGCCTCGTAAAACGTGCATATTTATGAATATGAAAATACAATCCCATAAAAGTAGTTTAACTGCGAGTTTGAGAAAACAACCTCGTAGAAGGGGTAAAATTTTTAGTATGAGAAAACAACCCCGTAATAAGGGGATATTTATCAATCGGTGAAAATAACCCCGTAATTTTGGTAGATTTGTGAGTATGAGAAGATAATCCCTTAAATAGGTTAATTTTATAATATGAGAAAATAACCCCGTAAAAAGGGTATATTTGTCCATATAAGAAAATAACCCTATAAAAGATGTATATTTATAAATTTGAGAAAACAACCCTAGAACAGTGCTAATAATTTAATATGAGAAAATGACCCCGTAAAAGTTGTGCAATTGTGAGTCTGAGAAAACAACCTCGTATAAGGGGTAATTTTTTTAATATGAGTAAACAACCCCGTAAAAGGATTATATTTATAAATATTAGAAAACGAACCCGTAATACGGGGATATTTTTCAATCGGAGAGAATAACAACGTAATTTTGGTATATTTGTGAGTATGTGAAATCAACCCCTTAAAGGCGTATCTTTGTCAATGTAAGAAAATAATATCGTAAAAGGTGTATATTTATAAATTTGAAGAAACAACACCATAATAGTTCTAATAATTTAATATGAGAAAATGACCCCGCAAAAGTGGTATATTTATCAATATAAAAAAATAACCCCGTAAAACATGTATATTTATGAATATGAGAAAACAACCACGTAAAAGTAGTGTAATTGTGAGTCTAAGACAACATCCTCGTAGAACGTGTAATATTTTAATATGAGAAGCCTGGTAGAAGGGGTAAATGTTTTAATATGTGAAAACAACCCCATAATACAAAAATATTTATGAATCTCAGGAAATAACTCCGTAATTGTGGTATATTTGTGAGTATAAGAAAATAATCCCTTATATAGGTTAATTTTATAATATGAAAAAGCAACCCCGTAAAAGGGATATATTTATCGATATAAGAAAATAATCCCGTAAAACATGTATATTTATGAATCTGAGAAAACAACCCCATAATAGTGCTAATAATTTAATATGAGAAAACGACCCCGTAATACGGGAATATTTATCAATTGGAGAAAATAACACCGTAAGTTTGGTATATTTGTGACTATGTGAAAATAACCCCTTAAATGGATTCATTTTTTATTATGAGAAAACAACCCCGTAAAAGTGTTGTATTTGTCAATATAAGAAAATAACCTCGCAAGATGTGTATATTTATGAATTTGAGAAAACAATACCATAATAGTGCTAATAATTTAATATGAGAAAATGACCCCGTAAAAGTAGTATATTTATCAATATAAGAAAATAACCCCGTAAAACATGTATATTTATGAATCTGAGGAAACAACCCCATAAAAGTAGTGTAATTGCGAGTCTAAGAAAACAGCCTCGTAGAACATGTAAATTTTTTAATATGAGAAAGCAGCCTCGTAGAAGTGGTAAATATTTTAATATGTGAAAACGACCCGTAATATGGGGATATTTATGAATCTGAGGAAATAGCCCCGTAAATGTAGTATATTTGTGAGTATGAGAAAACAACCCCTTAAATGGGTTAATTTTATAAAATTAGAAAACAACCCCGTAAGGGGTATATTTATTCATAAAAGAAAATAACCCTGTAAAACATCTATATTTATGAATTTCAGAAAATAACCCCGTAAAACATGTATATTTATAAATCTGAGAAAACAACCCCGTAAAAGTAGTGTAATTGTGACTCTAAGAAAACAGCCTCGTAGAACGGGTAAATTTTTTAAAATGAGAAAACAGCCTCATAGAAGTGGTAAATTTTTTAATATGTGAAAACAACCCCTAAAATGGGAAAATTTATGAATCTGAGGAAATAACCTTGTAATTGTGGTATATTGTTGAGTATGAGAAAACAACCCCTTAAATGGGTTAATTTTATAATATGAGAAAACAACCCCGTAAAAGGTGTATATTTATCGATATAATAAAATAACCCCGTAAAACGTGTATATTTATGAATATGAGAAAACAACCCTATAATAGTGCTAATAATTTAATATGAGAAAACGACCTCGTAAAAGTGGTATATTTATCAATGTAAGAAAATAACTCCGTATAACGTGTATATTTATGAATTTGAGAAAACAATCTCGTAAAAGTAGTGTAATTGCGAGTTTGAGAAAATAGCCCCGTAGAAGGGGTAAATTTTTCAATATGAGAAAGCAACCCCGTAGTACGGGGATATTTGTCAATCGGAGAAAATAACCCCGTAATTTTGGTACTTTTGTGAGTATGAGAAGATAACTCCTTAAATGGGTTAATTTTATAATATAAGAAAATAACCCCATAAAAGGGGTATATTTGTCCATATAAGAGAATAACCCCGTAAAACAGGTATATTTATAAATTTGAGAAAACAACCTTAGAACAGTGCTAATAATTTAATATGAGAAAATGATCCCGTAAAAGTTGTGCAGTTGCAAGTTTGAGAAAACAACCTCGTAGAAGGAGTAAAATTTTTTAATATGAGAAAACAACACCGTAAGAGGGGTATATTTATAAATATTAGAAAACAACCCCGTAAAAAGGGTATATTTGTCAATATAAGAAAATAACCTTGTAAAACGGGTATATTTATGAATTTGAGAAAACAACACCATAATAGTGCTAATAATTTAATATGAGAAAACGACCCCATAAAAGTGGTATATTCATCAATATAAGAAAATAACCCCGTATGACATGTGCATTTATGAATCTGAGAAAACAATCTCGTAAAAGTAGTGTAATTGCGAGTCTAAGAAAACAGCCTCGTAGCATCGTTAAATTTTTTAGTATGAGAAAACAACCTCGTAGAAGGGGTAGATTTTTTAATATTTGAAAACAACCCCGTAATACGAGGATATTTATAAATATGAGGAAATAACCCCGTAAGTGTGGTATATTTGTGAGTATGAGAAAACAACCACTTAAATAGGTTAATTTTATAATATGAGAAAACAACCTCATAATAGGGGTACATTAATCGATATACAAAAATAACCCTGTAAAATATGTATATTTATGAATATGAGAAAACAACCCCATAATAGTGCTAATAATTTAATATGAGAAAACGACCCCGTAATACGAGGATATTTATCAATCAGAGAAAATAACACCGCAATTTTGGTATATTTGTGAGTATGTGAAAACAACCCCTTTAATGGGTTAGTTTTATATTATGAGAAAATAACCCCGCAACAGGGGTATATTTGTCAATATAAAAAAATAACCTCGTAAAATGTGTACATTTACAAATTTGAGAAAAAAATACCATAATAGTGCTAATAATTTAATATGAGAAAACGACCCCGTAAAAATGGCATATTTATCAATATAAGAAAATAACCCCGTAAAACATATATATTTATGAATATGAGAAAAAAACCCCATAAAAGTCGTGCAATTGCTAGTTTAAGAAAACAGTATCGTAGAATGGGTAAACTTTTTAATATGAGAAAACAGCCCCGTAAAATGTGTAAATTTTTTAATATGTGATAACAAACCCGTAATACGAGCATATTTATGAATCTGCGAAAATAACCCTGTAATTGTGCTATATTTATGAGTATGAGAAAACAACCCCTTAAATAGGTTAATTTTATAATATGAGAAAACAACACTGTAAAAGGGGTATATTTGTCCATATAAGAGAATAACCCCGTAAAACCTATATATTTATGAATTTGAGAAAATAGCCCCATAAAACATGTATATTTATGAATTTGAGAAAACAACTCTGTAAAAGTAGTGTAATTGCGAGTCTAAGAAAATAGCCTCGTAGAACGGATAAATTTTTTAAAATAAGAAAACAGCTTCATAGAATTGGTAAATTTTTTAATATGTTAAAACAACCCCGTAATACGGGGAAATTTATGAATTTGAGAAAATAATCCTGTAATTGTGGTATATTATTGAGTATGAGAAAACAACCCCTTAAATGGATTAATTTTATAATATGAGAAAACAACCACGTAAAAGGGGTATATTTATTGATATAAGAAATAATCCCGTAAAATGTGTATATTTACTAATCTAAAAAAATAACTCCATAATAGTGCTAATAATTTAATATGAGAAAACGACCTCGTAAAAGTGGTATATTTATCAATGTAAGAAAATAACCCCATATAACGTGTATATTTATGAATTTGAGAAAACAAATCCGTAAAAGTAGTGTAATTGCAAGTCTGAGAAAACATCCTAGTAGAAGAGGTAAATTTTTTTAATATGAGAAAACAACCCCGTAATACGGGGATATTTATCGATCGGAGAAAATAACTCCGTAATTTTGGTATATTTGTGAGTCTGAGAAAACATCCCCTTAAATGGGTTAACTTTTATAATATGAGGAAACAACCACGTAAAGCGGGTATATTTGTCCATATTAGAAAATAACCCTGTAAAATGTGTAGATTTAAAAATTTGAGAAATCAACTCTAGAATAGTGCTAATAATTTAATGTGAGAAAACGACCCCATAAAAATGGTATATTTCTCAATATAAAAAAATAACCCCGTAAAACATGTATATTTATGAATCTGAGAAAACAACCTCGTAAAAGTAGTGTAATTGCGAGGCTGAGAAAAGAGCCTCGACGAAGAGGTAAATTTTTTAATATGAGAAAACAACCCTATAATACGTGGATATTTATCAATCGGAGAAAATAATCTAGTAATTTTTGGTATATTCGTGAGTATGAGAAATCAACCCCTTAAATGGGTTAATTTTATAACATGAGAAAACAACCCTGTAAAAGGTATATATTTGTCAATATAACAAAATAAGCCCATAAAACATGTATATTTATGAATTTGAGAAAACAACTCCATAATAGTGCCAATAATCTTATATGAGAAAATAACCCCATAAAAGTGGTATATTTATTAATATAAGAAAATAACCCCACATAACGTGTATATATATGAATCTGAGAAAACAACCCCGTAAAAGTAGTGTAATTGCGAGTCTGAGAAAGCAGCCTCGTAGAAGGGGTAAATTTTTAAATTTAAGAAAATCACCACGTAATTTTGGTACATTTGTGAGTATGAGGAAACAACCCTTTAAATGGGTTAATTTTATAACATGAGAAAACAACCACGTAAAAGGGGTATATTTGTCCGTATAAGAAAATAACCCTATAGAATGTGTATATTTATCAATTTGAGAAATCAACCCCATAATAGTGCTAATAATTTAATATGAAAATATGACCCTGTAAAAGTGCTATATTTATCAATGTAAGAAAATAATTCCGTATAACGTGTATATTTATGAATCTCAGAAAACAACCCCGTAAAATTAGTTTAATTGGGAGTCTGAGAAAACAACCTCGTAGAAGCGGTAAATTTTTTAATATGAGAAAACAACCCCATACGAGGATATTTATCTATCGGAGAAAATGACCTTGTAATTTTGGTATATTTGTGAGTATGAGAAAAGAACCCTTTAAATGGGTTAATTTTATAATATTAGAAAACAACCCTGTAAAAGGGATATATTTGTCAATATAAGAAAATAACCCCCTAAAAGTTGTATATTTATCAATATAAGAAAATAACCCCGTAAAACATGTATATTTATGAATATGAGAAAATAACCCCGTAAAGGTAGTGTAATTGCGAGTATGAGAAAACAGCCTCATAGAAGGGGTAAATTTTCTAATAGGAGAAAATAACCCCGTAATGCGAGGATATTTATTAATCGAAGAAAATAACTCCGTAATTCTGGTATATTTGTGAGTATAAGAAAATAACCCTTAAATTGGCTTAATTTTATAATTTGAGAAAACAACCCCGTAAAATGGGTATATTTGTCAATATAAAAAAATAACCCTATAAAAGTAGTATATTTATCAATATAAGAAATTAACTCTGTAAAACGTGTATCTTTAAGAATATGAGAAAACAACCCCGTTAAAGTAATGTAATTGCGAGTTTGAGAAAATAGCCTCGTAGAAGGGGTGAATTTTTTAATATGAGAAAACAACCCCGTAATATAGGAATACTTTATCAATCGAATAAAATAACCTCGTAATTTTGGTATATTTGTGAGTATGAGAAAACAACCCCTTAAATTGGTTAATTTTATAATCTGAGAATACAACCCCGTAAAAGGGGTATATTTGTAAATATAAGAAAATAAGCCCATAAAACATGTATATTTAGGAATTTGAGAAAACAATCCCATAATAGTGCTAATAATTTTATATGAGAAAATGACCCCGTAAAAGTGGTATATTTATCAATATAAGAAAATAACCCCGTATAACGTGTATATATATGAATCTGAGAAAACAACCCCGTAAAAGTAGTGCAATTGCGAGTCTGAGAAAACAGCCTTGTAGAAGGGATAAATTTTTTAATATGAGAGAAAAACCCTATAATACAGGGATATTTATCAATCGGAGAAAATCATCCAGTAATTTTGGTACATTTGTGAGTATGAAAAAATAACTCCTTAAATGGGTTAATTTTATAATATGAGAATACAACCCTGTTAAAGGGGTATATTTGTTAATATAAGAAAATAACCCCATAAAAATGGTATATTTATCAATATAAGAAAATAACCCCGTAAAACATGTGTATGTATGAATATGAGAAAATAACCACATAAAAGTAGTGTAATTGTGAGTTTGAGAAAATAGCCTCCTAGAAGGAGTAAATTTTTTAATATGAGAAAACAACCCCGTAATACGGGGATATTTATCAATCAGAGAAAATAACCCCGTAATTTTGAAATATTTGCGAGTGTGAGAAAAGAACCTCTTAAATGGGTTAATTTCATAATATGAGATAACAACCATGTAAAAGGGGTATATTTGTCCATATAAGAAAATAACCCTGTAAAATGTGTATATTTATAAATTTGAGAAATCAACCCCAAAATAGTGCTAATAATTTAATATGAGAAAATAACCATGTAAAAGTGGTATATTTATCAATGTAAGAAAATAATCTTGTATAACAGTACATCTATGAATCTCAGAAAACAACCCCGTAAATATAGTGTAATTGTGAGTCTGAGTAAACGGCCTCGTAGAAGGGGTAAATTTTATAATATGAGAAAACAACCCTGTAATACGAGGAAATTTATTAATCGGAGAAAATCACCCCGTAATTGTGGTATATTTTTTAGTATGAGAACACAACCCCTTAAATGTGTTAATTTAATGATATGAGAAAACAACCCCGTAATAGGGGGTATATTTGTCAATATAAGAAAATAACCCGTAAAATGTGTATAATTATGAATTTGAGAAAACAACTCCATAATAGTGCTAATAATTTAATATAAGAAAATGATGTCGTAAAAGTTGTATATTTATCAATGTAAGAAAATGACCCCGTATAACGTGTATATTTTTGAATTTGAAAAAACAACTTCGTAAAAGTAGTGTAATTGCGAGTCTGAGAAAACAGCCTCGTAGAAGGGTAACTCTTTTAATATGAGAAAACAACCCCATAATACGTGGATATTTATCAATAGGAGGATGTAACCCCATAATCTTGGTAAATTTGCGAGTATGAGAAAACTACCCCTTAAATGGGTTAATTTTATAATATGAGAAAACAACCCCGTAAAGGGGTATATTTGTCCATATAAGAAAATAACCCTGTAAAATGTGTATATTGATAAATTTGAGAAATCAATAATTTAATATGAGAAAACGACTTGTAAAAGTGGTATATATCTTAATATAAGAAAATAACCCCGTAAAACGTGTATATTTATGAATCTGAGAAAACAACATCGTAAAACTATATAATTGCGAGTCTAAAAAAACAACCTCGTAGAACGAGTAAATTTTTTAATATGAGAAAAAAGCCTGGTAAAAAGGATAAATTTTTTAATATGTGAAAACAACCCAGTATACGAGGTATTTATGAATCTGAGGAAATAACCCCATAATTGTGGTATATTTATGAGTATGAGAAAACAACCCCTTTAATGGGTTAATTTTATAATATGAGAAAACAACTCCGTAAAAGGGGTGTATTTGTCAATATAAGAAAATAACCACATAAAACGTGTATATTTATGAATCTGAGAAAACAACCCCGTAAAAGTCGTGTAATTGAGAGTCTGAAAAAAAGCCTCGTAGAAGGGGTAAATTTCTTAATATGAGAAAACAGCCTCGTAGAAAGGGTAAATCTTCTAATATGAGAAAACAACCCTGTAATATGGGAAGATTTATCAATCAGTGAAAATAAGCCCGTAATTTTGGTATATTTGTGAGTATGAGAAAATAACACCTTAAATGGGTTAGTTTTTATAATATAAAAAAAATCCCGTAAAATGAGTATATTTGTCAATATGAGAAAATAACCCTGTAAAAGTGGTATATTTATCTATATAAGAAAATAATCCCGTAAAACATGTATATTTATGAATATAAAAAAACAACCCCGTAAAAGTAGTGTAATTGCGAGTATGAAAAAACAACTTTGCAGAAGGGGTAAATTTTTTTATATGAGAAAACAACCCCATAACACGGGGATATTTATCAATCGGAGAAAATAACCCCGTAATGTTGGTATATTTATGAGTATGAGAAAACAACCCCTTAAATGGCTTAATTTTATAATATGAGAAAACATCGTAAAAGGGATATATTTGTCCACATAAGAAAATAACTTCGTAAAACGTGTATATTTATAAATTTGAAAAATCAACCTCAGAATAGTGCTAAGAATTTAATATGAGAAAACGACCCCGTAAAAGTGGTATATTTCTCAATATAAGAAAATAACCCCGTAAATCGTGTATTTTTATGAATTTGAGAAAACAACTCCAGAATAGTGCTAAAACTTTAATATGAAAAAATGACCCAATAATAGTGGTATATTTATCAATATAAGAAAATAACCTCGTAAAAAATGTATATTAATGAATCTAAGCAAAAAAACACGTAAAAGTAGTGTAATTACGAGTTTGAGAAAACACCCTCGTAGAAGGGGTAAATTTTTAATATGAGAAAACAATCCCGTAGGAGGGGTATATTTATAAATATTAGAAAGCAACCCATAAAACATGTGTATTTTTAAATTTGAGAAATCAACCCCAGAATAGTGCTAAAAATTTAATATGAGAAAACGACCCCGTGAAAGTGTTATATTTCTCAATATAAGAAAATAACCCCGCAAATCGTGTATATTTATGAATTTGAGAAAACAAGCCCGTAAAAGTAGTGTAATTGCGAGTCTGAGTAAACAACCTCGTAGAAGGGGTAAACTTTTTAATATGAGAAAACAATCCCGTAAGAGGGGTATATTTATAAATATTATAAGACAACTCCGTAATACTTGGATATTTATCAATCGAAGAAAATAACCCCATAATTTTGGTATATTTGTCAGTATGAGAAAACAACCCCTTAAATGGGTTAATTTTATAGTATGAGAAAACAACCCCGCAAAAGGGATATATTTGTCAATATAAGAAAATAACCCCATAAAACGTATATATTTATGAATTTGAGAAAACAACCCATAATAGTGCTAATAATTTAATATAAGAAAACGACCCGTTAATAGTGCTATATTTATCAAGATAAGAAAATAACCCCGTAAAATCTGTATATTTATGAATCTAAGAAAACAAACACATAAAAGTAGTGTAATTGTGAGTCTGAGAAAACAGACTCGCAGAAGAGGTAAATTTTTTAATATAAGAAAATAACTCCGTAATACGGGGATATTTATTAATCTGAGAAATAACCCCGTAATTTGGTATATTTGTGAATATGAGAAAACAATCCCGTAAAAGGAGTATATTTGTCCATATAAGAAAATAACTCTGTAAAACGTGTATATTTATGAATCTGAGAAAATAACCTCGTAATACGGGGATATTTATTAATCGGAGAAAATAACACTGTAATTTTAGTATATCTATGAGTATGAGAAAACAACCACTTAAATGGGTTAATTTTATAATATGAGAAAACAACCTCGTAAAAGTGGTATATTTATCAATATAAAAAAATAACCCCGTAAAATGTGTACATTTATGAATCTGAAAAAACAACCCCGTAAATATAGTTTAATTGTGAGTCTGAGAAAAAAACCTCGTAGAAAGGGTAAATTTTTTAATATGAGATAACAACTGTCACGACCCAATCTGTGGGCCCGTGATCGGCACTAGGGAATGGGTAGGCGTAAGGCCACCGAATCCTGTAGTAAGCCTGACCACTCACTAACTTAATTACATCTCATCTAATATCATTGATGTCAAATTTCTTAACCACTAAATTCTACATTCTTAATTCGGTTTGCCAGAAAAATTAGGTAAGACCTGAAACTACATAAAATTACAACTGATAAGTATATCACTTCTACTGCAGAGAATCTAAAATTTTTACAAATCAAACGTACCAAAATCAAATACATCAACCCGATGATGGAGTCAGGCTGCTAGATAAGAACTATGGAAAGATTAACAGTCACCTGAAAAGCAGTAAAATTGAGACTGTTAGTCTCGAGAGTGAGTTAAAATCATATATCCAAAAACAGTTACAACTACTTCAATAACACATTTATTTAATTGAAATAAAGATTAAGTCATGCAAAAATAAACGAGTCATGCCATGCTTAAAATAAAAGCTAACTTTCATATACTACAGGACGGAGTACCTCAGCAGAACCCTAATCCCAACACTAAACATCTCGACTCTCTCTCATTCTAACAAAAACGGCGCCCAGAGAGCGAAGCTCGACCAGGGTCCTTAAATAGTTCAGACTTTTAATTATCACTAACACTCTTAGCCTTTTGGCTCTCTTACTCCAATAAGACTGGCGCCTAGAGAGCGAAGCTTGACTAGGGTCCTTAACTCTAGTCTGGTCACTTAAGTTTCCAAATAAGCTGGCGCACAGAGAGCAATGCTTGACTAGGGACCTTTACTCTAGCACACTCACGCTGCTCAGCCCAGAAAGCAATGCTCAACCAGGGCAATTCCTAATTTACCCTTTTTAAAATTTATAAACCTTTACCCCTTTATTTTCTTCCTCTGATTCATACCAGTGCATCTCATCGATAGCATATTCTACAACCGTCCCATCCAGAGTCAACACGAAACAAAAAAATCATCATGTAGAAAATGAAACTTATAATAATAGCGATTAAAATAAATGATTAAAGTATTAAATCATGTAATCAGAATTATTTCATAAAATCTCAGCATAACATATGTAAATAGACATATGACTTTAACTCACAGCTTTGATGACCTCCTAGCTCTGCTCCGATGCCTCGGGTGGAGCGAGCTGAACTAACGGATTATCAAGCCGCTTGATCGCTCGGTCGACTCGCCTCCAGCTGTCGAAGTTTGATCGACGATCCGAACGCACTAACAGACTCGAAATGACGCGTTGATGATGATCCCCGCTTCCGATTCGACCCCCGATCATCCGGAGGGATTTACGGACGATCTCGACCATCAATTTCAAACGGAGTCGGATCACCATGAAACCGATGCTCTTGGGAAGCTTGAGAGTCCGGATATGTCCTTCGATCAGCCAAAGCCCACAGGAAAAGCCAGAAAACATGGTTGCAACCCACTTTCTCTCTCCACGTCAACTACCAACTCCGGCCACCATTTACGTCGCCCCTACCGCAAAAATGAAGCCCAAGCCGAAGGGAGTCGATCGCCATCCGACTCAAGCCGCCAACGCCACCGGAAACGCCAAAAATGGCATTCGGAAGTCGCTGTCTCCATCGTGCTTTTCCGCTGCCCGCCGCCTCCGCCACTCTCCGCCTGCCGCCTTCCTGACCCCAACAGACCAAGCCTCCACCGACGACGATGCAGCTCCACTTCTCCTCCCCCCTACGCCTTCTCTCTCCCCGATCCCCTTCTTTTCTTCTTTTCTTTTCTTTCTTCTCTACATCGACAATGGATCCCTGAACTTTTTTTCTCTACCATTTAGTCCCTCAACTTTTTTAATTACTAACAATTTCGTCCTACAAAATTTCCAATTAACCCTTAAACTTTTCTTTAGCTTTTCAAGTAAGCCCCTAACTATTTAATTTGGCCAAATTAGAATTATTGAAAATATACAATTACATATTTACCCAAACTTTTAAATAAAAAATTATCAAAAAGCCCTTGCCGACATATTTAATTACAAAAATCCAAACATATAAATTTTCATTAAAACCACATATTAATAAAATTATACTTTTAATTCTTATTCCAAATTAAATTTTCAATTTAATCCTAACACACAATTAATTTAATTAAAAAATTTGCTAAATATTATTCAATTAAAATTAATATCATTAGCTAATTAAAATGCCCTTTTCCTCAAAAATTCTTTTATAAAATATTCTTTACAAATTCTTCCATAACTCTCAAATATAGAATTTAATTTATATATATTCATTTGGGGGAAATAATTTGAATAACAAAAAATATAATTTATCTCAAAGAATTTACTTAATTAATTTCTTAAAAATCGAACTAATTGGATAAAGAAAATAACTCCTTTATTTGTCTAGCATTAAAATCTCTATTTAATTCATTCCAATTTAAACCAAATACAAATAAAGTAAAACTAATTTTAAATAAAGACTAATTTATTAATTATTATTAATATTATCATTATTAAACAAAAATTTCGGGTATTACAACAACCCCATAATACGGGGATAATTATCAATTGGAGAAAATAACCTTGTAATTTTGGTATATTTGTGAGTATGAGATAACAACCCCTTAAATGGATTAATTTTATAATATGAGAAAACAACCACATAAAAGGGGTGTATTTGTCCATGTAAAAAAATAACTCCGTAAAACATGTATATTTATGAATTTGAGAAAACAACCCCATAATAATACTAATAATTTAATATGAGAAAACGACCACATAAAAGTGATATATTTATCAATATAAGAAAATAACCCCGTAAAACGTGTATATTTATGAATCTGTGAAAATAACCCCGTGAAAGTAGTGTAATTACGAATCTGAGAAAAGAGTCTCGTAGAAGGGGTAATTTTTTTAATATGAGAAGTAATTAGGATATATTTATAAATATTAGAAAACAGCCCCGTGATACGGGGATATTGATCAATCGGAGAAAATAACCCCGTAATTTTGGTATATTTGTTAGTATGAGAAAACAACCCCTTAAATGGGTTAATTTTATAATATGAGAAAACAACCCCGTAAAAGGGGTATATTTGTCAATATAAGAAAATAACCCTGTAAAATATGTATATTTATGAATTTGATAAAACAACACCATAATAGTGCTAATAATTTAGTATGAGAAATTGATCCCGTAAAAGTGGTATATTTATCAATATAAGAAAATAACCCCGTAAAATGAGTATATTTCATGAATCCGAGGAAAAAACCCCGTAAAAGTAGTGTAATTGCGAGTTTAAGAAAACACTCTCATAGAACGAGTAAACTTTTTAATATGAGAAAACAACCTTGTAGAAGGGTAAATTTTTTAATATGAGAAAACAACCCCATAATACGGGGATATTTATCAATCGGATAAAATAACCCTGTAATTTTGGTATCTTTGTGAGTATGAAGAAACAACCCCTTAAATGGATTAATTTTATAATATGAGAAAACAACCCCGTAAAAGGGGTATATTTGTCAATATAAAAAAATAACCTCGTAAAATGTGTATATTAATGATTTTGAGAAAACAATAGCATAATAGTGCGAAAAATTTAGTATGAGAAAATGATCTCATAAAAGTGGTATATTTATTAATATAAGAAAATAACTCTGTAAAATGTGTATATTTATGAATATGATAAAATAATCCCGTAAAAGTAGTGTAATTACGAGTCTAAGAAAATAGCCTCGTAGAACGGGTAAATTTTTTAATATGAAAAAATAGCCTCGTGGAAGGGGTAAATTTTTTAATGTGTGAAAACAACCCCGTAATACAGGGATATTTATGAATTTGAGGAAACAACCCGGTAATTGTGGTATATTTGTGAGTATGAGAAAACAACCCCTTAAATGAGTTAATTTTATAATATGGGAAAACAACCCCGTAAAAGAAGTATATTTGTCAATATAAGAAAATAACCCCGTAAAACGTGTATATTTATGAATTTGAGAAAATAACACCATTATAGTGCTAATAATTTAAGATGAGAACACGACCCCGTAAAAGTGGTATATTTATAAATATATGAAAATAACCCCGTAAAACGTGTATATTTATGAATTTGAGAAAACAACCCCGTAAAAGTAGTGTAATTGCGAGCTTGAGAAAATAGCCTCGTAGAAGGTGTAAATTTTTTAATATGAGAAAACAACCTCGTAATATGGCGATATTTATTAATCGGAGAAAATAACCCCATAGTTTTCATATATTTGCACATATAAGAAAACAATCTCTTAAATGGGTTAATTATATAATATGAGAAAACAACCCCGTAAAAGGGGTATATTTGTCCATATAAGAAAATAATCTCGTAAAACGTGTATACTTATGAATTTGAGCAAACAACCCCATAATAGTGCTAATAATTTAATATGAGAAAATGACCCCGTAAAAGTGGTATATTGATGTGCGTAAAATACACACATCTAAATGGGGTTTTTAAGATTGATTTTGTGGACATTTGGATGTGAATTGGTCCCAACACTCACCCTATGCGTCTGTTTGTGTGCATTAGGTCCAAAAGAAGTCAAAGGATGATAAAGGGAAGAATTGGATTATAATTGGATGCCGAAGCTGCCGAAACAAGCTAAGTACGAGCATGAGGAAGCTGAACATGGCCGTGTTGGTTTCAACACTGGCCGTGTTCCCAACACGGGCACCAACACGGCCGTGTCAAACATCAAAGAAGAAGAAGTTTTTAGGGAGCACGGCCACATAGAGTAACACATCTAGGAACACTAAACCGTGTTCCCAACACGGCCGTGTTGGCAGCCACAGGGGGAATTAATTAAAAGAATGAAGAGAGGAAAAAGAAAGAAGAGCGGGGGATAACATCCCAAACCCTAACTTTTCTCTCCCTAAGGGTTTTCTGAGCTGAAACCAAGAGAAAAGGAGACTTGGATCAAGGTTTCAATACAAGCCTTAATTGAGAACATAGAGAATCAGGTAGGCTTGATTTTCAAGTTACTAGCGGCAGAGCAATTGAGAACTCCATCAAACGCTACTAAATCCGAGGAACACTTGAGTGCCGTCACTTTGCGTTCAGGTGAGAATTTTTCTGGTTTATCTACTATGTTTGACGATGATGCTTCTATGCAGGACAATTTCTTGAACATGGAGATGGAACTAGAAAAGGAAGAGGCGAACATAATTCCTCTGAAAGACTATCAACAAGAACGTACAGTTGATGATGCTAAGTTGCAGTTAGAGGAATTTTTGGTGGATTTTCCATAAGTCCCTTCGATGATGGAAGATGAGCATTAGTTATCCAATGAAGAAATCTTGGAGGAGCTCGAGTTTCTTCTAGTAAGTGTACCCCGCCAAGGACTAAAGAAAACCATCGACACTCCTGAAGAAATTGCCCAACCATCGATCCTTCCAATTGTTGAAACTCCAGCTTTCAAATTGGAAGAGCCCCTAGAGCATCAAGACTACGTGCAATTATACGAGGAGCGAGTTTTGCCCATCATACTAGCAGCTTGCTTGATAGTCGGGAAGAGGAAATTGACGATTATCCCTCTAAGCAGTTACTTGAAGCCATTTGCTTGGAAGAAGGATGGATGGTCGTCGATCACGCCCGTTTGCTTTTCACCATGAGTCCAGCTAAGAAGACTCATCACATAAAAAAGAAGCGCTTTTGGGAGGCACCCCAAATTCTATTTTTCATTTTAACAATTTACCCTTTATTGTGAAATTAATTTGATTAGCTTTTACAGTTTAATTTTGGTAAGTTTTATTTATGTTGAGTGTATGAGTTGAGGAGTTATTGGTTGTGCAGGTGAGAAAGAGTGAGAAAGTGCTGAGAATCGCAAGTTTTGCATTTTCTAGAGATAAACACGGGCGTGTTAAAGACCATGTTCAATAACACGGTCCGTGTTCTAATTGAAGAAAATCAAATGAAGATGAACACGTTCACAGTAGGCCACACGGGCATTTATGCCCGGCCGTGTCCCCAACACGTTCCCGTGTTCTGTAAACACTGGCGTGATCTAAGAAGTGGTAAGTTAGCAAATTTTAATTCGCTTAACACGGCCCGATATTCAGACCGTGTTCATGAACACGGCCCCTGTTGGTGAACACGGGCGTGTTCCGTACACTTCCTACATATACCACTTCATTTCGAAATGGCAAAAAATTTTGCTCTCCTTTTAGTTTTAGCAATTCTCTCCTCTTTTACTCTCTCACTTCTTATTTCTCATCTCGAAGGCTTTGGATATTGCGTTTGTCAAGTAAGTACCCTCCAACTTCATTTTTCGTTATTTTATTTTGATATTAGTTCGAATTTATGTTTTCTTTGTGTTCGAATTTGTGTTTCAATTTTCCGTTTTTCTTTTCTACCATTATTCATGATTGTGATTAATTCTTTATTTTTCTCTTTATTATTATTGTTGGCCGCTAAACAATAGGCTCTGTCATATATAGTCGACTCTGTTGTATCTGTTTTATATCAGCATGTTGGTTTGCCTTGTGATGGATTATGGCGAAGTTAAACTCCATATGGATAAATTGAAAATTTAATTAGTTAGAATTGGTTGGTAGTATTGTGGATTGAATTTTCTTTGCAGGACATTAAGCGGTTTAATTTTATCAAGTTAAATCGTTCGGTTTGTCCATTTTATGCCGTTATGCTACTAGAATTTCGTTGATCCTTAGTACTAAAAATTTCTTTTTCAGGTACCATGTCCACCAGACGAGGATCAAGAGTTTACAAGAGGAGGCGGACCGATGGCTCCTCTCGATATCGTCAGGCGCTGCACCGACTAGTTCAGGCCAAATTAGACCACCACAGCGCCATCGATTCCTACTTTTCCAAGGGCAGCCCACCTTTCAGCAGAGATATCAGTCAATGAGGCACAAAGATTTGGGAAAGGGGCGTAGGATAGGCCACCTTCGGACTTGCTCCAAATCACCGATATCTTGAGACGCCCCCATTTCAGCATTTCTTTGAGATAGTTGAACCAACATATAGGGAGTTGACTGTGGAGTTTGCCAGCACTTTCTTTCTGCAGAGCCAGTTGCGGGACTTCCAACAACCGGATGCGATCAGTTTCAGACTAGCAGAGTAGTCTTTCACGATGAGTGTGCAGCAGTTTAGGATACACTTGGGTTTGTGGACTGATGAGGATGCAGCTGGGGAGGTTTACAGTCGCTGTATACACACGCCTGGTGTGTCATATCCATAGATGTGGGTCGAGACTTCTGTGACACTGAGGGATACAGTGCCAGCCAATCCAAGGTGTCTAACTTGCCTGAGGGACTGCAGTACTTGCATGCATTGCTGGCTAGGACCATCACTAGCAGGGGAGATAGCGGTGGTGTAGTTACCCAACCGGACCTGTTTATACTTTACAAGATGCATCAGCACCAGTCCGTTGACATGGGATATTTGTTGGCTAGACAGATTAGTGCCTTCTGCAATAACTCAAAGAAGGTATTTTTCTATTTTGGGACTTACATTACTTGACTGGCTAAGAGCTTAGGAGGAGGCGATACCACATTTGACAGAGCTGGGGGTGATGGAGACATTGGGACTTCCCTAATTGGTTAGTATGGGGATGGTGACTCGTACGCACGGTCCGCTAGGACCAGAGTATAGACTGAGGAATGCTCTCTTGGTAGCACTCAGATAGGAGCGACCTGCCCCACGAGCCCATGGTACACAGGATGTCCCACCTTCTTCTGATATTCCGGAGTCTTCCTCCAGATCATCTACTTTAGCTCCTTCTGGTTCTTCATCAGCTATTTTAGGAGTCTCTCCAATTCAGTTTAGAGAGTTGCAGCTCATAATGCAGAGGTTGGCAAAGGAGCAGCAGCAGCATTTCATTCGATAAGAGGCTTTTCAGCAGGACCTTTTACAGCGTCAGGCTGAGTTTCAGAGCCAGATGATGGCTCAGTTTGAGAGGCAGAGGGCTATGCTTCAGGCCTTGATTGAGCAGGAAGGTAGGTTAGAGGCCTCTACAGACTTTGCACCTGCCTGTCCACAGAGCCGGGTTCCATAGTAGAGCCATTTTGACATCTCTTTAGCGAATGATCCAACTGGCCCTCCCTCTCCGACTGAGCACCCTTCAACACAGCTGCCTGACGAGCCTCCTATTGGCGCTACTCCTGCTGATCCACCAGCTCCTAGAAGTGATACTACTTCCGATCCTCAGAGAGCGTACCACTCCTCCACCATGCACTGTACCAACACCGATATACCTGCTGATGCACCTCTTTTCACTCCGGAGCCATAGTCAGGGCAGTATTAATTCTTTTTCCTTTTTCATTTCTTATATTTTGTACACTGGGGACAGTGTATCCTTCAAGTGTGGGGTGGGTGATATTTATCCCATCTTAGTTATTTGTTTATTTTTTATGCAATTTTTTGTAAAATTTTGAAAATTTTTCACTTTGTTTTGATGCTCTTACTGTTGACTTGATTTTGAAATCTTGTTTATGTCCATGTGATCGGGTAAAACCAATAGTGTTGAGTCTTGTGAAAGAATATAAGATAATTAGTAAGAGTTTTGCACTAAGTTGCTTTGGTCTATTTAATTCTGTTTTGATGATTTTTGTTTGGAATCTACTCAAAAGCACACTTGTGAGAAATTGAGCCTAAATTGTAAGCATGCACTTTATATGCTTGTATTTATTTCTTGTTGAGAGTGCCAATTACTGTCTTTACTTTTAGAACTTGCTCGGTAATGCTTATGAGGGCCACAAGGAGAGTTTAATACTTTGGTATGATAGAGGCACTTAGGTTTTTCATTTTAGCCAAATAGCCTTCATTCGTTTATTGATTCTGTAGATAACCCATTCTTTCACCATTTTTTTATCATATTCCATTACCACTTAGTTTTATTCTGCTTTGGGTTATGATTTTGCATATGAGTTGTTTTTATTAGGAATTTTTGTCTTGGGAATAGTGTGGAATCTTGTAGCAGCTTTCTTCAATCCAAAAGAAATGCACTCTATTATGTGAATGTTCTTCCCTTATGAAAAAAGAAAAGAAAAAACAAAGAAAAAAAAGAAGAATAAGAGGGAAAGGTGATGAAAAGAAAGAAAGTAAGTGAGCTAAACATTTTGACTTGATTCCTATTTCCCACCTTGGACTACTGTCCATTGTTTACCCCTTGTGATCATTGTGACTTGTGTGCGTGTCATGTATTTCATTGCAGAACACCATAGGTTCAACATCTTATCAAATTTACCTACTGATGGGCTCTTTATGCAACCTACACCTAAGGCAGTGAACCTACCGATGCAGCCTAGCACTAGTGAGTATCAAGGTCGTATCCCTGGAGATCGGGTAAACCTAGAGTTACTACTGCTTGCTATGTTATCTAGTCTGAAGTAGGGTGTGAAAGTTCTAACATACCAGCTAATGGTTATGAGTGCAATTAAGTAAATGAAGGACAATAATGGACAATTAAAAGACAATTGTAAAGAGAGAAATAAATCCAAAAGGGAGCCTAAGTGATGGAATTCTAAAGATGAATTTTATGGATTGCCGATCTTGCTTACCCGTGCCTAAATCCTGAATTGAATCCCGGTTCCTCTCTCGAGCTTACCGGATTCCTAAACCTGCACTAACCTAATGGAATCTCTTCCTATCAGATTACTACAAATTAGCATTAAGTATGATTTAAGACTATTAAGAGTTGTTAGTTCTTAATCCGGCGAGTAAATCAATCTCATCTCTAAGTGTTAACTACCAGTCCTTACTATTCAAAATCCAGTTGTAACAAGCATTTCTCAATGTCAAGAAACAACCTAATAAACAATTAATCCAACGTCTCAAATTAACTGTATCAAACTTTTATTACTGAATAGCAAGAAGATTGTAAGAATGACAATTATAAAAAACTAACAATTAAGCATAATCCATCAACAAAGGTGAACCCTAATGGATTCAAAAGATCTAGTTGCTCATGTTCATAGTCAAAGCAATTAAAGAACAAAATAAGGAAAAACAAATTAAAGGTATGTACACCCTTCTCTTTCAAGCTGAATGAGAAACCCTAAATTTGCAAATTCAAAATCTCAACCCTAGTTGCCTCTTGAATACTCCCAAAGTTTTTCTTGATCTTCAATTCAATATTGGAATAAGTGGAATCGCCCCTTCAATTGATGAAAATTGATCTCTCCAGGTCTACAATTGAGGTATAGGAAATATTTGATTAAGTGTGTGTCTTGGAATTGAGTCCAAAAATCGTCCTCTTCAATTAGAATTCAAAATCGCCTATATAGTTGATTCAAGACGCCGAGTCCAGTCACGTGAACTGCGGAGTCTGCCAGGCCGAGCCACCACAGGCCGTGCCCAAGCCGGTGGCCGACTCCTTCCGCATCGCGCTCATGCTGATCCACCATAGGCCGTGGCTTGGAGGCCGTGGTGGCTACGGAAGTCGTGCTGAAATGGCACAATTGGGGATAGCCTCTTGATAATTCAGCACGGCCGGAGTCCAGGCCGTGCTCAACCCTCGGGGTGCTTATTCTCACCCAATTTGATGGATTTTGCTCCGTAATCACACGTATTTCCCTTGATTACTGATGGTGTCCTTCGAAAATGACCTGAAACGAAAAGGGAAACAAAAGACAGGTGATTCTAGCATAAAACGGGATAATCATGCATAAAAATGTGAACAATCGGGCATGAAAACATGTGTAGTATGATGCTTATCAAATTACCCCATGCTTAAACTTTTGCTTGTCCTCAAGCAATTTACAACTCACTCCTCAAAAGATATCAAATAACTCAATCAACTGCATTGCAGGAGGTTAGCTCAAAATAAATTTCAAAACTCCGTAATGATTTTTCCCAAAATCCCCAAATCACTAAATCCTTAAGAGAAAGAGCAAACTTAATAAAGTTGCTAAAGTTAAAATGATAAACCATCTAAATTAAGAAATTGAGAATCATGCCTCACAAGATATCACTCAAAACACACAAGTGTATATAGGTGAAAGAAGATCGCCAAGCTCTCAACGCAAAAATACAGAAAAAGTGCTTACCATAGGCTTGCTTATGGATTCAATCTCCACTACTACGAAATAATCAATAATCATGATCAAAGGGTCTTGAGCCAGGTTGTAATGGGGTTAAGGTAAGGTACGTATAAATATGGAAAGTAGGCTACAAGTTGCTGGAAGTTAAGCAAGTAATGCAAGAAAGTAATGAAGGATCAAGTGCTGTACCAAAATGAACACTAAGTTGCTCTAAAAATAAGATGATGCTCGAAATGAACTAAATTAATACTTTTTACTTTTTTTTTGTTTGTTTTTTTTTTACATATAAATATATATACTATGTATATATATTACAACAGCTTATATAGGAGTTGTTGGTTATTGACACATACAATAATTGAAGGGAGCATCTATGAAAAATCTAACAACTTAGTGAAATATATGAATGCAGATTGATCCAAAGTAAAATGCAGCATAACTTATATAATTTCCAGCAACAATGGTAGAAAGAATGGTCAAATGAATAGAAGTGATAAGATGAGTGTTACTGTTATTATTGTCACGAAAGGAATGGCTAAGGCTTAAAATTGGTTCACTAAGGGAAAAATAGGGTTAGGCTTTTTGGCCAAATTGTGTAAATCCTAAGTGCCCAAATCATCTCACGATTATTGACAATTCATGTAATTTCAACAGATATCATAAAGCAAGTTCTAGAAATAGAGATTCTGTAAAATGCTCACTAATGAAAGAAAAGGGAGCATAATAGTGATGCACCAATTGGCTCAAAATCTCACCATTTGAGTGCTTTAAAATTGCATGAATTCTCAACCCAAAGTTTAAACAGTCAATCACAATAATAAGCAGCAATATTAACAGTGTTCTATATCTACGATAAACTAATATGGAAGAATTAAGGAAAAATACCAGTTTTACCTGGCTGGATTGTAGTTGAGAGATTTATTCATTGCCTTCTTCCGAACAAGGTTCGATAAAAGCTATAAGGGAATCCATTCAAAGGAGAAAAAAAGTCATCAACTACTTAATTAAAACAAAACTCAAGATAGGCACAACATCGGTAGGTCCCTACCCCACATTTTAGTATAACACTGTCCACAGTGTTAGAGAGATTTAGACTGAGGAAGCATATGATTCACACATTATAGTTATGGAAGATCATGCTGATTTGTTTTTCTTTTTTTTTTTAATTAAAAAGGCATAGTGTTCTACTTAACATAAATAAACAAGTGCAAGGAAATAACATAAAAGTAAACAAGCTACAAGCAAGAAAGTAAAAGGAGATAACAAATTGAAAGAAAATAAATAAAAAAATAAAAAATAAAAAAAATAAAATAAAGAAAAAGGATGGAGGAAAATATCACAAATTTTTTCTTTCCGCTAGGAGTCTGTTGACGGTGTATCCTCACCGTTGGATCTCTTTGGAAGTTGGGGGGTGGAAATTTGCCGAGGGAGGTTGCGGTGGTGGATCAGTGCGAAGCATGTCGCCAAATCGAACTCCATATCATCAATGAGCCGTTGATTTTATGCTCCGAGCCTCTTGCATCTTTTGAATCGCACTACTATGAAGTCATCTGGGTGGCCTGTCTTTCTAAACCACTCAGAACTGTTGAAGTGTACTGCTCAAACCGCCCAAATGTGCCTTCGTTTCTTCTTGAAATCGCACAAACTCGAGTGTCACTTCTTTGCTGCTTGTAGAGATCGCAGACTCGATCTAGAAGGTCGGCCAAAGCACTGATCTGGATGCTCGATGGCTCTACCGAATGAGAGGATGAGGCTCCAGATGAAGGCATAAACACTCTAGCTGGGTTAGGAATCCTAACATCCGGAATCCCAACCGACGGATGTTGGGCTCTCTCTAGCTTCCCCCGACTATTGTGCTCACGAGCCTATATTCAATACCATGTGGATGTCTAGTGGCCGTGATCATCTGCATGTTGATCATTTGTCTGATCCCTAGTGGTGTCATGTCACCAATATTTGAAAGCTCCGACAGACAGTCGTCCAATACATCTAGTCTCTTAGCTAACCTAGTCACATATGGACCGAAACAACAATGCATCTTCTTCTAGGCGTCTACTATAAATGAACGGACTTGGCGAGCCAATAAATATCCCAAGTCTAGCTTCTTCCGATGTTGCATAGCCCAGAGAATAAAGACATCAGTCTGTGTGACTGCCCCAAAACTGTCCCCTCAGCCTGTAATGGTGTAAGCTAGTAGGGTATGAGTGGTCCTTCCGAGTTGCATCATTAAGCCTACGGTAATCAATGCAAACTCGGAAGCCTGTTACCGTCCGAGTCGGGATCAGCTCATCCTTCTCATTCCTTACCACTGTGATGCCTCCTTTCTTGGGTACAACCTGCACAGGACTAACCCACGAACTGTCAGAAATGGGATATATCAAACCTGCATCAAGAAGTTTAATTACCTCCTTCTTTACCACTTCTTTCATATTCGGATTGATTCGTCTTTGAGGCTGAATGACCGGCCTGAAACTGTCCTCCAATGAAATCTTATGAGAGCATAAACTTGGATTTATGCCCGGGATATCAGCTATATTGAAAGCAAAGGCCTTCTTGTACTTCCTTAGAACTTCCAACAGCATGGCTTGTTCTTCGGAGTTAGATCGGTACCGCTATGATTACTCGGTAAGCGCTTCTCTTCATCCAGGAAGGCATAAACCAAGTGGCTCGGTAACTCCTTGGGTTCTAAACGGTGGGTCCTCGAATGAAGTCTTTACTTTCCGCACCCCAGACCTGTCAAGAAAAAGAAAGGGATCAGTTGACAAGCTCGGCTCAAAAGCCAATAAAACAGCGAGTTGCTCCAACACTTGCTCGTTGGACAACTCCTCCTCATCCTTAGCTAATGCTACTTGCAAAGGGTCAGAACATAAAATTTCTTGTAAATGGGACTCAACCACATCATCAATCACATCAATAGAACATACAATATTATCATAGTCCAGTGACTGTCTCATGGAAGTGGCCAGGTCAAAGGTAATGGTCTCATCATTAACTCTAAGCTTAAGCTTTCCATCGCTTACATCGATAACAGCCCTCGATGTAGCTAGGAAAGGCCTACCCAGGATAAGAGGCACAGTGCTATCACCCTCCATATCCATTACCACAAAATCTACAGGAAAGATAAATTTATCTACCTTTACAAGTACATCTTCAACAATACCTCTAGGAATTTTAACAGTCCTATCTACTAATTGAACACTCATCCTAGTAGGCTTTGGCTCATGCAACCCTAATTTGGCAAATAAACTAGTGGGCATTAAGTTAATATTGGCTCCTAAATCAGCCAATGCACCACTAATTGATAAATCACCAATCATACAAGGAATAGTAAAACTCCCTGGATCTCGTCGCTTGAGTGGCAGTTTGTTCTGGAGAATAGCTGAACACTCCTCATTAAGCACCACCTGACCAAGATCCTCCAACTTCCTCTTGTTGCTCAAAATCTCCTTTAAGAACTTGGCGTATTTCGGTATCTGTGAAATTGCCTCAACAAAAGGTAAGTTAATTTTCAACTGCTTAAATAAGTCAAGAAACTTACTGTATTGCTTGTCCACCATATCCTGTCTCAACCTTGCAGGATATGGTACCGGCCGATGCTCCCCGAGTCTTTTGCACATCTTCTTTCTTTCTCTCATTCTCTACCATCTCAAGGTCTGGTCCTTCCTTAGGCCGGCTCGACCGCACGATTGTATTATCCTTATCAGCTAAAGGCGAAGAACCAGTCAAATTCTTACCTGAACGCAAGGTGATAGCTTTGCAATGCTCCCTCGGGTTTGACTCTGTAGTGCTAGGGAGCGATCCTAAAGGTCTCTTTGAAAGCATCTTAGAAATTTGGCCAATTTGAGTCTCCATGTTCTGAATCGAGGCCTGCTGATTCCTAAGTGCACTATCAATCTGCTAGAATCTTGTTTCTGTAGATGTCACAAACTTCATCATGAGCTCCTCTAAATTTGACTTCTTTTCTTGGGAGGAGGAGCTTGTGCGAGCCCAGTGGTTGTTCTTTGTGGTATTGATGAAGTCTTTGGAAACTGGCGGACCACGGGCATTATTGTTCCTCCAAACTGAAATTGGGGTGATTGCGCCATCCAGGGTTGTATGTATTGCTGTAGGGGTTATTCTGCTGTCTTGGGGCATTCCCCATATAATCAACCTGTTCAACATCAGAAGATAAAGTAGAATTAGATGGAAAACTAATAGAAGATGAAGCAAACATACATCCTGCGATGCGATTCATGTAATCACGGGCCACCACAAAACTTCGTAGCCAACGCTCGCTGCGTGAACCCAAGCATCCTGAGTTGGTCGATCTTCTTGGCTAGAAGCTCCACTTGAGCTACCAAGGCTGCTGTAGAGTCCACTTGGTTGACCACTCCTTGTCTTCCTAGTCGGCTCCTAGAGGATTGCCACTGATAGTTGTTCATGGCCATTTCCTCTATCAAGTTCGAGCTTGCTCGGGCGTCTTCTTGTTTAGCGCCCTGCTGCAGCATCCACCATCGCCTCTGCGAGGTTCAACCCGCTGTAGAAGGTCTGAACCTGCATCCACACTGGCAATCCGTGATGTGGGCAGCATCTCAAAAGATCTTTAAATCTCTCCCATGCATCGTACATGCTTTCATCATCAAACTGCACAAAAGAAGATATGTCATTTCTAAGTTTAGTAGTTTTAGCGGGAGGAAAATACTTATATAAAAATTTTTCGGCCAACACCTTCCAGGTAGTGATCGTCTGTTGTGGAAGAGATTGCAACCATCTCTTTGCTCTGTCCCTCAAGGAAAATGGAAACAATCTCAGCCGAATGGCATCATCGGTTGTTCCATTTATTTTGAATGTGTCACAAATCTCCAAAAAGTTGGAGATATGTGCATTGGGATCCTCGCATGAGCATGAGGAAGCTGAACATGGCCGTATTGGTTTCAACACTGGCCGTGTTCCCAACACGGGCACCAACACGACCGTGTCAAACATCAAAGAAGAAGAAGTTTTTAGGGAGCACGGCCACAAAGAGTAACACGTCTAGGAACACCAAACCGTGTTCCCAACACAGCCAGGAACACGGCCGTGTTGGTGGCGATATGGGGAATTAATTAAAAGAATGAAGAGAGGAAAAATGAAAGAAGAGCGGGGGAGAACGTCCCAAACCCTAACTTTTCTCTCCCTAAGGTTTTCTGAGCTGAAACCAAGGGAAAAGGAGACTTGGATCAAGGTTTCAATCGGATTTTCTTTAAAGATTGAAGATTGGGTGAGGTTCGTTGATTTGGTTTTCAAATCAAGCAAGAGGAACAAGAATCGATTCAATTTGAGCAAGAGGAATTGGGGCTGTTTACTCTCATCCAAGGGTGTAATCGGGTTTTCTCTAGCTTTACTCATTTTTGTAATTGAATTCTTGTGTATTTTGATAATGAACGTGATTAGCTAGATTAATTAAATCCATTGGGATTTCTTTACTATGTTGGCTTAGTATTATATTGTTGGATTGTTTGGATTAGTTTTGTATTCTTCTTCGTTTTAGTATTAATAAGATAATGCATCATTCATGAGACGTTGTGAATTGTGTGTTTAGATTGCTTTGTGTGATTGAGAAGTCCATTTGGCAATTGGAATTTTGAATAGCAAGAACTGGTTAATAATTGCTTAAAGATAAGGATAATTAACTAGCCGGATTAAGAATTAACAAAGCTTAATAGAGGCGGATTAAAGCTTAATGCTAATTTAAGAATCAATCGTTAGGAAGAGATTCCAACTTTAGGTTATTAGGTTTAGGAATTCGGTTATCTCGAGAGAGAAACCAAATTCAGTTAAGAATTCATCCACGGGTAGCATAATTAGACTCATCAATCCTTTATCTTTTGTTTGATTGCCAACTAGTTTAGGTTCCCTTTGGGTTTGCTGTCTTGTCTTGGTTATTTTAGTTATCAATTACTCCTGCATCTCCCTTAGAATTTAGCTTGTAGCTATTAGTTAGTTTAGAAATTATTCAGCACTAATTTTAGGTTAATATAACAAAGAACAAAGGAGTAACTCTGGGCTTTCACTTTCCCGAGGAATACGACCTTGATATTCGCCATTAGTGCTAGACTGCATCGATAGGTACACTGCCTTAGATTGTAGCTAACACAAGTAGCACACATCATATATTTATCAATATAGGAAAATAATCTCGTAGAACATGTATATTTATGAATCTGAGAAAATAACCCCGTAAAAGTAGTGTAATTGCGAGTCTAAAAAATAGCCTCGCGGAAGAGGTAAATTTTCTAATATGAGAAAATAACCTCATAGAAGGGTTAATGATAGATCATAAATAGTTATACTTATTATGTTTAATTCTCTTACATTTTGATTGGATAATGTGCTTAATTGTGGAAATTATGTTTATTCTGACCTAGGTGATGAAATATCAAGGATTGAATGAAATTAGCCTAAAGACATGTTTTAAGGCATCACTTGTTAGAAACTAAGTCTTTTGGAGGAAGAGCGAAAATCTGGGCAGAAGATCATTTTCAATAAGGCGTGACCACGCCTCACAATCCATGAGCTGCTGGTATCTGCAGAAGAGAATTTCGAATTTTCAAGATAAATTCGTGCTGGACCACTTTTATATAATTTCCTTTATTTTTGAAGTGCTGGATAAAGAGAACTTACCCCATGTTATTTAGGATTTTAATTTGTTTAGATTACCTTTTATCATATCATTTCTTATAGGGATAAGATCATTTAGGAAGTTTATTTCTTTTTTATAAGGATTATCTTATTAGGGTTTAGGTTTGACTTCCTATATAAGGAGGCTAGTTCTACTAAGTAAAGGACAACTGAGAGTGCTTTTATTTATTATTATTCTTCTTCTTCTATTCCCTACAATTCTTTTCTTGTGAATTTTTACTCCACCATGTGTGGCTAAGTTTTTAATTTCGCATTCAAGAGTGAATAAATTCCAATTGTGATTTTGTGAGGCTTTGTGCTTAACAGAATTCTTCTTCAATTCAAGTATTCTTTATTTCTTATTTTTGTTATTTATGAACTTTTGATATTGATTGAACTGACGACTCCACTTTGATATTGATTTTTCTATTGCTAAACTTTGAGTTTGTGATCCGTAATTGTCATGAACGATTGAAAGAAGTAGCAAGGAGCTGGCTGATGATTGCTAAGTCAAGCAAGACTATGACTTAAGGCAGTGTACCTATCGGTGGAGTATAGCTAACGGCGAGTACCAAGTGTTGTATTCCCCAAAGAACGTGTGAACCTAAACCTACTCAATCTTCTCTGTTATCTAATCTTAAAAATGGCATTAATGAATAATTCCTAAATTAACTAATAGCTACTCTAATTGTTGTCTAACTACGGCTACTAGGGAAGGATTAATTCAAGTAAAGGAATAACCCCTTAGGAATTCTTGTCTCTAGGAAATGGAAACTACAGGTGGAATTAATTGATTGAATTCAATTTCCGTGGGGAAATCTCTACGCAATTAACGCCTTTCTCAAGGACACTAACATCTTAACTTAGATTAATTAGGTTGAAATCTCTTCCTAACTTTAATTATCCAAATTAGCATTATGTACCATTTAACACTATTGAGAGTTATTAATTCTCAATCCGATAAAACGAACACCCTATCTCTAGGCGAATTCAATTCTAGGTTGCAAAGGACAATCCAAACCTAAACGTCTTTCTTAAGAACATTCAAATTTCAAAAATCATTCAACAAGATATGAAGAACAAATCAATAAGCATTTCCATTGCAAACCAATATTGACAATCAATACATTCAATTCAAAAGTTAAGTAAAAAGAAAAATCCCTAGATAAAGAACCCCAATGGGTTAACAAATTTAGCTAATCATGTTCATTATCAAAACCTATAAGAATTCAATTTCAAAAATGAGTAAAGGTAGAGAAACCCGAATACACCCTTGGATGAGAGTAAATAGCTCCAATTCCTCTTGCCCAATCTTGGATCGATTCTTGTTCCTCTTGCTCGGATTGAAACCAATCAACGATTCTCACCAATCTTCAGTCTTCGAAGAGAATCCAATTGAAATCTTGGTCCAAGTCTCCTTTTTCCTTAGTTCCAGCTCAGAAAACCCTTAGAGAGAGAAAGAAATGAGTATGGGACGTCCTAACCCTACTTAGATTGCATTTTCCTCTTTTATTTTTTAAATTAATTTGTCTAGCTACCGTAAACATAGCCGTGTTAATGCCCGTGTTGGGAACATGGCCCCGTGCTGATGGCCGTGTTACTCTCTATGGTCGTGCTCCTTAACGCTTCTTTTTCCTGTTGTAAAATGCGCCCAACACAGCCCGTTTTGGTGCCCATGTTGGGAACACGGCCAGTGTTAAAACCAACATGGCCGTGTTCAGCTTCCTCATGCACAAACTTGACTTGTTTTGGCAACTTTGACGTCCAATTCTACTCTAATTCTTCCCTTTATCATTCTTTGACTTCTTTTGGACCTAATGCACACAAACAAACGCATAGGGTGAGTGTTGGGACCAATTCACATCCAAATGTACATAAAATCAGCTTTAAAAACCCCATTTAGATGTGTGTATTTTATGCACATTAAATCACCCCACACTTAGCTCATTGCTTGTCCTCAAGCAATCAAAAGTAAAATAAGGAAAGTAAACCACTAAGGAACAACACTTAAACTGATAAATAAGCTAGAGAGCCCCTGCACATATCCTTAACAAGCATAAGTCAAACAAAAAGAAATGAAGCAATCAATTCAAGTATCACAACCAAGATGCCAATGATTCATAAAATACTATCTCAAAAAAATTATTCAGAACTAACTCCTCACGAGTGTTTAATTGCTCAATGCATCAAATACTACCTTACTTACTATATGCTTGCTCTTAAATCCTACTCCTACCACTTATGGAGAGTCAACAACCATGTCAAAAGGTCTTTATAAGGGTTGTAATGCGGATTAGGTAGGGGTAGGTAAATTTGGTAAGAGTTGAACCTATGGTGTTTTGCAATGAGATAAATGATATGCACACAAGCCACAATAATCACAAGGGATAAACAATGAACCGTAGTCCAAGGTGAGAAATAGGAATCAAGTCAAAATGTAAACTCCCAAAAGCAATTAAGCAATTAGCTCACTTACTTTCTTTCTTTTCATCACCCTTCCCTCTTATTCTTATTATTATTATTATTATTATTATTATTATTATTATTATTTCTTTTTTTCTTTTCTCTTCTTTTTGTTATATAAGGGAAGAAACATTCACATAATAGAGTGAATTTCTTTTGGATTAATGGAAGCTACTACAAGTTTCCAACACTATTCTTAAAACAAAAATTCCCAATGAAAACAACTCATATGCAAAATCATAACCCAAAGTAGAATAAAACTAAGTGGTAATGAAATATGATAAAAATAATGAAAGAAGGGGTTATCTACTGAATCAATAAATGAATGAAGGCTATTTGGCTAGAATAAAAAACCTAAGTGCCTCTATCATACAAAAGTGTTAAACTCTCCTTGTGGCTCTCATAAGCATTACCGAGCAAGTTCTAAAAGTAAAGACAGTAATTGGCACTCTCAACAAGTAATAAATAAAAGCATATAAAGTGTATGCTTACAATTGAGGCTCAATTTCTCACAAGTGTGCTTTTTAAGTAGGTTCCAAACAAAAATCATCAAAATAGAATTAAATAAACCAAAGCAACTTAGTGTAAAACTCAAACTAAGTAACTTACATTCTTTCGTAAGACTCAACACTATCGGTTTTACCCGATCCTATGGACATAAATAGGATTTCAAAAGCAAGTCAACAGTAAGAGCATCGAAACAAAGTGAAAAATTTTCAAAATTTTACAAAAAAATTGCACAAAGAATAAACAAATAACTGAGATGGGATAAATGAAATGCGATATATACACTAAAAAGAGATCCAAATTTTATATACAAGAACAATAAAAACAAAATAAAAAACACACAAGATAAATAAAGCTAAAAGATAAACAAAATACAAGAAAACAAGTGTATATAACTATCACCCACCCCACACTTGAAGGACACACTGTTCCTAGTGTACAAAAAAAAAACAATATAAGAAATGAAAAAGGAAAAGAACTAATACTGCCCTGACTATGGCTTCGGAGAGAAAAAAGGTGCATTATCAGGGATATCAGGGCGTTGGCTAGTCTGTGGTGGAGAAGTGGTTGCTTGCTGAGGGTCGGAAGTAGTGTCACCTGCAGGAGCTGGTGGGTCAGCAGGAACAGCGTCGGTAGAAGGCTCGTCAGGCTGCTCTGGAGGATGTGCAGTTGAAAAAGAAGGGTCAGCTGGATTATCCGCTAGAGGAATGTGAAAATGGCTCTATACTGGAACCCGGCTCCATGGACTGGCAGGGGCATAATCTATAGCAAAAATATCATCAAAAATATCAGGGGCCATAGAGGCCTCTAACCTACCTACCTGCTCAATCAGGGCCTGAAGCATAGCCATCTGCCTCTCAAACTGAGCCATCATCTGGCTCTGAAACTCAGCCTGACACTGTAAAAGGTCCTGTTGAAAAGCCTCTTGTCGAATGAAGTGCTGCTGCTGCTCCTCTGCTAACCTCTGGACTCTAAGCTGCAGCTCTATAAACTCAATAGGGGAGACTCCTAGAACAGCTAAAGAAGACCTAGAAGGAGCTGAAGTAGACAGTCTAGAGGAAGTCTCTGGAATATCAGAAGAAGGAAGTGGAACATCTTGTGTACTAGGGACTCGTGGAGCAGGTCGCTCCTTTCTGTGTGCTAGTAAGAGAGCACTCCTCAGTCTATACTCTGGTCCTAGCGGACCCTGCCTACGAGTCACCATCCCCATACTAACCAACTAGGGAAGTCCCAAAGTCTCCATCACACCCAGCTTTGTCACATGTGGTATTGCCTCCTCCAAAACCCCTAAGCTCCTAGCCAGCCGAGTAATGTAAGTCCCAAAACAGAAAAATACCTTCTTTGAGTTGTTGCAGAAGGCACTGATCTGTCTAGCCAACAAGTATCCCATGTCGACTGACTAGCGCTGGTGCATGCTATAAAGTATAAACAGGTCCGACTGGGTCACTATACCACAACTGTCTCCCCTACCAGTGATGGTCCTAGTCAGCAATGCATGCAAGTACCACAGTCTGTTAGGCAAGTTAGATGCCTTAGACTGGCTGGCACTGTACCCTCAGCTTCATTAGAAATCTCAGCCCACATCTACGGATATGACACACCAGGCATGTGTATGCAATAACTATATACCTCCCTAGCTACATCCTCCTCAGTTCATAAACCCAAGTGTACCCCAAACTGTTGTACACTCATCATGAAAGTCTGCTATGCTAGTCTGAAACTAATAGCATCCGATTGCTGAAAGTCCCGCAATTGGCTCTGCAAAATAAAAGTGCTAGCAAACTCCACCGTCAACTCCCTATATATTAGCTCAACTTTCTCAAAGAAATGCTGAAATGGGGGCGTCTCAAGGTATCGGCGGACTGCAACTGCAAGTCCGACTGTCTCTAGTGCTGGCTAGTCTATGCTATGCCCCTTTCCCAAATCTTTGTGCCTCACCGATTGGTATCTCTGCTCAAAGGTGGGCTGCCCTTGGAAAAGTAGGAATCTGTGGCGCTACGGTGGTCTAATTGGGCCTGAACTAGTCGGTGCAGCACCTGAGGATCGAGAGGAAGAGGAACCGCCTCCTCTTGTAAACTCCTGATCCTCATTTAGTAGATATGGTACCTGAAAAAGAAATTTTTAGTGCAAAGGATCAACGAAATTTTGGGAACATAACAGTATAAAATGGACAAACCAAACGATTTAACTTAATAAAGTTAAACCGATCAATGCCCTACAAAGAAAGTTCAATCCACATCACAACAATAAGGTCTACTCGACATGAATTAGGAGTTAATGAAATCTTTCACAGGAATCTTTCACAAAGTTATCAACCAATATTATCAACTAATCAGAATTTCTTTTTTATAAGACCATGGTATTTGATTCACCAAATACATCATTATTGTATACTCTTTCATATCTATAAAGTTTCTAATCCTTGACTTTTTTGAATCAAAATATCTAAATAACAAAAACAAAATTCCAAACCAAAATGACACAAACACAAAACATTCAAACACACAAAAACACAAATTCACTAAAACCAAAATCTAAAACAGAGAATGGAAGATGAAGATGGAGGGTACTTACTTGAAATGCACACTATCCAAAACCTTCAAAATGAGTATAAAAGAGAAGAGAGAAAGTTTAGAGAATTGGCTAAAAATTGGTCCTTTAGAAATCAACTCGTTTATATAGAAAATGACCGGAACACGCCTGTGTTGATCAACACGGATCCGTGTTCTTCCAAAAATTCATTTATATAGACAATGACCGGAACACACCTATGTTGATCAACATGGGGCCGTGTTCTTGAACACGGTCTGGATATCGGGCCGTGTTGAATGAACTTAAATGTACTAACTTACCAGTTTGATGAAAATGCCCATGTTTGGGCAACACGTGGCCGTGTTTCCAACACGGTCTGGCATAAATACTCGTGTTACCTTCTGTGCATGTGTCCATCTTTAATTCAATTTTTCATAAATTTAACACATTCGTGTTGAAACAACACGGAGCTGTATTGCCAACACGGAGCCGTGTTGCCAACACGGTCTGGCATAACTGGCCGTGTTACCTTCTGTCAACGTGTCCCCTTGAAATTTTTTTTCCTAAAAATAGAACACGGTCCGTGTTGATTAACACGATCAGCATAACTGACCGTGTTACTAACATGTCCTTGGACACGCCCGTGTTAAGCTCTAGAAACTGCAAAACTTGAGATTTTCAGCACTTTCTCAATCTTTCTCACCTGCACAACTAATAAGTCCTCAACGCATACACTCAACATAAATAATACTTAACAAAAACAAACTGTAAAACCTAATCAAACTAAGTTCATACATAATTCAAACCAAAATCAATACCAAAAATGGAAAAACTAAAGAACTAAAACAAAATTAAAAGAAACAAGCTTCTTTAAAGTCATAAGCTGGACTTCAATCCTTTTCGAATAAGAAATAGAGCGCCAAATTCACATGCTCCTCCTCATCCAATGACCCCCCAAGATAATGCTTCAACCTCTGCCCATTAACCTTGAAATTTCTCTTTTTTTGGATGATGCAATTCAACCGCACCATAAAGGAAGACTTGTGTCACTGTAAATGGCCCCGACCAGCAACTCTTCAGCTTTCTTGGAAATAAACGGAGATGAAAGTTAAATAACAACACACTATCTCCTACGTTAAACTCCTTCAAACCTTTCAATCGCTTGTCATGCCATTGTTTGGTCTTCGCCTTATAGATTGTTGAATTTTCATAAGCTTGTTGACGCCATTCCTCTAGGTCATTTAGTTGCCACTGCCTCTGTCTACCTGCGCTATCTAAATCAAAGTTACAAGATTTAAGGGCCTATAACGCTTTGTGTTCTAGCTCAACAGGTAAATGGCAACCTTTCCCATACACAAGCCTAAAGGGAGTGAACCCTGTAGAAGTCCTATAGGTAGTTCTAAATGCCCATAAAGCATCATCTAGCTTTGTAGCCCAATCTTTCCTACTGGCTCCTACAGTCTTATCTAAAATGCGCTTAAGCCCCCTATTAGTAACCTCTACTTGCCCACTCGTTTGTGGGTGATAAGCCGTGGAGGATCGTTGAGATACTCCATATCTTTTAAGCACTTTCTCAAGTTGAGAATTACAGAAATGGGTTCCCCTATCACTAATTAACGCTCGAGGTGTTTCAAACCTAGAGAATAGTTTCTTAAGGAACATCACAACTACCCTAGCATCATTAGTAGGCAAGGCTTGTGCCTCAGGCCATTTAGAAAAATATTCAATAGCCACCAATATATACTTGCATCCATACGAAGAAGGAAAAGGACCTATAAAGTCAATGCCCCAAACATCAAAAATTTTCAACACTTGTATATACTATGTTGGGGCATTTCATCTCGGGCAGAAATGTTACCTGGCCGTTGGCATGCATCACAAACTTGGACATATGCTTGTGCATCCTGGAAGATAGTCGGCCAATAAAAACCAGCATCCAAAACCTTCCTAGCTGTATGGTTTACGGCGTGGTGTCCACCAACCAGTCCCTCATGACAATGCTTGAGAATTTGAATGACTTATTCCCTATATACACACCTCCTGATAATTTGATCTGTACAAATCCTAAATAAGAAGGGGTCGTCCCAAATGTAGTACTTCAAGTTAGCAAAGTATTTCTTCTTTTGCTGGCTCGTCATACCCTTTGGAAGTACCCTTGTAGCCAAATAATTAGCATAATCAAAAAACCAAGGAATAGCATAAGTTACCTGCATTGAGCATAAGTGCTCATCCGGAAAGAAGTCATCGATCTCTTGCTCATTAAGCTCCTCCAAGTGCGAGTTCTCCAATCGATAAAGATGGTCTGCTGTAAGATTTTCAGCTTCTCATTTGTCCTTAATTTCCAAGTCAAATTCCTGCAATAAAAGAACCCAACGAATCAATCTAGGCTTAGAATCATGCTTTGAAAATAAATACCTTAAAGCAGAATGATTCGTGTAAATGATTATCTTTAATAGCATAAGGTAGGAATGAAATTTATCAAAGGCGAACACGACAGCTAGGAGCTCATTCTCTGTGGTGGTGTAGTGTTCTTGGGCATCCGTAAGCATCTTGCTAGCGTAGTAAATAGGTTGGAACTTCATCTCCCTGCGCTGGCCTAAAATAGCTCCAACTGCAAAATCACTAGCATCGCACATAAGCTCAAAGGGCAGCTCCCAATTAGGAGAAACCATGATGGGAGCCGTGGTTAGTTTTTCCTTTAATAACTCAAAAGCTGCTAAACAATCATCATCAAGTACAAAAGGCACATCTTTTACTAGCAATTGAGTTAAAGGCCTAGCAATCTTAGAAAAGTCCTTAATGAACCTTCTATAAAACCCTGCATACCCTAAGAAACTTGTAATAGCCCTAACCAAAGTAGGGAGAGGTAGCTTACTTATAACTTCTACTTTAGCTTTATCTACTTCCATCCCTGCATTTGACACTTTATTTCCTAACACTATACCCTCTTGGACCATAAAATGACATTTTTCCCAATTCAATACAAGGTTAGCTTCAACACACCTAGCTAACATCCTTTCCAAATTATGCAAACAATGGGAAAAAGAGTTACCAAATACAGAGAAGTCATCCATGAAGACCTCCATCGACTCCTCTATCATGTCATGGAAAATGACCATCATACACCACTGAAAGGTCACAAGCACATTACACAAGCCAAACGGCATCCTCCTATAGGCAAAAGTGCCATAAGGACAAGTGAATGTCGTCTTCTCTTGGTCTTCTGGTGCTATGGGAATCTAAAAGTAACCAGAAAAATCATCAAGGAAACAATAATACATATGGCCTGAAAGCCTCTCAAGCATTTGATCAATAAAAGGAAGGGGAAAGTGATCCTTTCAGGTTGCGTCATTCAAGCGTCGGTAGTCTATGCAAACCCGAAAGGCCGTTATCGTTCATGTAGGAATCAGCTCCTCCTTTTCATTTTTCATCACAGTCATGCCCCCTTTCTTGGGAACCACCTACACAAGACTCACCCAAGAACTGTCAGAAATAGGATAAATTAAACTTGGATCAAGAATTTTAATTACCTCCTTTTTAACCACCTCCTTCATATGAGGGTTCAACTGCCTTTATGGCTGCACCACCGATTTGAACTCATCCTCCATCAAAATTTTATGAAGGCAGTAACTCAGGTTTATCCCTGGTATGTCAGCCGTCTTATACGCAAATGCCTTTGCATACCTTCTCAAAATATACAGCACCATCTCCCTTTCCTCAAGTGTGAGACGAGCAGATATAATGACCAGTAAACGCTTTGCTTCATCTAAGTAGGCATACATTAAGTGCGCTAGCAACTCTTTCAATTCAAGAACAGGCAGCTCCTCTAAAGAAGGCTTCAGCTTCTTTACTCCTGACCTGTCAAGATCAACAAAACCATCAGTCTTTTCATCATTAAAATCAGCAGCTAATAAGTGCTCTAGCTGCTCCAACACTTGTTCATTTGATAAATTATCCTCATTTTCTTGCATTGCCACTTGGAAAGGATCATCAATCAACATTTTCTGCAATTGAGAATCCACAATATCATCAATAAAATTAATCAAACACACAGTACCATCGTGCTCATATGGGTATCTCAAGGATTTAGTCAAATCAAACGTAATGCTCTCATCATCTACCCTAAGTTCCAGCTTTTCGCTACTAACATCTATCAAAGCTCTAGATGTAGCTAAAAATGGTCTACCTAGGATCAATGGAACATCACTATCACCATTCATATCCATGACAACAAAATCCACAGAAAATATAAATTTGTCAACTTTAACTAGCACATCCTCTATTATCCCTTTCGGGTACTTAACAGTTCAGTCTGCTAGTTGTATACTCATCCTAGTAGGAGCTAGCTTAGAAGTGCTTAGTCCTAACTCCTCAAACAATGAGCTAGGCATCAAATTGATGCTAGCACCCAAATCAGCTAATGCCAGTAGTTTCAATTTATCCCTAATCAAACAAGGTATAGTAAAACTCCCTAGGTCATGTTGTTTGACTGGAATCTTACTCTGAAACACTGCTAAGCATTCTACATTCAAGGTCACCAATCCCAAATCCTCTAACTTCCTTTTGTTGCTTAGAATCTCCTTTAAAAACGTCGCATACTTTGGCATCTACGAAATAGCTTCAATAAAAGGCAAGTTAATCCGCAATTGTCTAAAGAGATCTAAAAACTTACAGAATTACTGATCAACTTTATCCTGTTTGAGTTTTGCAGGATATGGAATGGGAGGTTGGTATGGCCTCAAGGGGATCTTCTTCGAATCCTCCTTCTCTTCAACTACTTCCTTTCGTTTCTCCTCAAGCTTGTCTTCCTTTTTCGACTCATCCACCTGCACATCAGAAGCATCATTAGTAAAAGGCATAGATGGACTAGGAAGTTCCTTGCCTGATCTCAAAGTAATTGCTTTGGCATGCTCCCTTGGATTAGACTCTATGTTACTTAGAAGCGTGCCCGGCTGCCTCTTAGCCATCATCCTAGACAACTGCCCAATTTGATTTTCCAAGTTCTGAATTGAAGCTTGTTGATTCCAAATGGCATTGTCCGTTTGTTGAAATATGTTCTTTGAAGTTGTAATGAACTTCGTCATCAACTCTTCCAAGCTTGGCTTCTTCTCTTGACTACCTCCTAGTTGATGGGGAACATAATGCATAGGTTGCTGCTAATGCAACCTTTGATATCCTGGTGGACCTTGATTATTGGAATTTCTCCATCTAAAATTAGGATGATTCCTCCACCCTGGGTTGTATGTACTGCTGTAGGGATCGTTTTGCTGCCTACCTACATAATCAACATTCTTAACTTTAGAAACATTAGTAGGCATAGAAGATGCAAACATACCTCCTGTATCACAATTGGTGTTGTAATGCGGTCCAGCACAGAATTCACATCCAGGTTAAGCTGCTTGGACCGGCATCTGAAGTTGTTCTATCTTTTTAGAAAGTAGCTTTACTTGTGCCGCCAAGGCTACTGTAGGATCTGCCTCAGCCCAATATACAGCGGGCTTTAGACCTCTAGCCCGTGGAGTTTGCCCCTGATAAGTGTTGGTGGCCATCTCTTCTATCAAATCCTAGGCTTGCACAGGTGTTTTGCTATTAATAACCCGTTCAGGTAAATTTTTTAATATGAGAAAATAACCCCGTAATACAGGGATACTTATCAATCGAAGAAAATAACCCCGTATTTGGTATATTTATGATATTAGATAACAGCCTCTTAAATTGGTTTTTATAATATGCGAAAACAATCCCATAAAAGGGGTATATTTATTGATATAAGAAAATAACCTCGTAAAATGTGTATATTTATGAATTTGAGAAAACAACCCCATAATAGTGCTAATAATTTAATATGAGAAAAGGACCTCGTAAAAGTGGTATATTTTTCAATATAAGAAAATAATCCCGTAAAACGTGTATATTTATATATATGAGAAAATAACAGCGTAAAAGTAGTGTAATTGCGAGTATGAAAAAATAGCCTCATAGAAGGTGTAAATTTCTTAATATGAGAAAATAACCCCGTGGTACGGGGATATTTATTAATCGGAGAAAATAACCCCGTAATTTTAGTATATTTGTCAGTACGAGAAAACAACCCCTTAAATTGGTTAATTTTATAATATGAGAAAACAATCTCCTAAAAGCAGCATATTTGTCAACATGATAAAATAATCCCATAGAACGTGTACATTTATAAATTTGAGAAAACAACCCCATAACAGTGCTAATAATTTAATATGACAAAACGACCCTGTAAAAGTGGTATATTCATTAATATAAGAAAATAACCCTGTAAAACATGTATATTTATGAATTTTAGAAAACAACCCTGTAAAAGTAGTGTAATTGCGGGTGTAAGAAAACATCCTCGTAGAACAGGTAAATTTTTTAATATGAGAAAACAACCCCGTAAGAGGGGTATATTTATAAATATTAGAAAACAACCCAGCAATAAGGAGATATTTAGCAATCGGAGAAATAACTCTGTAATTTTGGTATATTTGTGAGTATAAGAATATAAGCCCTTAAATGGGTCAATTTTATAATATAAAAAAATAACCTGTAAAAGGGGTATATTTGTCAATATAAGAAAATAACCCTGTAAAAGTGGCATATTTATCAATATAAGAAAATAACCCCGTAAAACGTGTATATTTATGAATATGAGAAATAACCCCGTAAAAATAGTGTAATTGCGAGTTTGAGGAAAGAGCCTTGTAGAAGGGGTAAATTTTTTAATAGGAGAAACAACCTCGTAGTACGATGATATTTATCAATTGGAGAAAATAACACCGTAATTTTGGTATATTTGTGAGTATGAGAAAACAACCCCTTAAATAGGTTAATTTTATAATATAAGAAGCAACCCCGTAAAAGGGGTATATTTGTCAATATTATAAAATAACCCCTAAAAAGTGGTATATTTATAAATATAAGAAAATAACCCCATAAAACATGTATATTTATGAATTTGAGATAATAACACCGTAAAAGTAGTATTATTGCGAGTCTGAAAAAATAGCCTCATAAAAGGGGTAAATTTTTTAATATGAGAAAAAAACCCCATAGTACGATGATATTTATCAATCGAAAAAGATAACCTCGTAATTTTGGTATATTTGTGAGTATGAGAAAACAACTCTTTAAATTGGTTAATTTTATATTATGAGAAAACAACTCCGTAAAAGTATATTTGTCGATATAAGAAAATAACCCCGTAAAACGTTTATATTTATGAATTTGACAAACAACCCCAGAATAGTGTTAATAATTTAATATGAGAAAATGATCCCGTCAAAGTGGTATATTTTCCAATATAAGAAAATAACCCCGTAAAGCATGTATATTTATGAATATGAAAAAACAACTCCGTAAAGTTAGTATGATTGCGAGTCTGAGAAAACAGCCTCGTACAAGGGGCAAATTTTTTAATATGAGAAAACAACCCCGTAATACCGGGATATTTATCAATCGGAGAGAATAACCCCATAATTTTGGTATACTTGTGAGTATGAGAAAACCCATTAAATGTGCTAATTTTATAATATGAGAAAACAACCCCGTAGAAGGGGTATATTTATCAATATAAGAGAATAACCTCGTAAAATGAGTATATTTATGAATTTGAGAAAACAATACCATAATAGTGCTAATAATTTAGTATGAGAAAATAATTCCGTAAAAGTGGTATATTTATCAATATAAGAAAATAACTCTGTAAAACGTGTATATTTATGAATCTAAGAAAATAACCCCGTAAAAGTAGTGCAATTGCGAGTCTAAGAAAACAGCCTCGTAGAACGAGTAAATTTTTTAATATGAGAAAACAGCCTCGTAGAAGGGGTAAATTTTTTAATATGTTAAAACAACCCCGTAATACGGGGATATTTATGAATCTGAAGAAATAACCCCGTAATTGTCATATATTTTTTGAGTATAAGAAAACAACCCCTTAAATGGGTTAATTTTATAATATGGGAAAACAACCCCGTAAAAGGAGTATATTTGTCGATATAAGAAAATAACCCAGTAAGGTGTATATTTATGAATTTGAGAAAACAACCCATAAAGTGCTAATAATTTAATATGAGAAAACGAACCCGTAAAAGTGATATATTTATCAATATAAGAAAATAACCACGTAAAACGTGTAAATTTATGAATTTAAAAAAACAAACCCGTAAAAGTAGTGTAATTGCGAGTTTGAGAAAACAGCCTCGTAGAAGGGGTAAATTTTCTAATATGAGAAAATAGCCTCGTAGAAGAGGTAAATTTTATAATATGAGAAAACAACCCCGTAATAAAGGGATATTTATCGATCGGAGAAAACAACCCCGTAATTTTCGTATATTTATGCGTATGAGAAAACAACACCTTAAATGGGTTGATTTTATAATATGCAAAAGCAACTCCGTAAAACATGTATACTTATGAATTTAAGAAAACAATCCTATAATAGTGCTAATAATTTAATATGAGAAAATGACCCTGTTAAAGTGGTATATTTAAATAACCCCGTAATTTTGGTGGATTTGTGAGTATGAGAAAGCAACCCTTTAATTGAGTTATTTTTATAATATGAGAAAACAAGTCCTTAAAAGGGGTATATTTGTCGAAATAAGAAAATAACACCGTAAAACGTGTATATTTATTAATTTGAGAGAACAAGCCCATAATAGTGCTAATAATTTAATATGAAAAAAGGGCCCCATAAAAGTGGTATATTTATCAATATAAGAAAATAACCCTGTAAAATATGTATATTTATGAGTCTAAGAAAACAACCCCGTAAAAGTAGTGTAATTGCGTATCTAAGAAAATAGACTCATAGACCGGGTAAATTTTCTAATATGAGAAAACAGCCTCATAGAAGGGGTAAATTTTTTAATATGTGAAAGTAACACCGTAAAACGGGAATATTTATGAATATGAGTGATGGGTGCTACTCGTGTTAGCTACAATCTAAGGCAGTGTACCTATCGATGCAGTCTAGCACTAATGGCGAGTATCAAGGTCGTATTCCTCGAGAAAGCGAAAGCCTAGAGTTACTCCTTTGTTCTTTGTTATATTAACCTAAAATGGATGATGAATAAATTCTAAACTAACTATTAACTACGAGCTAAGTTCTAAGGGAGATGCAAGCGTGATTGATAAACGAAATAATCAAGACAAGAAGAAAAACCCAGAGGGAATCTAAACTAGTTGGCAACCGAACAAAAGATAAAGGATCAGTGAGTCTAATTATGCTACCCGTGGACGAATTCTTAACCGAATTCAGGTTCTCTCTCGAGATAACTGAATTCCTAAACCTAATAACCTAAAGTTGGAATCTCTTCCTAACGATTGATTCTTAAATTAGCATTAAGCTTTAATCCGCCTCTATTAAGCTTTGTTAATTCTTAATCCGGCTAGTTATTTATCCTTATCTCTAAGCGATTATTAACCAGTTCTTGTTATTCAAAATTCCAATTGCCAAACGGATTTCTCAATCTCATAAAGCAATCTAAACATCACAATTCACAACGTCTCATGAATAATGCATAATCTTATTAATACTGAAAACAAGAAGAATACAAAACCAACTCGAACAATCCAACAATATAATATCAAGCCAGCATAGTAAAGAAATCCCAATGGATTAAATCAATCTAACTAATCATGTTCGTTCTCAAAATATACAAGAATTCAATTACAACAATAAGCAAAGGTAGAAAAAAACCCGATTACACCCTTGGATGAGAGTAAACAGCCCCAAATCCTTTTGCTCCAATTGAATCGATTCTTGTTCCTCTTGCTCGATTTGAAAATCAATAAACGAACCTTGCCCCATCTTCGATCCTTCAAGGAAATCCGATTGAAACCTTGATCCAAGTCTCCTTTTCCCTTGGTCTCAGCTCAGAAAACCCTTAGAGAAAGAAAAATTAGGGTTTGGGACGTTCTAACCCTAGCCTCCTCTGTTCTTTTCTTTTTGTTCTTTTAATTAATACCCCTGTCACCTCCAACACGAGATGTGTTCCTGGCCGTGTTACTCTCTGTGGCCGTGCTCCTTAAAAACTACTTCTTCTTTGATGTTCAACATGGCCGTGTTTGTCCCCGTGTTAGTAATACGGCCCATGCTTGTGACCGTGTTGAGAACACGGCCAGTGTTGAGATCAACACGGCCATGTTCAGCTTCCTCATGCTCGTACTTAGCTCGTTTTGGCAGCTTTGACGTCCAATTATGCTCCAATTCTTTCCTCTTTCATCCTTTGACCTTTTTTGGACCTAATGCACACAAACATATATATAAGGTGAGTGTTGAGACCAATTCACATCCAAATGTCCATAAAATCAATCTTAAAAAAACCCATTTAGATGTGTGTATTTTACGCACATCAATGAGGAAATAACTCTGTAATTGTGGTATATTTGTGAGTACGAGAAAACAACCCCTTAAATGGGCAAATTTTATAATATGGTAAAATAACCTTGTGAAAGGGGTATACTTGTCGATATAAAAGAATAACCCTGTAAAACGTGTATATTTATAAATTTGAGAAAACAACCCCATAATAGTGCTAATAATTTAATATTAGAAAACGACCCCGTAAAAGTGGTATATTTATTAATATAAAAAAATAACCCCGTAAAACAAGTATATTTATGAATCCGAGAAAATAATCCCATAAAAGTAGTGTAATTGTGAGTCTAAGAAAACAACCTCGTAGAAGGGGTAAATTTTTTTAATAAGTGAAAGCAACCCCATAATACGTGGATATTTATGAATCTGAGTAAATAACCCCATAATTGTGGTAAATTTATGAAAATGAGAAAACTCCTTAAATGGGTTAATTTTATAATATGATAAAACAACCCCTTAAAAGGGGTATAATTGTCAATATAAGTAAATAACCCGGTAAAACATGTAAATTTATGAATTTAAGAAAACAATCCTATAATAGTGCTAATAATTTAGTGTGAGAAAATGACCTTGTAAAAGTGGTATATTTATCAATATAAGAAAATAACCCCGTAAAATATGTATATTTATGAATCTGAGAAAACAACCTTGTAAAAGTAGTGTAATTGCGAGTCTGAGAAAACATCTTCGTAGAATGGGTAATTTATTATATGAGAAAACAACCGCATAATACGGAGATATTTATCAATCGGAGAAAATAACCCCGTAATTCTAGTGTATTTGTGTGTGTGAGAAAACAACCCCTTAAATGTGTTAATTTTATAATATAAGAAAATAATGCCGTAAAAGAGGTATATTTGTCGATATAAGAAAATAACTCCATAAAATATATATATTCATGAATCTGAGAAAACAACCCCGTAAAAGTAATGTAATTGCGAGTCTAAGAAAACAGACTTGTAGAACAGGTGAATTTTTTAATATGAGAAAACAGCCTCATAGAATGGTTAAACTTTTCAATATGAGAAAATAACCCCCTAAGACGGGGATATTTATCAATCGAAAAAAATAACCCTGTAATTTTGGTGTATTTGTGAGTATGAGAAAACAACCCCTTAATTGGGTTAATTTTATAATATGAGAAAACAATCCCGTAAAAGGTGTATATTTGTCAACATAAGTAAATAACCCCGTAAAACGTGTATATTTATGAATTTGATAAAACAATCCCATAATAGTGCTAATAATTTAATATGAGAAAACGACCCCGTAAAAATGATATATCTATCAATATAAGAAAATAACCCCGTAAAATATGTATATTTATGAATCTTAGAAAACAACCCTGTAAAAGTAGTGTAGTTGCGTGTCTAAGAAAACAGCCTCGTAGAACGGGTAAATTTTTTCATATGAGAACACAGCCTCGTAAAAGAGGTAAATTTTTTAATATGTGAAAGTAACCCCATAATATGGGGATATTTATGAATCTGGGGAAATAACCCTGTAATTATGGTATATTTATGAGTATGAGAAAACAATCCCTTAAATAAGTTAATTTTATAATATGATAAAACAACCTCGTAAAACGTCTATATTTATGAATTTGAGAAAACAACCCCGTAAAAGTAGTGTAATTGCGAGTGTAAGAAAACAACCTCGTAGAACGGTTAAATTTTTAATATGAGAAAATAGCCTCGTAGAAGGGGTATATTTGTTGATATAAGAAAATAACCCATAAAATATGTATATTTATGAATTTGACAAAATAACCCCTTAATAGTGCTATTAATTTAATATGAGAAAACAACTCCATAAAAGTGGTATATTTAGCAACGTAAGAAAATAATCCCGTAAGACGTGTATATTTATGAATCTGAGAAAATAACCTCGTAAAAGTAGTGTAAGTGTGAGTTTGAGAAAACAGCCTCGTAGAACGAGTAAATTTTTTAATATGAGAAAAAAACCCCTAATACGGGGATATTTATCAATCAGTGAAAATAACCATGTAATTTTGGTGTATTTGTGAATATGAGAAAATAAACCCTTAATCGCATTAATTTTATAATATGAAAAAACAACCCTGTAAAAGGGGTATATTTTCGATATAAGAAAATAACCTATAAAACGTGTGTATTTATGAATATGAAAAAACAACCAAGTAAAAGTAGTGTAATTGCGAGTCTGAGAAAACAGCCTCGTAGAAGGAAATAAATTCTAATATGAGAAAACAACACTGTAATACGGGAATTATTATCAATCGGAGAAAATAACCCCATAATTTTTGGTATATTTGTAAGTATGAGAAAACAACCCCTTAAATGGGTTAATTCCATAATATGAGAAAAGAATCTCGTAAAAGGGGTATATTTGTCGATATCAGAAAATAAACTCGTAAAACGTGTATATTTATGAATTTGAGAAAACAATCCCATAATAGTGCTAATAATTTAATTCGAGAAAACGACCCTATAAAAGTGATATATTTATCAATATAAGAAAATAACCCCGTAAAACGTGTATATCAATGAATCTAAGAAAATAACCCCGTGATAGTATTGTGATTGCGAGTCTAAGAAAACTCCCTCGTAGAACAGATAAAATTTTTAATATGAGAAAATAACTCCGTAAGAGGGGTATATTTATAAATATTAGAAAATAACCCCATAATAAGGGGATATTTAGCAATCGTAGAAAATAACCCCGTAATTTTGGTATATTTGTGAGTATGAGAAAACAACCCCTTAAATGGGTTACTTTATAATATGAAAACAACACGTAAAAGGGGTATATTTGTCAATATAAGAAAATAATCCCTTAAAATTTGTATATTTATCAACATAAGAATATAACCCAATAATACGTGTATATTTATGAAATGAGAAAATAATCCTGTAAAAGTAGTGTAATTGCGAGTCTCAAAAAACAGCCTCGTAGAAGGGCTAAATTTTTTAATATGATAAAACAACCCCATAGTACGGGGATATTTACCAGTTGGAGAAAATAATCCCGTAATTTTGGTATATTTGTGAGTATGAAAAAACAACCCTTTAAATGGGTTAATTTTATAATGTGAGAAAACAACCCGTAAAAGGGGTATATTTGTCAATATAAAAAAATAACCCCGTAAAAGTGGAATATTTATCAATATAAGAATATAACCCTGTAAAACGTGTATATTTATGAATCTGAGAAAATAACCCCATAAAAGTAGTGTAATTGCGAGTTTGAGAAAACAACCTCGTAGAACGGGTAAAATTTTTAATATGTGAAAGCAACCCCGTAATACGGGGATATTTATAAATCTAAGAAAATAACCATGTTATTGTGGTATATTTGTGAGTATGAGAAAACAACCGCTTAAATGGATTAATTTTATAATATGATAAAACAACCCCATAAAAGGGGTATATTTGTCAATATAAAAAAATAACCTTGTAAAACGTGTATATTTCTGAATCTCAGAAAATAATACCGTCAAAGTAGTATAATTGCGAGTATGAGAAAATAGCCTCATAGAAGGGGTAAATTTTTTAATATGAGATAACAACCCTGTAAGTGAGGTATATTTATAATTATTAGAAAACCACCCCGTAATACGAGGATATTTATAAATCGGAGAAGATAACCCCGTAATTGGATATATTTATGAGTATGAGAAAACAACCACTTAAATGGGTTAATTTTATAACATTAGAAAATAACCCCGTAACAGTAGCATTTTTATCAATATAAGAAAATAACCCTGTAAAATGTGTGTATTTATGAATTTGAGAAAATAATCCCGCAAAAGTAGTCTAATTGAGAGTCTAAGAAAACAGCCTCGTATAACGGATAAATATTTTAATATGAGAAAACAGCCTCGTAGAAGGGATAAATTTTTTAATATTTGAAAATAGCCCCGTAAGTGGGGTATATTTATAAATATTAGAAAACACCTGTAATACGGGGGTAATTCTCAATCGGAGAAAATAACCTCATAATTTTTATATATTTGTGAGTATAAGAAAACAACCCCTTAAATGAGTTAATTTTACAATATAAGAAAATAACCCCGTAAAATATGTATAATTATGAATTTGAGATAACAACCCCATAATTGTGCTAATAATTTAATATGAGAAAATGACCCCATAAAGGTAGTGTAATTGCGAGTCTAAGAAAACAACCTTGTAGAAGGAGTAAATTTTTTAATATGAGAAAACAACCGCGTAAGAGGGTTATATTTATAAATATTAGAAAATGATCCCATAATACGAGGATATTTATCAATTGGAGAAAATAACCTAGTAATTTTGGTATATTTGTGAGTATGAGAAAACAACCCTTTAAATGGGTTAATTTTATAATATGAGAAAAAAGCTTATAAAAGTGGTATATTTGTCAATATAAGAAAATAACCCCGTAAAAAGTGGTATATTTATTAATATAGAAAAATAACCCCATAAAACGTGTATATTTGTGAATCTAAGAAAATTACATCGTAATAGTAGTGTAATTGCGAGTCTGAGAAAACAGCCTCGTAAAAGGGGTATATTTGTCAATATAAGAAAATAACCCTGTAAAACATGCATATTTATGAATTTGAGAAAACAACCCTATAATAGTGCTAATAATTTAATGTGAGAAAATGTCCCCGTAAAACTTGTATATTTATCAATATAAGAAAATAATGTCATAAAATGTGTACATTTATGAATCTCATAAAACAACCCTTTAAAAGTAGTGCAATTGCAAGTCTAAGAAAACAACCTTGTAAATCGGCTAAATTTTTTCATATGTGAAAGCAACCCTGTTATACGAGAATATTTATGAATCTGAAGAAATAACCCTGTAATTGTGATATATTTGTGAGTATGAGAAAACAACCCCTTAAATGGGTTAATTTTATAATATGATAAAACAACCCCGTAAAAGCGATATATTTATTAATATAAGAAAATTACCCCGTAAAACATGTATATTTATGAATATGAGAAAATAAAAACGCAAAAGTAGTATTATTGGGAATCTGAGAAAATAGCCCCGTACAAAGGGTAAATATTTTAATATGAGAAAATAATCCCGTAATACAGAAATATTTATCAATCAGAGAAAATAACCCCATAATTTTGGTGTATTTGTGAATATGTTAAAACAACTCCTTAAATGGGTTAATTTAATAATATGAGAAAACAACTCCGTAAAAGGGGTATATTTATTGACATAAGAAAATAACCCTGTAGAATGTGTATATTTATTAATTTGAGAAGACAATCCCATAATAGTGCTAATAATTTAATATGAGAAAATGAACCCGTAAAAGTGGTATGTGATGTGAGGTTAAAGTAAACCAGCAAGCAATTATTTCCTTTTCTATTGGTAAATATCAGGATGAGGTCTTATGCGATGTATTACTATTGCATGCTAGTGATATTTTGCTTGGGAGACCATGGCAATTTGAGAGTAGGGCGATGCATGATAGGTACCTCAATAGGTATTCATTCACCAAGGATGGAAGAAAGACCATATTGACACCACTTTTCTCAAAGGAAGTATATGAAGACCAATGTAAGATGGAAAAGATGATAGTGGAGGCCGAAGAAGAAGAAAAAGAGAGTAAAAAGAGTGTTAGAGAATGAAAAAAGAAGATTTAGAGTAAAGAAAATGTAGTAAAGAATCGGCCTAGAGAGAAAAGTGAAAAGAATGTGAGTTTAATAGCTAGAGCAAATGAGGTTAGGTAAGCTTTGTATTCTAACCAGCCTATATTTGTACTTTTGTACATAGGGGCTTATTTTGCCACTAATGACCTTAATCCATCTTTGCCTGGTGTGTTTGTTGAACTTTTGTAGTAATTTGAAGATATGTTTCCCGAGGAGATGCGAAGTGGTTTACCACCAATTAGAGGCATAGAACATCAGATAGACTTCATTCTAGGGGTTGTCATACCTAATAGACCAGCATATAGGACTAAGCTAAGTGAGACTAATAGACCATATTGACAACTGCTTGTGTGATTAGGTGATTTGCATCCTAGAGATAAGCGTAATAGCTTATTGGAATAAGAACTAGACATTATTATTAGCGGTAATTTAGAGATTAATGCTATTCTAAAATCGATTGTTAAGAAGAGATTCCACCTTTAGATCTTTAGGATTAGGAATTAGTTAACTTGAGAAAGAAGCCAATTCATTTAAGAAATTATCCACATATCGCAATTCTTAATAAATCAATTCATAATTTATTGTTTGTAAACTGGCTAGCTAAAGCAATCCCCAATTGGGTTAACTCATCTTATTATTCTTTTTCAACTTTCATTCTCTTGGTTAAAATTTAGTTTTCAGTTGCATTCTTAATCATTTTTATTTAATAATCTTCACCAGCTTTTGATTGATTAAATAATAGAAATAGCATAGTAGTAGTAGTTTCTCAGTTCCCATGGGATATGACATTAATACTAGCCATAGCTAGATTACATTCGATAGGTACACTTGCCTATAGATTGCTAGTTGTGTTAGCGAGCCATCACTACTACAATGGTGGCTACTACTCCTAGTACTATTCATAGACTGGCTGATCTTTGGGAAGGCAAACTCCACTAATCGCAGGAAGGGATGACACGATAAATAGCTTAATGACCTAAGGCTGACTTACTAGATGAAAGTAAAGACTATGCTTCTAAAAGAAGAAAGCACTACTTCCTTCTTACCCAATACTACTCTCTGATTTAACATACTATTCTTCAACAATAACATACTATTGATTGATAATTGTGTATATAAAGAAAAGTATCGCTCTTATAATAAGAGATAGTTGATGAGAAGCCTCCACCCAAAGAGCCTAGCCCGAGAGACGAGTTCTCTAGTGTGAACCAAATGGTCCCGCAAAGTTAATCTGTGAATGGTTTAATCTTGAAGAGCAGCAAAGCAGACTAACCACACTAGGGGAGAAAAAGTGCTTTATGAATATTTTTTTTATTTTTTCTTACTAAAGGTCATCGCCTGCCTCTATGTACTTGAGTTTTAATTTCGTAATTAACTAGTATAGAAAGAGAAAGAGATTCATCTTGCTTATTTGTTTTCTTAATCATTGAATTGAGTGCTTGGTAAATGCTTTTGACTCATCCTCCCATTGCTCTATCTCCGATAGCATCCAACTGATAATAAAGATAGATATATAGAAAGTGTGCAGTGAGGGATCTTTCTAGGTAGCCAGTCCTTACTCGGCCCAAGCAATGCCCAAAGACTCCTATGTTTTTCTTGGTTGGAGCAACCCAACCGGTGATTTCTGTCTTCTAGAGAGCAAGAATTAGTCTCTCTTTCTTTTGAAGGGGGCACAGAGCTGTCAGAAAATGAAGTAGATCAAATGATTGTTCTAGAATGGTTATTTCTTATGAAAAATCTGGTCTGATGGCTGTTCTCCACTAATCACAAGGATATAGGGACTCTATTTTTTATTTTCGGTGCCATTGCTGGAGTGATGGGCACATGCTTCTCAGTACTGATTCATATGGAATTAGCACGACCGGTGTGGTATGCTTCTGCCACTACAACTAAGGCAGTGAACCTATCGATGCAGCCTAGCAGCACGACAAGTATTAAAAGTATCATATCCCTCGGGAAAGTGAAATCCTAGAGTTACTACTTTGTTCTTTATTATCTAGCCTAAAATTAATAATGGAGGTTTCTAGATTTACTAATGAGTAAAAACGAAATTCTAAGTGTAATGCGAGAATGAATGAGTAAAGAGAATAATCAAGACAAGAAAGCAAACCCAAAGAGGACCTAGACTAGTTGGGTATCAAACGAAAGACAACAAATTGTTGAATCCAATTATGCTACCCGTGGATGGATTTTAAACCAAATTCGGTTTTCCTCTCGAGACAACCGAATTCCTAAACCTAAGAACCTAAATGTAGAATCTCTTTGTAACGATTGATTATTATGTAAGCCTCAAGCTTTAATCCACCTCTATTAAGCTTTGTTAATTCTTAATCCGACAAATTAATTAACCTTACCTCTAAGGGGAAATTAACCTGTACTTGCAATCAAATTTCCAAACTTAATTAGAATTTCTCAATTGCTAAAAGAGTTCTATGAATAGTAATCAATACAATCAATATAACGACAACTAGATTTATATTATTAATTGCAAAACGAATACAAGAAAGCACACTCAACCAATCTCAATAATTCAGTACAAAGCCAACGTAGCAAGGAACCCCAATGGGTTCAACCAATCTAGCTACACATGTTCATGTCTAAAGCAAATAGGAATTCAACTACAATGAAAGAATAAAGAAATTAAAACATATACACCTTTATCCTAGAATTAGATGAATAGCTCAAAGCCTTGATCCACACTGATGTCGATCTTCATAAGTGCTTCTTGATTTGCATCAAAACTCCTCCTCATTCTTCAAGCTTCAATCCAAAACCTAGAATCACGAATCTGACATTCCAAGGTGGAATCAGTCTTATGGAAGCCGCCCTAAAATGCCTAAAACACGTCTAGCAAAATTACAAAGGAAGATGAAGAGTTAAAATCGCCGATCCGGAACTCATTTTGGCTGGTTGAATTTATACTATGGATATATTTAAACAACTGCACATGTTGACTTCCCAAAAGTCAACCCAAGGTCAAACGCTTCTGATTTGGTCTATTTTCGCCCGAAATTGATCTAAAATTGCTTTAACACTGATGATGGACCTATAAAATCTCCTAGAATATGAAAGGACACAAAACACGAGTGATCTTAGAACAAAAACACAATAAATGCTAAGAAAATGCATAATAATATGCATGCAAACATGTATAGAACTATGCATATCAACGACGCGGCGATCAAATTCTTTATGGGAATCATAAACTTTATAATGTTTTAATAACAGCTCATGCTTTTTAATGATCTTTTTTATGGTTATCCCGATAATAATAAGTGGATTTGGTAATTGGTCTTTTTTGATTCTGATAAGTACACTTGACATGGCATTTCCACGATTAAATAATATTTCATTCTGGTTGTTGCCACCAAGTCTCTTACACCTATTAAGCTCAGCCTTAGTGGAAGTGGGTAGCGGCACTGGGTGGACGGTCTATCCACCCTTAAGTGGTATTACCCTCCATTCTGGAGGAGCAGTTGATTCAGCAATTTCTAATGTTCATCTATCTGGTGTTTCATCCATTTTAGGTTCTATCAATTTTATAACAACTATCTCCAACATGCATGGACCTGGAATGACTATGCATAGATCACCCCTATTTGTGTGGTCTGTTGTCACTTTGTATAAGGCTGCGTCCACTAAGAAAAAAACCCTTTAGTAAAGCCTAAATATCCTTATTAAAAACAAAAGCGCTAACGCGCCTTATATTAAAAAATTAGTTTATTTGAAAAGGAACCTTTTGCCTTTATTGATATGATATAAAACAAACTTGCTTACTAATAAAGCGACAAGAAACACCTTCTTTCTCAAAGTCAAGTTTCTCGCTTAGAAATATTGCAACATTACCGCTTTACTAATATAATAGAAAGTGAAGGCTCTTATACTTTTCTACGAATCTACAACTCTCTTTATTGAGCGAGACTCCATCCATATCTCTTCTATACTAGTGGGTTATTCTTTATTTGTTTTTCCATTCTATCATTTGTTTGACAGCTTCTTAGACTACGCTCCATTTTAGATAGGTTTTCAGTCTTAATCAAGATAGGTAAGGGATGCGTCAGCCGGTGGTTGCTTAGTCTCATCTGAGAGTTGTACTACTTTTTCTATTTGAAAATAAAAGAAAGGGGTCGATTTAAGCTCCTTCCCTTCCATTGCATAGCCGCGCTAGAAGGTACTATGAGCCATGTGTCCCACGCATCTAACCAGCTTCTGTGGTTCACCGGTTCCACTAAAACATCTCATTTGTTGAAGCAGAGGATAGTGCGCTTTAGGCGCCATACGAGACACATCTCTTCTTTTATTTTGGTTTATTCACTAATCTAAAGCTTAACACTTGCTTTTTTCTTATTGGGGGGCGGCATTCTTGAATGAAGTATATCCTGACCAAATTAGCACTTCTCAGATCAAGCTAGGCCTTTCCAATTGAGCTGGGCGTCGGGACCCCTAGATGCGTTAGCGATCGCACATAGGGGGTGGTTGCCTAGGTTTCTCGGCTTGATAACCTGCACCTCGCGTTTATGATAGCTACATTCAACTGTGCCCCGGAGACACAGTCGAAGCATGCCCGCCCAGTGTGCTTCTTTCACGACATGCTCTAGTGTTGGGTATATTCATGTGGTCTTATAGTGTTAGAAGAAGTTGTGTCCGTCGCGGACATCTGCAACATCCTCCCACATTTTTTTAATATAGGACAAAGGAAAAGACTGACCCATTTTTGGTGACTTTCGCGGTCGCCCTCACTGAATCCACTTGAATATGAACTACGATTCATATAAAGTTTGATCGAAATTGGACTTCCTTTTCATGCCATATGCGCTTAGACTAACTTCTTTCCTTTTTCTTCCCAGTCCAATATTTATTCTTGAAAGTCCATGTAAAAGCAAACTTTTAAAATTGTTGATCCTTCAGTGATCTTAACAACGGATTTTCCATTGTAAATTCGTATGGAGCAATTAACAAATTCCAAAAAAATAGAAGATTTATGTGACCAAATTCTCCTATTCAAAACAAGATCTCTCTTCTTCTTCATTCTCAATAGGCATGAATCAACAAAACTTCCCTTCCATATAGATCATCGTGGCATGAACTCATTTCTACGTTTCCCCACCCCTGCCCTAAATCTAGCTTTGGTGGGCTTCCCTCAAGGTGACGCCGAAAGTCTACCTCCTTTTCTACGCCCTTTATCTCCACTCTATGCCATTAGATGTATGTTGGCGCAGGAAGGGCCGCTTGATCACCCTATCTACTTTGCAAGTAGACGAATTTCCAATGGGGAATTAGATAAGCACCGAACCTTCTTTATCATGATCCACCCCGCACTTAAGACCCGAGATTGAGCACTAGAGCAGCTCATAACAAGGTACCAAAAAGAAGAATGTGATAAGTTCATATTCTCCAGATTCGACTATAAACCAGATAGTGGGGATGAAAAAAAGCATAAGCTACCTCGTTTGTGCTCCCGTCTTTCCCGCTTCCATCTTTCATGGATGGCCCCCTATATATCTCTTAAAGCTTCTATGTGATCTACTTAGCTATTTATTAGTGCCTTTGCTTCTCACGACTTCTTTTTATAGCTCTACCGCCAACCCCACTATTGCTGGGGGAACCGGGTATTCAATGGGCTCTGAATCTGGATATTTACTCCTTTATAGAACTGAAATTGAGATTCAAGGATTTTTGCTGACTCAAGTGGGTAGTGATTATTAGTCAAGCTTTGGCTCCCGAATGGTAACTGGATCCATCCAAAGGGAAACTGATTCTCAAATGCAATCTATATTTATTCAAAGTGGTTTTGTATTCGTATATGGGCCAGATAATGCTTTTATCTTTTAAAATGGGTAATTAATGCAGCAATGGAGTCAACTTAATCTTCCATATTTTTAGAAGTTGGTCAGCCTTGACGTATATATACTATACTGCAGTTCCCACCTCCGTGTGTATTACGTGTTTGCTCCAATCAGGGTCAATGAAGTCAATTACCTTTCCTGCAGATGCTGCTTCAACGACTACTACTCCTGGGAAATGTTCTTCGTGCTATTGGATTAATGTTTCAATGTGTTTTAGGGCCATGACTCAAAATTTGGGTCTCTTCAATCTACTGCTCGCTCTAACGGTGTCTAGATCAACAATATCTATCATTAAAGGTAGTCTTCCTGGGTAGTCACATACGGGCATAAGTAGCCACCTAAGGTTTATGGCATCATAAAGTAGATAGTTACTCTTATCTAAGGGGTTGGGTATGACCTTCATGGATAGTAATTCTATTTTTATTATAGTGATAGGGATGAAGATCTCGATGATTCAGATTATGATCTCGATTTAGTCGACTCTGTTGATTCAGTATATTGGCCGGTTGAACACTTTCTAGTAACACCAAAAGCTCCAATAGTGGGATGGGGGTTCAATTTATCTGGCCCTTGGTTTATGAAATCCCGATTTGAACATCCAAATGAAGGGAAAGAACAAACCCTACTTCTCTTCTCTGATCCACTATTATGTAGCCGAATTTCTTAAACTTAAAATGGCTCTTCAAGGCGATGAGAGTCTCATTTATGTTCCTCCTAACTGGCTTATTGATGATATGATCGACATTGCTTGTTTGTTTGATGACTGTCCTATTCAATCAATTTATGTACTTGGGGAGCTCCCCATTCTAACATCACCACTCCGTGGGATTCTGCTCCTCTCCTTTACAGTCGAGTGGCTCCACTCCTCATAAACTTCGACTCAACTAGAGTCCGAGTCTAAAAAAGTGCTTGTTTGTCCAATCGGGTGGGAGATTCAAATTGTGCGTGTCCATAAGCTGTTTTAGATTCTCATTGATACCGGCTTTAACCGCATCAACTGCCTTCTCCTATAGATATAGAGGGTTTTCGACTTGTTGTGGGGCGAGGGGAGGCTCTGGATGAATTTGATCCTGAATCAATTGACATAAGTTATGGATAAGGTGAAGGAGTGAGACTTCTTTTTTCATCCGAAATTCTTTTTTTCTCTTTTTTTAAAGACACACCGCCACTCGCGTATCCCGAAGACACATTCTAAAATAGCTGTTTGAAGAGAGAAGGTGAGGGCTTTCCTCACAGATTCAATGGTAATAGATTTTTTCATTCAGCATGGTGCAACCTACACTTTGATGAGCACAGCACAATTCACGTCACAGATACATTATTGTCTACAACTATACTACGATATTTTCATTTATCGAAAATCTGCTATAAGTGCTATCGAGTACTTCTCCTCGCTTGTGTAGAACAATTTTTTCTTTCCTTCAAGTGTAGCAGTGCCGCCATTGTAAACCCAGTGAGTAAGCAGAGTCCTTCTCACTTTCAAGGAAAGGCCTTCTACCTTGAAAAATCTTACTTTTTCCAAACGACACGGTCCTAGGCATTTTCATAGTCTAGCATGCTTTCTATCTTACTGTAAGAAATTCCTCGTTTACTTGCCAAGCCTTCTTCTTAAAAATGCTAATAACATATTTATATTATTCTCGAGGGAATGCGAGCTCTTAAAAGGTGCTTATACTTTTACGATTTGCCTCAAAGCTTATCTCTTAGACAGATTAGGGGTGCGACTATTTCCACCAACAGAAAGTGAGACAGTAAGGCAACTCAACTAAGAATGGGAGACATTTCACTTGCTTCAGGAAGAATTAACAAGGCTAAAGCAAATGCAAATGCCCTTAGGGGAGGGGGATTCTTCAAGCCAATTCGAATAAGAGATGTACGCAATAGAATGCTTCACTTCAAGGGCTTAGAAGGGAAGGCATAGAAAAGTTTCCCATCGTAATGGCGCGCATTTCTCTATACAGTGTCCTAGAGGACCTCCATGAAACTCACAAACTTTTTCGGGATCAGAGGAATACCGGAAGTGGGTATCTGGGAACTACTGTTGGATAACTTTTGCTTGATAGGGGACTTTCAATCTAGCTTTCATTGGGAACTTCACTTCCGACAAGTATCCTTTTCGTCAATAAGGGAGTTTCCCATCAATGGCACTCAAGGCCTTCCTCTGATTTGGATGTGTGATTTAGATTCACATAGGGTTCTCCTTCAACTTTTTAAAGTAAAGCCAAAACAAAGGCAGAAATTCAGAGAAACTTGGACCCAAAAGGACTGGACCCATTTAAACAAAGTTATAATTCTAGCTCCGACTAGGGTAGACAACACCTGAGTTAAGTTAACACTATGCAACCGAACTGATCATGGGCCAGAATACCCCTATTGGGCGACAAAGTGGACCATTACTCGAAGCAGCAAAAAAATCTACCTAGCCATCTTATAAATGGATACCAGTTTGCGTTACAGATTCGGCGAGGGCCATTGAAATCAGCATAGCCGCTACCATTATAACAAGGGCTTTCCATCTACTTTCGAAAACTATATTCAGGGGATCGTATACATCTTATTTAATAAAATGCTCTTTGAACCTTTCATAGTATTAATGACTTAATAAACTTGACTCAGTAAGCTCCTCCATGCCCACCTTATGGATAAAGATTTGTTTCACCATAGTAGCAATATCAGCTCGGCAAGAAGCTACCGGTTGCGTAAATAGCTTGATCAGGGATGGTAGCTCACCAGCCTTTGAAGCCCATAAGCAAGCAAATCAAGAGGACAAACCGAATGTCTCTCAAATAGAAATAAACAAAGGCACCCCCCCCACAAAGCGTAAAGGAGAAAATCGTTTTATTATGCCTTTTCCCGATAAAGGCCTTTAAACTGGCTTCCTCTCCTTCAATAGAAACTTAAGTATTAAGGCCAACTCGACTGCCTAACCAATAGGGTATTTTCATAGTGTTGGCAGCAACAGGTTTCCAGAGGTAATCCAAGGGCTGCACTTTCTTCATATGAAAACACTAGTCTAATAACTTTACAGCCGAAGAAATCTTTAAAGGGACAGATGCGCCAAACTTAGAAGACTCCCGGATCGTTTCCTCAAAATTAGGTAACCAATTACTCTCTTGAAGGGCGGTGGGTGAGTTTAAATAGAAAGAGATAAGATTAATCTACAAGTAAGGAGAGGAATTTATAGGTTGAGAGCTATCGTTTATTCTTGTTGTCTTTGTCTTGTCTAAGTAAGTAATGCATGAATTACCACTGAAGAAAGGTTCTTCGAGCATTGAAATGCCACTGATGAAACATCAAGCAATAAAAGATAGGATTCCACTGACTTATGAAAGGATGCATTAAATAAAACTATTGTTGGTAAACTATGAGATCATCGTCGATCGACCTTTTAACCTATTTCTTGGCGGTAGTCAACTTATCGGGTTCTATGCCTAGTGGTGGAGAGAAGCTTGTGGATTATACTTATGTTATTTTTTTCTCTTGCATGTATAAAATCGTACGAACGGGAATTTCTTACGTGTTTAGGGCATGTGCCAGATTATTTAAAGTGAAAAATCATTTTCATATAGATAGAAGAATATTTCTACTGTTATGTTAGAACCGTAGTCATGTCAAATGAAAGTTTACAGTATATAACATAGAAAGTATTGTGTCAATAGAGAGAAGATAAGGAGTATAGGCCATCAATAAGTGGCCAAGGTCTAAGCAGTGAAGGAGAGGGGAAGTAAAGAACGTTGGAGTTTTGGTTGTGCCACCAGAACATTTAGAATTCTCTTGCAATTGCAACTCCTCTAAGGAAGTGCAGTCAAAAGAGTGAGGAAATGGTTTGGGGCTCAAGAAGGATTCGCGGATCCCACCTTATGGGACTGAGATTTCATCCTTGGATAGGAGGAATTCTTCGTTGGTGGTAAGTTAGCCGTGAATGAACTCTAACTCTAATGGCTGAGCTAGGTATGTATGCTTACAAAAGTAAAAACAGTTGCTCCTTTCTCTTTCTCGGTCATGATGCAAATCATTTGTTCAAGACTGGTGGTCATCGAAATTGTCATCTTAGAAAGTGCCTCCACCAAAGCTTTTATATGGGTTTGCTAATGCATAAGCAAATCCCAAATACTTGCATTAGTTTGTGCCTTCCTAAGTTGTTCTAGGATCATATCTTCTTTTCCGTCCGACTTTTCATTTAGTTTTTCTCCTTTTTATTCTTTTCCTATTTCTTTAATAAGTTTCATCTTTGGTTGTTGGTAGTATCTTCCACTTCTAGTCACATTATTCACGTGTCTAGAGAAATTACAGAGGAAGATGAAGAATCAAAATCGTGGAACCTTTTCTCTTTATTGGCTTGTTCAATTTCATACTATGCGCTAACATGGGCTGTGTCCAAGCCGTTTTGGTCTCTCAATGACTAAATGAGCTGAATCTAGCAAGGGTGTATTCTGTCCTGTGTTAGCCAACACGGGCCATTCTCTAGGCATGTTCTTAGGAACCGTGTCGCTTTAAAGTGCTTAAGCTACACGGCCTCGGAATTTCTGCACGGGCTCAAACATGACTAGCACGGCCTGAGCATGGGCTGTATTGACTTCCCAAAACTCAACCCAAGGTCAGATGCTTCTGATTACGTCCATTTTTGCCTAGAATTGATCAAAAATTGCTCAAGCACTAATGATGGATCTATAAAATCTCCTAGAATACAAAAGGACACAAAATATGGGTGATCTTGGAATAAAACACAATGCATGCTAAGAAAATGCATAATAATATGCAAGCAAACATGTGTGAAACTATGCACATCAAATCACCCTATACTTAAGCTTTTGCTTGTCCTCAAGCAATTAACAACTCAACTCATAAAAATGCAGTCAGCAACTCCTCAAAGTTCATGCCCCTAGGCCACAACAAATAGCATTCAACACATCTCAAAAGAAACTCAATCATAAGACAAATTGAAAATTATTAATAGAGAATGGAGATAATATCAATGCATGAATAACTTAAACAACAACTCAATCATAAACATCAAAAACCAATGCTTCACAGGGATCATTCAAGTCACTCAAAGTGTGTAAAAGGTGAAAAAAAATCCCTCAAAGCAAATGCACAGAACCCGCTTACCATAAGCTTGCTCATAAATCCTATCTCAGCTATTGCGAACAAATGAAAATACCAAAATCAAAGGGTCTTTACAAGGGTTGTAATGGGGCTAAGGTAAATGTATGGAAATTTTGGGAAAGAAGTGTGAAAATACTAGAAATCCTTGCAATAAACAACAATATATGCTCAAAGGATTAAATGCCCAAAAATATAAAAAGAAGATATTCACTAAATCCTCAATTTATAGAATAACGCTTGAAAATACTATAAATCCAATAAAAAGATAAATAAATAAAGAATTTTGTTGTTTTGTTTTGTTTTCTTTTCAACAAAATTGGACTAGCAGCTTATAAGAGAACTGTTGCATACAACTAAATAAAGTAAAGAGCAAAAATATAGTTTGGATTGAAGGGAGTATCTTAAGATATCAAAAGGACTTAGTTAATTTACCAACATAGCAAATGGCATTTTAATCCCAAATAAGAGTGAGCAAATCATAAAAATTTCAGTCTAAAGATAAAAGAAAGATGAAATAAAAAGGTTAAAATGTAAAGTGTGAAATGGTGTAAAAATGAAGAAAGGGGTAAAGGCACAAACATGGCTAACTAATGGAAACACAAAGGGTAGGCTTTTGGCCAAGTGTGGTGAATCCTAAGTTGCCCAAATCATCTCATGGTATTCACGAATTCATGTAACCTGAACAAGCATTACAAAGCAAGTTGTAGAAGCAAAGCCATGTATAATGCACACTCAAACAAGAAATATAAAGAGCATATGTATAATGAATGCTCAAAATGGCTCAAAATCTCACATTTGAAGTGTGGCATTAATTGCAATTGGTTCTCAACATCATTAATTGAGTCATCACTTAAGAAATACATGCATATGACATAATGAAAATTCTAAGTTAAAATTTGACAGCTCGAGAAAAATTTAAGTAACCCCGGTAGAGTTGATGTATTAAACACCATTAATTATTTTCCAAGGACAATGAACAATAAAGAAAAGTAACTACAATTCTATAATTCAAATTTTCAATCACCTCAAAAATAGCATAACTGAAGTGCATAAAAACATAGTATCCTAACATCCTAACAATATACATGATCAGCGATAGCCATCTCAGACACATCCAAAAGTCACAAGAAAGAGAAAGGAACATATGATTTACCCACCCCAGGAACATACGATTTACCCACCCCACACTTGAAGAACACATTGTCCTCAGTGTAAAACGAAGTAGGTACCTCGCATGGGAAGTACAAATAAGAGAAGAAAAAGCAATAATACCCAAGTACATAAAATATAAGAAAAATAAAGTAAATACCTGGTGGAGTGAAAATCGGTGCGCCCTTGGTAGGAGTTGTGCTAGTAGTCGGTAGATGGTCCTCAGTGGCAGCTGAAGCTGGTGGAGGCTAGGCCGCATCTAGGAAACAACCATTGAGATCCAGGTTAATATCACCTATGTCATCAAAGAATTGCTGCACTCTATCATCCCCACTGGAATCGGCCATCCACTAGAGCTGGGCTGCATCTAATCAGCCCGTGTAACTGTCTCTCGAGGCCCTCCAAAAGCTACTGCAGTGCCTCGTTAAAACCCTGGAGCTGCACTCTGATCTCCTGCCGGAAGTGCCTGAACTTAGTAAAGTGTTGTTGCTGAAGGTCTGAAATCCTATCTAAGTGATCTGCAATAACACCTATCTAAGCACTGGAAGTGCTAGCAGTGTATGAAGATGAAGCAACAGGAGAGGGGGCGAAAGCATGCACCAGCTCAGGTACATTGCATGGTATGAGTTTTGATACGTCTACAGCTGGGTCTTGTGGTGCTCTAGCTCTAGCCTCCCTAGCCTTCCGTATGATCCGGCTAACCAATCTGTACTTTATGCCATGGCGCCCTTGAAATGTTGTCACCATCCGTATGTTAATCATCTAGTGGACTCCCACTAGTAACATGTCCCCTATTTAGGTCAGCTCACCCAAACAGCCATCCAGAACACCTAACCTTCTAGCTAATCATGTGATGTAGAGGTAAAATAGAGATGTATCTTCTTGGATTCCCTTACAAAGGTCCTAATCTGACTGGTTAGAAGATAGCCAAGTTCCAGCTTCTTGCGCTGGTGTAGTGCCCAAAGGATGAAGACCTTGGTCTATGTCACTATCCCAAAGCTCTCCCTTCTACCTGTAATGGTGTATACTAGAAGTGAATGTAGATATCAGAGTCGGTCTAGACTGATGGACACGTTCGAGCGGCTCGGAGACTAATGCTCTAGATTGGTTACAATCTCATCCCCTATCCTCTTACAAGGGATGGGGTGAGTATATAGGCATCCATGGTAAGCCTCTCTAGTGATCTCCTCATGAGTCCATAGCCCCAAGTGCATCCTAAACTGAGGCACCCTCATAAAAAACTGATTGCCGCCCTAGCCTGAAAGAAGTGGCATCTGGCTGATGCCAATTAGTGATCTATTGTAGAACTCTATAGTGAGCTCTTGGTACATAAGCTCAATGATGTCAAAGAAGCGAACGTAGGGTAGGGTGTTAAAGAGCTCTCTAACCTTTGAGGCAAGTCCGACCCTCTCTAGTGCGGTGAAGTCAATACAACGTCCAGACCCTACTTGCTTCCATCGAAGAGACTCGAAGCGCTACTCGTGGTCTACAGACTGAAAAGTTAGAAGTTGGTGTCTCACGGGAGCTGGTGTTAGTGCTAAGGGTCTTTGAGGTCTGGCTCGTTGTTGCGGCTGTGCTGGTGCTGGACCTTGCTGCTGCTAAGAAGAAGAGGCATCTGTATCTGTACAATGTCTCTTATATTGAGTCTATCATTATAACACCCCAACTCAAACTTCCCATTGAATAGCAATATATATATATATATAACTTTATAAACATAATTTACTACTTAGTTACAATATACATTCATACAATTTAAGTGGCATGACATACTTAATATATATAAGAAATATTTATACAGTAGTTTAATTCACACAAGTTTCCAAAATGCCCCAATGCTTTAGATAACTCCTCTGGCCCACCCCGATAATATTGATCGATGCAAAAGAGCAATGCACAGCTAAGGCTATCTACAACTGCACTAACCTGAAAAAAAAAATTGCTAAGGAATGAGCTAGCGACTCAATAAGCATTTAATTTACTAAACTATAGTATATTAGGCTAGAATTATCAAATCTTTATCAATACAGAAAATTATACCAACACTTAACTAACAATCACAAAATCAACCATTTCAGTTATTCTCATAAACATATAATTTCATCTCACGTAATGCAAATAATCTCAAACTCAACCAAGTCAAATAATTCAATTCCACATTATTTCTATCAAATTAGGATCAGATGACTCATCCTTACATTTCCTCACATTTTTAAATTTCAGTAACCACTTGACAAGACTATCCGTCCGGCTCAGTCTTGCCATCTCACATACTCGGGTAGCTATCCGCCTGACTTTCCGATCACACAATATCCATACAAAAGTCATCAATCCTTAATCACAATCATTTCACTTCACAACACATCACAATCAATTCACTTTATAACAAGCCAAAACCTAACTAATATCAACTCAGTCAACCAAGAAATTATCAAGTAATCAAACAGCAGTCCCTACTCAATATACACAAAGTTTAGTCTATTAAATACTTACCAGAAGTTATAGGATAACAAAGTAATCCTATTCTTTTTCTCTTACCACTTCCTTGCCTTTGGATGAACCTATTCACATATTCAATACAAATACAATTCAATCACAAGGCATAAATATATATATATATATTTACTATCAATAAAATATCACATTTCAACAAAATAACATATATTCTAGATATTAATATGATGCATGAGATGAATGACAACAAATCAACATATTTGTTGATAAAGGCAGCTTGTAGGTACTGACTTAGAAATTACACCAAAACTTATGTACAATTAATAAAAATCTCATATTTTCCAGAATTACACTTCCATTTTTATAGAAACCATAGCAGAAAGAATCACCTCAAAATCATTGGTATAGAAATAGTTATGGCATTTTCTATACAGCTGCTCAAATTTCCATCTAAACAGAACAGAAAAAAAGTTTCCTATTAAATGACCAATCAAACAAATGAATTTTCTGATGAAACTCTCCAGATATAAATTTAACATTCTAAAGTTTCTATAGACACTAATTTTACTCAATTTGGACTTTTCTAGCTCAAGTTGTGAAACACACAATTAGCAACAAATTTCTGAATCCTAAGCCCGATTTCTGCTTAAAACAGTTTCGGGCAGGCCATATTAAGTTCAACATATCTCACGTTATACTCAACCAAAAATTATGAAATTTTTCAGACATATACTACATATATAAATGAACAACTTTCATGTTTAACTCTCTGCTTGGTTCAGCCTCTAAATGCCTCAAAATGTCAGCACAAAAACCAGGTCACCTGCTGAACCAAAAACAGAGCAGCAGCAAAATCGAACCTTATAAGTTTCTACTCACTCAACAATCTGCAAAACCATTTTACAGAGATATTCTTGAGACATATACCTACAACTTTCATGTTTGAAAATTTTCGAGATAAAGCCTCTAAGGTCACGAAATCATAAGTGAAAAATCTGCCCAGAAATTTCAGCTTCAAGATCACAAGTAAAAGCATGTTTACTCTTGATTAAACAATTCCAAAACACATAATCATCAACAATTTCATATCATTAACCCTAATTTACAGCAAAATCAAGCAATTAAAATTACTCACCTTTGTTTTCCTTGATTAAGAAAGCCCAAATCTTTCAAGCTTAAAAGAAGAATTTGATTTTCACTTACTAAAAGTTTTGTAGAGTTTGATTTGGAAAATCAAAGTTGAAGAAGGAAAGGAGTAAAATGAGAGAGACAAAGAAGAAAAGGAAATTGGAAAGCATACGTAGATAAGAACAAATGAAAGAGGTGGTATATATTGGTGTGGAAATAGGCAAATCACAATTTAATCCTCTTTCTTTCTAACTTTTCAATTTAGTCCAAAATCATTACTTTTCAATTAAATCAATATGTAACTAAATAATTTATTTATCTACCACATAATATAATAAAATAGATCATATATAATCATGATGCAAATGACATGTTTAATGACATGCTAATGAATATTAATTATTAATAAAAAGAAGTAAATAAATTTGGTTGTGACAATCATGGAGGCTGATGTCTGGTACGCTCTAACCTTGTACCTGAAAAGATATTAGTCAGTGACAAAAGAATAAAAAAAATTGCATACACAGCAGCTAAACAATTCGAACATCACAAAAATAGCCAAAATTTCAGTAGCATAACGGCTGAAAATGGAAACTTAGAAAATCTAAGACATTAGAAAATGGCTCAAACCACAAGTTCCTGCAGAGAAACAATGCCAATGGCATTCCAGCACGAAATAGAAAATTCAGCAAAATAATGCCTAATGGTAATCCCATATAAATTAATAAGCAACAATAACCAAAATTTCAAAATTCAGTAATGTAGGGCAGATTAAAAGAACACATAATTAACTTGCAAAACTAAAAAAATAAAATTAATCTAACAACTTAAACCAAATAAAACAACGAAAATATATAGTATAAATAGAAATCGGAAATTAAATAACTAAGCTAAACAACAAAAAGTAAAATTACATGAAAATAAAAACTATTTAATTTACGATAATTTTAATGATAATAACAGTAGAAACAAGTGAAAAATAAAATAGCAAAATTATCAGAAAAGATAATGAGAATGGACTAACAAAAATATTAAATAAACAAGCAGAGAATTAAAAACTAAAAATTGAAAATCAAAAGAAATTAGAAAATGAAGAAGAAAACTTACTTGATTGGTGACGAAATGCGAGAAAAATACACAAGTAAAGAGAATACTAGAGAATTTGGAAAAAATTTGAAAAATTTTTGAAACGGTCTCGATACGCCCGTGATGTGATTCTGCGTATATATAGTCGTTCTCCATCGACACGCCCATGTTGTGGATTGTGTTCGCAACATGGGTCATGCTCGCTGTCTGGACTGTGTCCGTGTATGCCTTCTAATCAACATGATTTTAACATGGACCGTGTTGGAAATCATGTAACTCTCGGGAACCGTATAGCTCCATTTTCCATAACCAACACGCCTTGGGCAATCAAACAGGGGTCGTGTTTGAAACCGTGCCAAGCTCGTGTTGATACCTAGAAACGTGCTTTCACTCCGTTTTGTGCTCTAACACCTATATAAACTAGTAATCTACAAAACCAAGTAAATTTCAACCAAAAACAACGTAAAAATGAAAAGACTTAAGTTCAAAATCAACCAAAATGTAAAATGCTTAAAAATTCAGAAATGCAAAGGATAAGCTCGAGAATGCCTCTTGAGAGCGCTTCTTTTGACCGAGTCGTGTAGTTGGACTTATACAAAAGGTCACTCGCGCTGGAACAAAACTATATTGACCCACTCCTCAACCTCAAACAAGTCTCCATGATAATGCTTCAAGCGATGACCATTCACCTTGAAATTTCCCTTCTCGGGATGATGCAACTCGATCGTGCCATATAGGAACACTAGTTGGATCACGAACGGTCTTAACCAACGACTCTTGAGCTTCCTTTCGGGACAAACGAAGACGTGAATTATAGAGTAAAACTTGGTCTCCAACTTGAAACTCCTTGGAGCCTCTTAACCGCTTCTCGTGCCACTTCTTGGTCTGCTCCTTATAGATGAATGAGCTACCATAAGCTTGCTGGCGCCACTCATCCAACTCATTGAGCTGCCACTATCTCTATTTATGTGCAGAATCAACATCAGAATTGCAAGTTCTCAAGGCCCAAAGAGCTATGCTCTAACTGAACAAGTAAATGGCAAGGTTTCCCATACATAAGCCTATAAGCTTGTAAAAGTCTGATAGCACTGTCGTAAATGCCCAAAGTGTATCATCTAACTTATCCGCCCAATCCTTCCTACTCACTCCCACAGTTTTCTCTAAGATGCGTGATGAGCGTAAAATACACACATCTAAATGGGATTTTTAAGATTGATTTTAGGGAAATTTGGATGTGAATTGGTCCCAACACTCACCCTATGCGTCTGTTTGTGTGCATTAGGTCCAAAAGAAGTCAAAGAATGATAAAGGGAAGAATTGGAGCATAATTGGTCATCGAAGCTGCCGAAACAAGCTAAGTATACGCATGAGGAAGCTGAACATGGCCGTGTTGATTTTAACAATGTCCGTGTTCCCAACACGGGCACCAACACGGCTGTGTTGGGTGCATCAAACATCAAAGAAAAAGAAGCTGTTAGGTAGTACGGCCACAGAGAGTAACACGAGCATAAAGACCAACCCGTGTTGGGAACACGGGCATCAAAACGACCATGTTGGTGGCGACATGGAGAATTAATTAAAAGAAAAAAGAGAGGAAAGAAGAAAAAGAGCGGGGGAGAACGTCCCAAACCCTAATATTTCTCTCTCTAAGGGTTTTCTGAGTTGGAACCAAGGGAAAAGGAGACTATATCAAGGTTTTAATCGGATTCCCTTCAAAGATTGAAGATTAGGCAAGGTTCATTGATTGGTTTTCAAATCGAGCAAGAGGAACAAGAATCGATTCAATTCGAGCAAGAGGAATTAAATTTTACTCTCATCCAAGGGTGTAATCGGGTTTTCTCTACCTTTACTCATTGTTGTAATTGAATTCTTGTGTATTTTGATAATGAACATGATTAGCTAGATTGATTAAATCCATTGGGATTTCTTTACTATGTTGGCTTAGTATTATATTATTGGATTGTTTGGATTAGTTTTGTATTCTTCCTGCTTTCAGTATTAATAAGATAATGCATTATTCATGAGACATTGTGAATTGTGTGTTTAGATTGCTTTGTGTGATTGAGAAGTCCATTTGGCAATTGGAATTTTGAATAGCAAGAACTGGTTAATAATCGCTTAGAGATAAGGATAATTAACTAGCCGGATTAAGAATTAACAAAGCTAAATAGAGGCAAATTAAAGCTTAATGCTAATTTAAGAATCAATTGTTAGGAAGAGATTCCTACTTTAGGTTATTAGATTTAAGAATTCGGTTATCGAGAGAGAGAAACCGAATTCGGTTAAGAATTCGTCCACGGGTAGCATAATTAGACTCACCAATCCTTTATCTTTTGTTTGATTGCCAACTAGTTTAGGTTCCCTTTGGGTTTGCTCTCTTATCTTGGTTATTTTAGTTATCAAGTACTCTTGCATCTCCCTTAGAACTTAGCTTGTAGCATTAGTTAGTTTAGCAATTATTCATCACTCATTTTAGGTTAATATAACAAAGAACAAAGGAGTAACTTTGGGCTTTCACTTTCCCGAGGAATACGACCTTGATACTCGCCATTAGTGCTAGACTGCATCGATAAGTACACTGCCTTAGATTGTAGCTAACACAAGTAGCAAACATCAAGTTTTTGGCACCGTTGCCGGGGATTATTTGAAAACTAGAGTGAAATTGGCTATTTGTTAATTTAGCCATTTTTTTATTTATATTTATTTCTGTTTTGTTTGTACATATTTATTTAGTTAAGTTTATGATTTAGATAGTGGATGATAAGGAGGTTCAATGCTGAACTCTTTATGTGATACGTTGGAAAATGGGATTAGGAACCAAGAGAGTGCTAAAAATTGGGATACCCGTGCATTTTTAGAAGCTCGAGTGGAATCATTTTGTAGGGCTACCGATCAACTCTCCATTCATATCCTTTTATCTCAAGTTTTTTGTGAATTTTGTTGTGGTTTACATTTGAGTAATGATTGTCCATTATATAGTGATGTTGCTCATTATTCTTATAACTATGAACAGGTGAATTATATGGGAAATTGGCCAAATGACTCGTATGGAAGCACCTACAATCAAGAGTTGAGCATTCATTCACCCTTTGGATGGAGCTTAGATGGCCAAGAACCACCAGAATTTCAGCAGCCTAATCTTGCACCATCAACTCAAGGTGAAGAGTTAG